>NC_091978.1:283663872-283980066 GCF_044704955.1 Pristiophorus japonicus
TCAATTGAGAAATATCAGTGCTGGGGGTTGGATGTGCCTGCATGCACCCTCTACTCATCTGACACTAGGTTATTCCTTGTGTTCCCAGGCTCTCCAGACCTTCATCCACCTGTGCCCTCTGGATCTCTCTTCCTAAATTCCTCCAGCTTTCTACGTCCTTCTCTACTTTCAAAAGCCTGCCATAAACCTTTTTTCTTCAACTGAGCTTTCAACCACCTCCGACTTTTTGGTTTCTCTTCTGTTTCCTTCCACCCTGTAAAGTGCTCTGGTGCCTTTCTGTTCATGAGGAGAAACTACAGAAACATAAGCTGTTGTTGAATTGAACACATTTTAGACACCTAGTCTCAGTATCAAGTGCTCCCAGGTCAGTTAGATGAAAGAAAAAGCTTCCTCTACCCTCCACTCATTGATGTGCCTCAACTCCAACCTCAGAGGAGGGTCTGTCATTCCAGCATTTTCAGATTTTCATTTCCCGACATCAGCCATTCTTGTTGAGTGACGATGCTAATTAGGGCCACATTGTTTAAAGTTTTGTGTTGTGGACTGGGATCGTAATAGTAAAGGGCAGAGAAGGGGAAGAATTTCTGAAGTGTGTTCAGGAGAATTTTCTTGATCAGTATGTTTCCAGCCTGACAAGGAGGCATTGCTGGATCTGGTTCTGGGGAATGAAGTAGGTCAAGTTGGTTAAGTGGAGCAAATGTCAGTGGGTGAACATTTAGGGAACAGTGATCATAGTATCATATGATAGTTTAGATTAGCTATGGAAAAGGACAGGGAGCAACCTGGAGTAAAAATGTTTAACTGGGGCAAGGGCAATTTCAGTGGGATAAGAATGCATCTGGCTCGGGTAAACTGGAATCAAAGATTGGCAGGCAAAACTGTAATGGAACAATGGGAGGTAATAGTACAGGTACAGTTGAGATACATTCCCACTAGGGGGAAAGGCAAGGCAACTAAAGTCAGGGCTCCCTGGATGATAAAACAGATAGAGAATATGATGAAGCAGAAAAAGAGCATGTATGACAGATGTCAGGTTGCAAATACATCTGAAAATCAGGTTATATATAAAAAAAGTCAGAGGAGAGGTGAAAAAGAAACTAAGAGGGGCAAAGAGAGGGTACAAGAATAGAATGGCAGCCAACATAAAAGGTAATCCAAAAGTCTTCTATATGCATATAAATAGTAAAAGGTTAGTAAGAGGAAGGGTGGGGCCAGTTAGGGACCAAAAAGGTGACCTATACATGAAGACAGAGGATACGGCTTAGGAACTAAACTTTGCATCTGTCTTCATCAAGGAAGAGGATGCTGCCATAGACATAGTGAAGGAGGAGGTAGTGGAGACACTTGATAGGATAAAAATTAATAAAGACATATCACCAGGAGCGGATGGGATGCATCCAAGGCTATTGAAGGCAGAAGTGGCGGAGGTACTGGCCATAATCTTCCAATCCTCCATAGATACGGGGGTGCTGCCAGAGGTCTGGATAATTGCAAATGTTACACCCTTGTTCAAAAAAGTGTGTAAAGATAAACTCAGCAACTGCAAGCCAGTCAGTTTAACCTCAGTAGTGGGGAAGTTTTTTGAAACAGTAATCATGGACAAAATTAACAGTCACTTGAATAGGTGTGGATTCATTAAGGAAAACCAGCACTGATTTTTAAAGGCAAATCGTGTTTAACCAACTTGATAACGTTTTTTGATGAGGTACTAGAGCAGGTTGATGAGGGTAATGCGGTTGGCGTAGATGGATTTCCAAAAGGCATTCGACAAAATGCCATATAATAGGCTTGCCAGCAAAAGTTGAAGCCCATGGAATAAAAGGGACAATGGGAGCATGGACACGAAATTGGCTAAATGACAAGAAAGAGAGAGTAGTGGAGAACAGCTGTTTTTCGGACAGGAGAAAGTATACAGTGATGCTCATCTGGGGTCGGTTCTAGGACTATTGCTTTCTTGATATATATTAATGACTTGGATGTGAATGTACAGGGCATCATTTAAAAATTTGCAGATGACACAAAACTTGGAAGTATAGTGAACAGTGAGGAGGAGATTGATAGACTTCAGGAAGACATAGACAGGCTGGTGAAATGGGTGGACACATGGCAGATGAAATTTAATGCAGAAAAGTGTGAAGTGATTTTGGTAGAAAGAATGAGGAGAAGACATATAAACTAAAGGGTACAATCCTAAAGTGGGTTCATGGTCACAGAGATCTGGGGGTATGTGTGCACAAATCATTGAAGGTGGCAGGGAAGGTTGAGAAAGCAGTTAAAATGGCTTACGGGATCCTGGGCTTCATAAATAGAGGTATAGGGCCCGAGTTTGGTCAAACCTAAGTTCCGCCCATGTACTGTTGAAAGGACCGCTAAGATCCTGACGGTACTTTGGGCGCAAGTTTGGTGGAAAAATGGAAAAAAAAACGTTCGGCGGGAAAAATGGGCCGTGCACACCAATTCTGGGTGGCAGCAGGCGGTTGGTCACATTCTGGGCGGCAAATGCGATCCTCAGCAAAGTAATGCCGAGGATAGAGTCAGGCCCACGGAGGGGGGAAGCGGAAAAAAAAATGTTCAACAAATGAAAAAAAAACTATTACAAATCCTTCAGAGGACTCTATCCAACAAAATCGCTGCAAAAGAAATGAAGAAAACCAGTTCACTAACCTTTTCTTGCAGGTCTTCCTACTTACCGTTCAGGTAAGACCTGCCTCCACGTGGCGGTCTTTTCTGCTGCTGGAGTGGGGGACCGCCCGGACCAATCTTGGGAGGGAGTGGGTGGGAGGACTTTTGTCAGCATTGCAGACGCTCCCCAGCAGTTTTCTCTCCCCACCGGCGTGAGGGCCTCACCAAACTAGCTCGGAGGGGAGGCCGCCGAAAAAACAGGGAGACCGGCGAGTTGCAGCCGGTGGTAAGTTCACCAAATTCGGGCCCATGGAGTACAAAAGCATGGAAGTTATGATGAACCTGTATAAAACACTGGTTCTGCCCAACTAGAGTACTGTGTCCAATTCTGGACACCGCGCTTTGGGAAGGATATGAAGATCTTAGAAGCGGTGCAGAAAAGATTTATGAGAATGATTCCAAGAATGAGGGACTTCAATTATATAGATAGACTGGAGAAGCTGGGGTTGTTCTCCTTAGAGCAGATACGATTAAGAGGAGATTTGATAGAGGTGTTCAAAATCATGAGGAGTCAGAACAGAGTATATAGAGAGAAACTGTTCCCATTGACAGAAGAGTTGAGAACCAGATGACACAGATTTAAGGTGATTGGCAAAAGAACCAAAGGCGACATAAGAAAAAACTTTTCTAAGCAATGAGTGGTTAGATTCTGAAATGCACTGCCTGAAAGGGTGGTGGAGGCAGACTCAATCCTGTCTTTCAAAATGGAGTTGGATAAGTAAGTAGTGATACCCACCCTCCTATATGGCTCAGAAACGTGGACCATATTCAGTAGATACCTCAAATCGCTGGAGAAATACCACCAACGATGTCTCCTGTAAATTCACTGGGAGGACAGATGCACCAACACCAGTGTTCCCGATCAGGCCAATATCCCCAGCATCGAAACATTGACCATACTAGACCAGCTCCGTTGGGCTGGCCACATTGTTCGCATGCCCAACTCAAGACTCCCAAAGCAAGTGCTCTACTCGGAACTCCTACATGGCAAGTGAGTCCCAGGTGGGCAGAGGAAACGTTTCAAGGACACCTTCATAGTCTCCTTGATAAAGTGCAACATCCCTACCGACGCCTGGGAGTCCCTGGCTAAAGACCGTCCTAAGTGAAGGGCGCTGAGCACCTCGAGTCTCGTCGCCGAGAGCATGCAGAAAACAAGCGCAGGCAGCGGAAGGAGCGTGCGGCAAACCAGACTCCCCATCCACTCTTTCCTCCAACCACTGTCTGTTCCACCTGTGACAGAGACTGTAATTCTCGTATTAGATGGTTCAGTCACCTGAGAACTCACTTTTAGTGTGGAAGCAAGTCTTCCTCGATTTCGAGGGACTGTCTATGATGGATGATGGATAAGTACCTGAAAGAAAAAAAATGGCAGGGCTACGGGAAAAGGGCGGGGGATTGGGACTGGCTGAGAGACGGCATGGGCTCGACGGGCCGAATGGCCTTCTTCCATGTTGTAAGCATTCTCTGATTCCAGGACTCACATTCACTAGTTACTCCGCTGTTCAAACTCATTTCACTGAGAACTTTTACAACCGGTAGAGAGATAAGACCTTCATCCCATCAGGGTGGACGTGATTTAAACCTAGGACCCATATATAACTGACCTAACCTAACCCACAGCACCCAATCCTCTGAGACACACCATTTTCAGCAGCAGGGAGAAGCAGGTGCCATTTATATTGCAATTGTATTTTTGTAATATAGGAGCAGATTTTCACCGCCTCTGCGAGACAGAAATGGGCGAGTAGCGCCTGGAAAATCGCTGGTAAAATTGTAAAAGGTTTCTACCACTATGTGGCTATGTGTCCACCTGTTTCAGGTGGTAGGTACTTTAAATATGCAAATTGGGGTCCTATGGCATATATAAGAAGCTGATTGCCATTTTGTGATACAACTACACATGGAGAGGACCAAATACAGCAAGTTTAAGATTCATTTTGTGGGGCTGGGAGGAGCAGGCGTGCTCTTCTGGGCTCCACAAGAATAATGTGGGCCACGGCCACTCCCCCCACTCTGTGTCTGACCGCCTGCCCCGCCCCAGACTTACCTTGCTGCCAGTTGGCCCTGCCTTCAGGCCAGATGATTTTGCAATGGTCCCTGCAAACTGTTGGCGGCCTGGTGAGGAGGCCCTGTCTGAAAATCAGACCGCGTCTCACACCAGCAGCCAGTCGAAGAAATACTTTGGGAACCATTTTCAACTTCACTGCTTGAGCAGTAAACTGGAGAAATGGATTGTCCACCCATTAGAGAAACTGCCGATTTTCAGTTCCTTAAATGGAAGGTGATCTGCTCTGCCTGTTTACCAGCCAATCAGTGAAGGTGAATATTGCCCCCTTTTTGTTCAAAGCAGCGCATTTTTAAGATTGTCACCCAATTCATATACGATGAACTGTACTTTCTACGGTTCCAAGGTCATGAATATTAACAACCACTGGCAAAAATGCGTAACTTTTTGCCACATTGAGTTGCGATTATTATTTCTGTCTCTATACCAGCAGCGTTGAGGTATGTCACTCTTATGCAGGGAGGGTATGTGCCATCAATTGTAAGGAAAACAAAACACCTAAAAGCTAGAGTGTGCCCAGGATGATTCTTGCTTGATTTACTCTCCATCTTAATGGAGGAGAAACTAAGTTCCAAACACACCTCTGAAATGGCACGGCTGAGTACCCTGTGTAGGGGGAATCACAACAAGAACCTGCATTTAACAACTCTACAGGGTGTTTGGGCATTAGCGTATGGTGTGTCGAAGATGTAAACAGCATACACAGCCCAGATAAGCAGTGGCTGATTGTGTGGCTGTGAGCAGGAAGGGGAAAATGATACCGAATGTTATAGAAATGAGTGGGGATGGTTTCCTCTAGCCATTATTGGTAGTGACATCATAAGCAAATTTGAGATTTCCTTTGGCCGGTATTTATTGTACTTTATCAATGTGCCTACAATTTCACTCAAAATATTGACCGGTGAAACATTCTTGAATTTGCTTATGACATTGCTACATAAAGTGGCAAGAAAAAAATTGGGGCCTAAATTTGTAGCAAGCGATAATGGGTGTAAAATGATTTGAAGGATGGACTTGTGTGCCAGAAGTGAGAGGCCCGAGGACTGACCTAAATTCGTCCAAGGCTTCAACAGAATAAATCTGGTGAGATGCGGGCACCTTGAGGCAGTTCGCAGTCTGAACTCTTCAAGTTTTTCCGCCTTGAGCGCACAAACTGGCCTGCAGTTAAGTCTAGGGAGGGGGAGCCAAACGGGAGGGGCGAGTGCAGGCCAGTGGTCTGCAGTGTTAATGTGGAGGCAGAAAATGCACTCCTGCTCCTCCTGGCTCCACATTAAGATAAGCTGTCCCTTTAAGAACCACTGGTGAGGCCGCCTTAGAGCATGAAAATTAGTCAAGCGCTTCCATAGTGCAAGCTCTAACTAGTCTAATTGAATTTCTCAAATATGGGCGCAGGACCCTCATTTCAATATTGAACTGATGCCTACGCTCATTTCAAGCAGGTGCCAGCCAGGGCCACCTAAAAACAATAAGCCCTGAGGAATTTGGCGGTGGCTCGACCCCACGTGCGAGTGGGGCGTGGGCCATCACTCTGCTAAATTCAGCACTGTTTCCGCCCATTTTACAGGCATCGTCTCCACAGGGAAAAATGGGGCGGCAAGATCTACTGCCATCATCCCCGCCCTGACCAAATTTCCTCACCCACCATCCCAGGCGGGAAAGCTTCCAACTGCTCCTTCACTGTCTGCCATGTGGAAATGCAGGCTAGGAGGGGGGCCTTAGCAAGCACTTCAATTTCCCAACTTACTGCTGCCATGTCTGCCGACTCCAGGGATAAGCAGGAGGGTGGTGGGAGTCCCTGCAGAAACAGCAGTGGAAAGTTTTGTGCGCCCAAGATGGAAAAACTTAAAGAGTTCAGACCGCTCGGTCCAGTCCAAGGTCTATGGTCAAATTGGTACAACAGTCTTTGGGGGTCCTCTGGTCCCTTTAAGGCTGTCCCTCTTCTCTTTTGGTGCTGCAGCGGCTGTCTCGCTGCAACCTCACTGCATTCCACTCCTCCGCAGTGCTGAGTGCCAGACATCCCACCTTGTATCTTAAAAAAACCTTGGAAAGGAAACTGGGCTGGGGTAGGGGTAGCAGGCTACAGCTCCTACAGAGGTGATGCAGTCAACTGCAGAATGCTTGATGCTGCCCAAAGCATCCCATTCCCTACTGCTAATATTCTTCATCTTCATTCATTGGCAAAAATAGCTTTAAAAAAAGGATATTTGAAAATCTGAAATATCAACACAAAATATTGGAGAACTACAGTTTATGTTGATTGCCAGCTGAAAAGAGGGAAGTGGGGTTAATGTTTTGGGCGCTAATCCTGTTTCCAGGACGGGTCTACACCTGAAACGTTAATCTTTTTCTCTTTTCAGATGATGATCAATCTCCAGATTTCCAGCATTTTTGGTTTTAATTATAATTTAACAATAAAACAGCTATGTGTGTGAAGTCTCCAAGTTAAGGCAGCATTTTCTGCACCTGGCCCTGGCAGAGATTTGTAGACTGTCTAACCACTTGAGGGGTTTTTGTTTTTTTGTCTCTTCTACACTGTACGGCATTGGAATCCTGTCCCACTGAAGACAGGACCTAATGTACATAAATCTGTCTCAGTATGGATGAGACTGACTGCCACATTAGCACTTCCCAGCAGGAGGTCATGGATCGCATCAGGAGCAGGAATTCTGGCGGATTTGTTTTCTTCCCTAGTTCATGGGTGTGAGACCCATTGCCGTTCTCCTCTTATCCCCAGCTGAGATCAGATAACTCGGCACGGACCAGCAATTGAACCTGGGGCTTTCCGTTCAGTTTAGCAGTGGTTCTCAAACTTTTTTGGTTGAAAGACTCCTTTTCAAATCGATTACTAATCACAGATTCCCCATCAAAATGATAATACTATATGATACTCATGATATGTAAATGCTGCATGTAAAGAAGGTTTTAATAATGCTTTTAAGTAAACAGGTATTTACTTATAGATATCAGTGAGATGGGTGTCCCTGCTTCTCACGCCAATTCTGGGTACTCTGCAGCAACAGACGGCCACTATTAGCCACTTAGTGCTGGACAATTTTCTAAGCTGTCAGCAGGCTGACCAAGGTGAGGGCTCGTGCACCCATGCACATGCTGAGTGCTGCTGGGCGCATGATTCACCGCCATATTGTTCCACTGGCATGCTCTGTTATAGCTACACTGTGGGCTTGTAGATGAAGGGCCCCGCAGGCGGTCTGATCATGTGTCGGGAGGGAGAGGAATCGGTTCCACCAGAGGGATCGTTCATTGCAAAGTGAGTGAGAGCTGTGGGCCTCTGTGAGGAGATGGGCCCAGCCATTGAGAATAATTCGCAAGAACTGAATCAGTGTCGGTTTTATAAAGAGGAGCAGGACTGAAATGACCTCTGGTCGCGGACCCCCTGGAAAGTTTCTATGGACCCAGGAGTCTGTGGACCCCAGTTTGAGAAACATTGCTCTACAGTACCAAACGGTGCATTGTACTAACCGGGCAATTTCCAGCTTTGCACTGCCAGCGGGGAACCTTGCCTGTCCGAAAGTGCCGCACAGTGTAGGCCCCAATTTCAGATATGCACTACCAGTGGGTGAAGCTCACTACCGGCAGAACAAAGCCAGAAAGTTACCCCGTCATTTTTTGTGTGCTTTTTCGTACAGGTTTTAAAACCATTTACAAATAGCACTAGCAGGATAATAAGCCACGTTTCCATCCCTGAGGTAAAATATCATTCTATAGTGAGGTGTAGCCCAGAATCAAAGCAGATTAATATATAATTTATATTTAAAATGCAGCTGCTTCTTACACTGCCAGTAATATAAAACAAATGGACACGGACATATCTAAACATTAGCCTTCCTATAACTCTAGTGGGATACATTAAAATAAGTGTATTTGGAATATGACCTATGACCACTTGTCGCCCATCTCCCACTCATCTGTGGCTTTTGCTGCTGCGTGCATCTGCCTGTTTCTGTTGCTGAAGTATGGGGGGTAATTTTAACCTAAACCGACCAGCGGGAAACTGACGGGATCAGATTGCCCCCCCCCCCACTTGTTTTACACCCTGACCCCACCCAATTTTATTTTCCACATACTTCAAAGGAGGGAACGGTTGGGGGAGAAAGAGAGGGAGAGGTAGGAGGGAGAAGGAGGAAAGGGCAGGTAGGAGGAGGGAAGAGAAAAAGTGGGGGAGGGAGAAGAGGAAGAAGGAGGAGGAAGAGAAAGAGGAAGATCTAGAATAAAGTGATTACATCGAATTCACAGCACAGAAACAGGCCATCCGGCCAAACTAATCTGTGCTGGTGTTTATGCTCCACATGAGTCTCCTCTACCCTACTTCATCTAAAGCTATCTGCATATCAAGTAGACAGCGTACGGAATGAGAAAGAGAGAGAGAATCAAGGAGGGAGAGGAAATGGGGAGAAAGATTAAAAAAAAGATAGAAACAAAGAAAGAAAAAGAGAGAAAACCAATAGAGAAGGGAAGTAAAGACAAAAAAAAAAGAGATATATACGGACAGAATTTTCATCCTCCCCAAAGTGTAATCTACTTTTCTTTTTCCTGCTGGACATCTTCTCCATCTGAGAATGGATTGTAGACATGATGCTTGATCTGAAGTCTCTACTAATGCCACTCTAGAGGCAGTTATTGCACTCAGGACACATGCCCATATAATTAGTCCCCATCCACCCCCCCCCCCACCTCAAAGGACTCAGTGTGGGAAATCACAGGCATGGACCTGCAACTCAACACTCTGAGGTGCAGCATGATGATGGCCTCTGATCAAAACACTGCTTGGGAGGATGGCCATGGACAAAAAGTTAGTGAGTAACATTGTAGAAACATGTTGAATGTTTAGTTGGAGGTTTTCCTTAATTGACGTGAGATTTATTTGTACATAGTCCGACTCACCATAATAACACTGACGCCCGCAGTAGTGTTGCTCTGCTTTGCCACTGGATTAAAGTGCTTTTTCAATTTGCCAGTTACTGCTACCTGCATGTCACGCTCTTGTGCCATATCATCCTGCAGGAAGGAAGCATTAAACAGGTAAAATCTCCCAGCAGCTTCTGCTGATACAGCTGCAGCAGTATTCTACACCCAGAATATGAAACAGCACGTTTTGGGCTTAACTTTACTCTCGGTGTGGTGCCACTAAGCAACAACATTGTCATGGTCAGTGCAGCTAATTGTATTTAGTGCCAGACATGCTAAACAAGCACTGTACTTCAACTCTGCACTATTCTAACATCTTTATTGTTGTGATCTTAACCCCACACTATGAAAATAAACATTGGAAAGTAATTATAATGAAAGCAAAGGGAATCATTTTGACTATGGACGAATGTACAAAACGGAAAATATCAGAGCAGCCGGTTAAACATCTCCTCAACTTTCATTTCCATTGAAGTTAATAAAGAAGAATTTTTCAATATTCGTCCTAAAATCATCTTTTACTAGTTTGAACCCATGTTCCCTAGTTCTACTTCCGTAGTTTAATTTAAAGTCATATTTCAGGCTAACTTTATCAATAGCCTTGACCATCTTGCATAACTCTACAAGATCATCTCTCAGATGTCTGCTGAAAAGCCCATGTTTACTTTGAGTCTATTAAGACTCCTAGATTTCTTTCAGCTTCATCTGTAGTATTTCAACGCCATCTATGAAGTAAATAGGTCATCTATTTTTCTTTCCTATGTGTAGTGCTCTGACATTGTTCTGCCTACTTACGTATTTTATACAGCTCATTCTGTAATTTCAGAGCTGCCTCCTCTGATTCCACTGCCTCTCCCAGTTTGGTTTTATATTCAAATTTGACCACATTACATTGAGTTTCTGAATCCTATTCAAGAAAGGATGTAAGGACATCCCTAGTAACTACAGGCCAGTCAGTTTAACATCAGTGGTGGGTAAGGTTTTAGAAACAATAATCAGGGAAAAAATTAACAGGCATGGGAGCGGTTTAAGTTAATTAAGGTGAGCCAGCACGGATTTGTAAAAGGCAGATCGTGTTTGACGAATCTAATTGAATTTTTTTGATGAAATAACAGAGAGGGTTGATGATGGGAATGCAGTGGCTGTTGTCTACATGGATTTTAGTAAGGCGTTTGACAAAGTGCCACATAAAAGGCTGGTTAACAAAATTGAGGCTCATGGAATAGGAGGATCAATGTCAGTTTGGATAAGAAATTAGCTTAAGGTCAGAAAACAGTGAGTTGTGGTGAAAGGTTGTTTTTCAGACTGGAGGATGGTGGACCGTGGTGTTCCCCAGTGGTTAGTGCTAGGACCATTGCATTTTTTGATATATATATATGACTTGGATATTGGAATACAGAGTAAAATTTCAAAATTTGCTGATGATACCAAACTTGGAGGCGTGGCAACCAGTGAGGACGATACCAATCGACTACTACAGGACATAGATAGGCTGGCAGATTGGGCAGACAAGTGGCAGATGGAATTTAATACAGAGAAGTATAAGGTGATGGATTTTGGCAGAAGGGAGAGGCAATATAGACTTAATGGCACAGTTCTAAAGAGTGTGCAGGGACAGAGGGGTTCATGTGCATAGATCTTTGAAGGTGGCAGGACATATTGAGAGTGTAGTTAGCAAAGCATATGGGATCCTGGGCTTCATAAATAGAGGTATTGAGTACAAAAGCAGGGAAGTTGCGCTAAACCTTTATAAAGCTCTAGTTAGGCCACAACTGAAGTATTGCATCCAGTTCTGGTCACCACACTTTAGGAAGGATGTGAAGGTCCTTGAGAGGGTGCAGAGGAGAATTACCAGAATGGTTCCAGGGATGAGAGATTTTAGCTACAAGGTTAGGTTGGAGAAGCTGGGGTTATTCTCCTTAGAGTAAAGGAGGTTGAGGGGAGATTTGATAGGTGTATACAATTATGATAGGTTTAGATAAGGTGGACAAAGAAAAGCTGTTCTCATTAGCTGATGGTACAAGGACTCGGGGGACACAGATTTAAGGTTTTGAGCAAGAGATATAGGGGAGATGTGAGGAAGAACTTTTTTACGTAGCAAGTGATAATGGGTGGAACTCGCTGCCTACGAGGGTGGTGGAAGCAGAGACGATCAATGATTTCAAAAGGAAATTGGATAGGCACTTGAGGAAAATAAACTTGCAGGGTTACGGGGATAGAGTGGGGGACTGGGACTGACTGGATTGCTCCACAGAGAGCCGGCATGGACTCAATGGGCCAAATGGCCTCCTTCTATGCCGTAATGGCACTATGACTCTATGGGGAAGAAATTTAGTCATGCCTCTGTTGCGGTGTTGTCCCGGGCGGAGTGGTAAATTTTGCGGCAGCAAATGGATTGCGTCTGCCACCGCAAAATTCATCAGCTGGGCCCGGAGTTTGGAGCGGAGCGCTAAGGGAGGCGTTGCACACCTCTTTTAGGGCGCTAGGCCAGCTGAGAAAGCGGAAGTCCCGAGCTAAACAGCCGGCCTCGGAGCGCCATAAGAGAGGCCTCGGGGGGGGAAATCTTTTTTATAAAAACCCCACAAAAACATTCCCAATACATAACTCACCATCACAACATAAATTGCAAAAAAAAAACACACAAAAAACAATTACATTTATGTGAGGTCGACTATTATTAATAATAATAATAACTTTTATTTATATAACGCCTTTAAGGTAGTAAAACGTCCCAAGGCGCTTCACAACAATTTTACAACACATTAGATATTGACCATTGAGGAAAAGAGAGAAAAAGCATGAGCAGGAAGTGTAAAAAGAGGTTAAAGACTCAGGTCTGAAGCGGCAGCCAAAATGCGCACGCAGATAGACACAGGCAAAAAAACTAAAAAAAAAGAAATTCAAATTACATTGTAAGTAATAAAATAAAATAAGTAATAAAATAGTAAAATCAGTATAATAGAGATTAATTATAATTAAACAAAATTAAATAATATATATCATAAGTTAAAATTAGAAAATCAGCAATTGAATCAAATTGAATCAGTTATTAGCTTTTTTAAGATTCATTCCCTGTCCAGTGATTCAATTAATCTGGAAGAACCAATCATTGTCCTCCATCAATAATTTTGTTACTTTTTATTTCTCATTTTGTCCTCTTGATAGGACCTATAGCTCCAGACTCGCGCTGCCTCCGTTGTCAGGGAGACACTGATGTTTAAATCTCCCTCCAGCTGCTCCAGGCTCGAGCTGCCTCCGTTGTCAAGGAGATGCTTATGTTTAAATCCCCCTCCAGCTGCTCCAGGCTTGCGCTGCCTCCGTTGTCAGGGAGATGCTAATGTTTAAATCTCCCTCCACATTACTTACCTCACTGCAGCCACTACAGCTTAGAACGCCAGCTTCCACAGGCGTTCTCAGCAGGGCGCACTATAGGGTGCTATGGGTCAGGCGGCAGCCAATTATCGAGCCGGTGTTGCAACCAGAGACATTGCACACCGACTTGTCACTTCCAGGCGGTACTGCTTCGCGTCCCCTTGAAATCAGCACCGAATGTCCCAGTGGGGTGTTGGAAGCTGGCCGCCGGGGTGCTAACAGGGGCGGCAGAAGACTGAAAATCCAGTCTTATGACTGTATTTATGTAAATTAGACACAGTAGTAGTCGGAACGCCGTGAACCCCAGTCCGTACACTCCCGCCCAAACAATGGCATATCTCCTCCAACCAGTCCTTGCTGTTTCCCACCCTTTAGCCAGTTTCTTATCTATGCTCAGGGTTTACCTTGAATCCCCATAGCTTTGAACTTAATTAATAATCTTTCATGTGGAACTTTATCACAAGCCTTTTAGAAGTCAAAGCACACAACACCATAGAGCTTATCAAAGTCCAGTTGAGTTGTCACTTCCTTGAAGAAGTCGAGGAGGTTGGCCAGGCAGGATTTCTGAATCCATGCTGACTGCAGTTAACCAGGTTATTATTGTATAGATCATAACATAGGATCGACAGCACAGAAGGAGGCCGTTCAGCCCATTGTGCCTGTGCTGGCTCTTTGAAAGAGCTGGCTAATTTAGTCCCATACTTTAGCTTTCCCCCTTAATCATGCAAATTTGTCCTCCTCAAGTACTTTAACAATTGCCCATTGATGGTTTCTATTGAACCTGCTTCCACCACCCCATCAGGTAGTGCGTTCCAGGTCTTAACAAACCGTTGTGTGACAAAATGGTTTCTCATTTCCTATCTATTTCTTTTGCTAATTATTTTAAACCTTATGACTTCTGGTTACTGACTCACTTGCCAGAGGAAACAGTTTCTCCCTATTTGCTCTATCAAAATCCTTCATGATTTTGAACACCTTTATTAGGTCTCCCCATAACCTTGTCTGCTCTAAGGAGAACAATTTCAGCTTCTACAATCTCTCCACATAACTGAAGTCCCTCATTCCTGGTACCAGTCTATGAAACCTTCTGAGTACCCTCTCCAAGGCCTTGATAGGACACAAGGCATTCTTGGGGGCGGAGGGGGGGAAGGGTCCTGCTAGAGGGGACAGCTAGAGGTCTTGGTCCATATCAGGACTAACAACAGAGGTAAAATGAGGGATGAGATCCTACAGGAAGAATTCAGGGAGCAAGGAAAAAAATTAAAGGGTAGGACCTCAAAGGTAGTAATCGCCGGGTTACTACCGGTGCCACGTGCTAATGAATATAATAGGATAGAGAGGATGAACACATGGCTGGAAAGTTGGTGTAGGAGGGAGGGCTTTAAATTCTTGCGGCATTGGGACCACTTCTGGGGGAGATGGGATCTGTACAAACCGGATAGGTTGCACCTCAACAGCGCTGGGACCAATATCCTCGTGAGGAGTTTTGCTAGTGCTGTTGGGGAGAGTTTAAACTAGCTTGGCGGGGGGATGGGAACCTGAGAACAAATTCAAAAGAGAAGGAAGTATAGCAGAAATTGGATAGCAAGAATCTAGAAAGCAAATCTGTAAGACAGAGGAAACAAGGCTTAGTATGTAATAAGCAAGGAGATCTTCCTGTGCTGAATGGTATATACTTTAATGCAAGGAGTATAGCGAATAAGGCAGTTGAGCTAAGAGCACAGGTAGATACTTGGGAGTATGACATTATAGCCATTACAGAAACATGGCTGAAAGAGGGGCAGGTTTGGTAGATCAATATTCCTGGCTACAGGATTTTTAGACAAGATAGAGAGGGGGGAAAAAGGGTGTGTGTGTTGCGGTACTGATTAAAGAAACTATTTCAGCGGTGAGGAGGGATGATATGTTAGAGGGATCATCAAAGGAGGCCGTATGGGTCGAATTGAAAAATATAAAAGGGACGATCACACTGCTGGGCGTGTATTATAGATCCCATAACAGTGGGAGGGAGATAGAGCAGCAAATATGTAGGCAAATTGCTGTGAAGTCCAAAAATCATAGGGTAGTAAAAGTAGGGGATTTTAATTATCCAAAAATTAATTGGGACAAATTTAGTGTGAAGGGTATAGAGGGTGCGGAATTCTTGAAATGCATTCAAGAGAACTTTTTTTAGTCAGTATGTAGCAAGCCCAACATGAGAGGGGGGCGGTCTTGGATATAATTTTGGAGAATGAAGCTGGGCAGGTTGAAGGGGTATTAGTGGGGGAGCATTTGGGTGCCAGTGACCATAATTCAGTCAGATTCAAGTTGGTTATGGATAAGGACAAGGATAGGCCTGGAATAAAAGTTCTGAATTGGGGAAAAGCTAATTTTGCTAAGTTAAGGAGTAATTTGGCCATAGTGGACTGGAAACAGCTACTTGTGGGTAAATCAATGTTGAAATAGTGTGAGGCATTCAAGGAGGAGATCCGGAAGGCTCAGACCAAATATGTGCCCTGAAAGAAAAAGGCTGGGAAAAATAATTCTAGAGCCTCCTGGATGTCTAGGGACTTACAGAGGAGGATTAAGAAAAAAAGGGACGCTTATGTCATATACCAACGGCTAAATACTATAGAATCTTTAGAGGAATATAGAAAGTTAAGAGGAAAAATTAAAAAGGATATTAGGAATGCTAAGAGAGAGCACAAGAAATTCTTGGCCAGTATAATTAAGGAAAACCCTAAGATGTTCTATAAATATATTAAGAGTAAGAGGGTAACTAAAGAAAGGGTAGGGCCTATTAGAGACCATGAGGGTAAGCTTTGTGTGCAGACGGAAGATGTTGGTAAGGTTCTTAACGAATACTTTGCATCTGTTTTCACAAAGGAAAGGGGCAATGCAGATACTGCTATCGAGGAGGAGTGTGATATTCTGGATGAAATAAATATAGTGAGAGAGGAAGTATTAAGGGGTTTAGCAGCTTTGAAAGTAGATAAGTCCCCAGGCCCGGATGAAATGCATTCCAGGCTGTTGAGCCAAGTAAAAGAGGAAATAGCAGAGGTCTTGACCATCATTTTCCAGTCCTCTTTGGATCTGGGCATGGTGCCGAATGATTGGAGGACTGCTAATGTAGTACCCTTGTTTAAGAAGGGAGAAAGGGAAAGGCCGAGTAATTACAGGCCTGTCAGCCTAACTTCAGTGGTGGGAAAATTATTGGAAAAAATCCTGACAGGGTAAATCTACATTTGGAAAGGCAAGGATTAATTAGGGACAGTCAGCATGGATAAGGGAAGATCGTGTTTGACTAACCTGATTGAACTTTTTGAGAAGGTAACCAAGAGGGTCGATGAAGGTAGTGAGTACGATGAAGTATATATGGACTTTAGTCAGACTTTTGATAAGGTCCCACATGGTAGACTGGTCAAGAAGATTAAAGCCCATGCGATACAGGGCAAAGTGGCAAGTTGGATCCAAAATTGACTTGAAGGTAGGAAGCAAAAGGTAATGATCGATGGATGTTTTTGTGACTGGAAGGATGTTTCCAGTGGGGTTCCGCAGGGCTCAGTACTGGGTCCCTTGCTTTTTATGGTATATATCAATGATTTAGATTTGAATATAGGGAGTATGATTAAGAAGTTTGCAGACAACACTAAAATTAGCTGTGTGGTTGATAATGAAGAGGAAAGTCATGGGCTGCAGGAGGATATCAATCTACTGGTCAGGTGGGCAGAGCAGTGGCAAATGGATTTTAATTCAGAGAAATGTGAGGTGATGCACTTTGGGAGGGCTAATAAGGAAAGGGTATACACGTTAAGCGTTAGGCCACTTAATAGTGTAGATGAACAAAGGGACCTTGGAATGCTTGTCCACAAATCCCTGAAAGTAGCAGGCCAGGTGCATAAGGTGGTTAAGAAGGCATACGGAATGCTTGCCTTTTTTGGCCGAGGCATAGAATATAAGAGCAGGGACGTTATGCTTAAATTGTATAATACTTTGGTTAGGCCACAGCTGGAGTAGTGTGTGCAGTTCTGGTCGCCGTATTATAGGAAGGACGTGATTGCAGTAGAGAGGCTGCGGAGGAGATTTACTAGGATGCTGCCTGGAATGGAGAATCTTAGTTATGAGGACAGATTGGATAGGCTGGGTTTGTTCTCATTGGAACAGATGAGGTTGAGAGGAGACCTTATTGAGGTGTACAAAATATTGAGATGCCTGGACATAGTGGATAGTAAGGGCCTATTTCCATTGGTGGAGGGGTCTGTTATGAGGGGGCTTAGTTTTAAGGTGGTTGGTGGAAGGTTTAGAGGAGATTTGATGGGGGGCATCTTTATGGCAGAGGGTTGTGGCGATCTGAACTCACTGTCTGGAAGAGTGGTGAATGCAGAAACCCTCACCACTTTTAAGAGATGGTTGGATGAGCACTTAAAAGTGCCGTAACCTGCAGGGTTGATAATTGTGATTAGACTTGATGTCCTTTTGTTGGACGGCGCAGATATAATGGTAAGTACTGCAGGGAATAGAATACGGCCAGGGTGACCTCCTGGACTAGTTTCGATCGCCTGGTTGGGTCGGAGAGGAATTTTCCCAGATTTTTTCTCCCTAAATTGGTCTGGGTTTTTACCTGGTTTTTGCCTCTCCCAGGAGATCACATGGCTCAGGTTGGGTTGGAGTGTAGAATGTTTCCAGTATAAGGTGTGTCGTAGTTGTGTGAGGCAGACTGGTTGGGCTGGGTGCTCTTTGCCTTTCCGCCATTGTTCATGGGTTTATATGTAATCTTTAGGGCTGCTGACCAAGGGCCGTGCGGCTCTTTGTCGGCTGGTGTGGACATGATGGGCCGAGATGGCCTCCTTCTGCGCTGTAAATTTTTATGTTTCTATATACTTCCTAAAGTTTGGTGCCCAGAACTGTAAACAATACTCCTGCTGAGGCCTAACCATTGATTTGTAAAGGTTTAGCATGACATCCTTGTTTTTGTATTCACTGCCCCTATTTACAAAGCTAAGTATCCCATATGCTTTCTTAGCTGCCTTATTAACTTGCCCTGCTACCTTTAGAGATTCGTGAATATGCACCCCTAGGTCCCTCTGCTCTTGCACTCCTCTCAAAATAGTACCATTTAGATTATACTGCCTCTCCATGTTGTTCCTCCCAAAGTGCATGACTTCACACTTACCTGCATTAAATTGCATTAAATCTGCCATGTGTCTGCCCATTTCACCAGTCTGCCTCAGTTCTCCTGAAGTCTGCTACTATCCTGTTTACAATATATCACATTGGTACATTTTGTATCACCCCCAAACTTCAAAAAGTGCTCCCTATACTCAAATCCAATTTATTTATATATAATAAGAGCAATAGTCCTAATACCGATCCCTTGGGGGCCTGGTTGCATACTTCTCTCCAGTCACGTTCACTACTACTCTCTGCCTCTTATCCCTTAGCCAATTATGTACCCAAGTTACCACCATCTCTTTAATCCCATGTTTACTCCTGATAATCAATTATATTATTTTATTTAGAATGGAAGTAAGACTAAGGGGTCTGTAGTTGCCTATGTCTGTTTTTGGTACCTTCCCAGTGTCCATTGACTCATAATGATTGGTAGTGCCCCACAGATCTCTTCCCTGGTCTTTCTCAGAAGTGTAGGATAAATGTCATCTATCCCTGGAGATTTACTTATTTTGAGCCCCAGTTAGCCTGTCTAGGACTTCCACCTCATTCATAATTAAATCATTGATTTTAACTGGAATATCTTAGTCTGGAGAGAGCATGCTGCTCATGTCAAACCTTGTGAATACTTGGAGGAAGTAGTCATTCAGAGTATCTATGATTTTCTAGCCTCAGCTGCTATGCCTTTCTCCAGTTCACTCTTTGCCCCTCTGTGCACCCTTTATTGTGTTTCTGAATTCTCTTGTATTCATGACACTTTCTCCTCTCTCCCTACCGAATTTGTATAGGCAATTGTTTCTCTTTAAGTCACTTTTAGTTTGCTTGTTAATCTATTTAGATTCACATTTGCTTAGTCTTGGTTTTGAGAAATTATCTGTCCTGAATTCTCAGCATTATATGGGGATTTCTTGTCCACAATCCTGCCAAACTTCAGGCATTGAAGTCTATTGTCATCTGATCGCCCCAAACAGGGTCTCCCTCCCCAGCTCCAGGAGTACTGCTGGTCGGTTCTTCCTGCTCGCCGCGTAATAACAAGAACTTGCATCTATATAGCATCATTAAAGTAGTAAAATGTCCCAAAGCACTTCACAGGAGTCACCTCAGACAGAATCTGACACGGAGGGACATCAGGGGCTAGAAGGACAGATGAACAAAAGCTTGGTCAAAGAGGTAAGTTTTAAAGATCATCTTAAAGGAGAGAGAGGTAGGGTGGCAGAGAGGTTGAGGGTGGGGGACTCCAGAACTTAGAACCTAGAATTGAAAGGAACAGTCAGCAATGGTGGATCGATTAAAATCAGGGATGTGCAAGATGCCAGAATTGGAGGAGCGCAGAGGTCTCAAAGGGCTGTAGAGTTGGAGGAGGTGACTGAGATAGGGAGGGGTACGGCCATGGAAGGATTTAAGCACAATTATGAGAATTTTAAAATTGAGGCATTGCCAGACTGGGATCCAATGTAAGTCAGCAAACACAGGGGTGATAAGATTTGGTGCGAGTTGGGATATGGATAGCAGAGTTTTGGATGAGCTCAAGTTTATGTAGAATGGAAGATGGGAGGCCGGCCATGAGAGCATTGGAATATTCAAGTCTAGAGTTAACAAAGGCATGGATGGGAGTTTCAACAGCAGATGAGCTGAAGCAGGTCTAGCGAGGTTACAGAGGTGAAATTAGTCAGTCTTGCTGATGGAGTGTATACAACATCAGAAGCTCATCTCATACAAGTGAGTATAGCCCGTATCCCTTCATTACGCCCCAGTTACCACCACTTCTGGGGACTGCCACGTGGACAGTGGCGCTAGGCCCCAGGAAACAGCGGTAAAGGCCCAGAGCTCCCCCAATGAAGGGTGAGGAGGGCCTTGTGACATTTTCTTCCTCCTGTTGAATGCTTTGGACTTGACCAAGGTCTTCAAAGGGAACCTTCCTTCGAATCTAACCTTGCTTCTGACCCTTTAGCGTCCCTTGTCACCTTTTCTGATGCTGCAGCATCATCCCTGCTGCAGCACTAAGGACATAAGAACATAAGAAATAGGAGCAGGAGTAGGCCATACGGCCCCTCGAGCCTACTCCTCCATTTAATACAATCATGGCTGATCCGATCATGGACTCAGGTCCACTTCCCTGCCTGCTCCCCATAACCACTTATTCCTTTATCGGTTAAGAAACTGTCTATCTCTGTCTTAAATTTATTCAATGACCCAGCTTCCACAGCTCTCTGAGGCAGCGAATTCCACAGATTTACAACCGTCAGAGAAGAAATTTCTCCTCATCTCTGTTTTAAATGGGCGGCCCCTTATTCTAAGATTATGCCCCCTAGTTCTAGTCTCCCCCATCAGTGGAAACATACACTCTGCATCCACCTTGTCAAGCCCCCTCATAATCTTATACGTTTCAATAAGATCACCTCTCATTCTTCTGAATTCCAATGAGTAGAGGCCCAACCTACTCAACCTTTCCTGATAAGTTAACCCCCTTATCTCCGGAATCAACCTAGTGAACCTTCTCTGAACTGTCTCCAAAGCAACCTTTCTTAAATATGGAAACCAAAACTGTACGCAGTATTCTAGGTGTGGCCTCACCAATACCCTGTATAATTGTAGCAAGACTTCCCTGCTTTTATACTCCATCCCCTCCATCCCCTTTGTAATAAAGGTCAAGATTCCATTGGCCTTCCTGATCATTTGCTGTACCTGCATAGTAGCCCTTTGTGTTTCATGCACCAGGATCCCCAGGTCCTGTTCTACTGCAGCACTTTGAAATTTTTCTCCAGTTATATAATAACTTGCTCTTCGACTTTTTTTCTGCCAAAGTGTATAACCTCACACTTTCCAACATTATTCTCTAGCTGCCAAAATTTTGCCCACTCACTTAGCCTGTCTATGCCCTTTTGCAAGTTTTTTGTGTCCTCCTCATACATATTGCTTTTCCTCCCATCTTTGTATCATCAGCAAACTTTGCTACGTTGCACTTGATCTCTTCATCCAAGTCATTAATATAGATTGTAAATAGTTGGGATCTCAGCACTGATCCCTGCGGCACCCTACTAGTTACTGATTGCCAACCGAGAATGAACCATTTATCCCGACTCTCTGTTTTCTGGTAGTTAAATAATCCTCTATCCATGCTAATATATTACCCTCAACCCTGTAAACTTGTGCAATAACCTTTTTATGTGGCACCTTGTCAAATGCCTTCTGGAAGTCCAAATACACCACATCCACTGGTTCCCCTTTATCCACCCTGTTTGTTACATCCTCAAAGAATTCCAGCAAATTTGTCAAACATGACTTCCCCTTCATAAATCCATGCTGACTCTGCCTGACTGAATTATGCTTTTCCAAATGTCCTGCTAATGCTTCTTTAATAATGGACTCCAACAGTTTCCTAACCACAGATGTTAGGCTAACTGGTCTATAGTTTACTGCTTTTTGTCTGCCTGCTTTTTTAAATAGGGGCATTACATTTGCAATTTTCCAATC
Organism: Pristiophorus japonicus; assembly: GCF_044704955.1. NCBI lineage: Eukaryota > Metazoa > Chordata > Chondrichthyes > Pristiophoridae > Pristiophorus > Pristiophorus japonicus. The sequence goes on from NC_091978.1 coordinate 283,685,540, forward strand.
TGCTGGGACGTGCCAGAATCCAGGGAAATTTGGTAAATAAAGCATCCACTATCCCTGCCGCTACTTCTCTTAAGACCCCAGGCTGCAAGCCATCAGGTCCAGGGGATTTATCCGCCTTTAGTCCCATTATCTTACTGAGTACCACCTCCTTAGTGATTGTAATTGTGTTAAGTTCCTCCCCCCCCCTCCCATAGCCCCTTGACTATCCACTGTTGGGATATTGTTAGTGTCCTCTACCGTAAAAACATTTGTTCATAGTTTCTGCCATCTCCATGTTCCCCATCACTAATTCCCCGGTCTCGTCCTCTAAGCCACTCTTTTCCTTTTTATATACCTAAAGAAACTCTTGCTCTCTAATTTTATATTTTGTGCTAGTTTACTTTCATAGGGCTCAATTTTGACCCACCCCTTTTTTCGGTGTACTTACTGGAGATGCGCCGCTTTTCTCCGTTCAGTAGTGCGCCGAAAAATTCCTCCTCACTTTGGCAGCTGTCTGGCCTCTCCCCGGTCATTGCGCAGCGTGGCCAGTTGAGTCGGGGGCGGAGCCATCGTCCTGTGCTGAAAACAGTGCCGGGACGTCTGCACATGCACATTGGAGTCGGTTCGCGATGTCCGCGCATGTGCAGTAGGGCTGAAATTTGGCAATCGGCCATTTTTAAAAGGAATTGTAGCTGCTTGTGTTTTGCCATTTGCTTGCTGCAGCCTGTCCGGTGAGTTTACTTCCTGCAGTCTGTGTGTGCTCCAATGTCAGCAGTTCCCGTCCCTATCCCTGGCCGAGTGGTCTCCCGGTGCGTTGTCGTCCTGCACCTATCCCAGGCCGCGTGGCCTCCCGTACTGGCCGGCCCACTGTTAAAGTAGCTGCTTGTGTATTGCCATTTGCTTGCTGCAGCCTGTTGCAGGCTGTCCGGTGCGTTTGCTTCCTGCAGCCGCTGTGTGTGCTTCGATGTCGGCAGTTCAATCGCTCCTGCGCCTATCCCTGGCCAAGTGGTCTCCCGGTGCGTTGTCATCCCGCACCTATCCCAGGCCGCATGGCCTCCCGTACAGGCCGGCCCGCTGCCTTCCCGGGCTAAGTTTTCAGATAAAGGTAGGACTTACTTCAATTTTTTGTTATTGAATGCTTATTACTTTTTGTGCTCTGTTTAGGCTTTGTAAGTCTTGGTGCTTCAGGTGCAAGTTCTCTCCGCTTCCTTCCCGCCCCTATCACAGGATGAATGGCTTCCAATGTACCTATTTGCGCTGATTTCTTAACTCTCTGCAAGGGTTTTCTGAAGTGGCCACATACGCTGGCCTAAGTAGATTTGTAGTAACTATTAGCTGACCAAAGTGGCCTAAATGGCCAAAACTGGTGTAGGTGGCTGGTAATGCCCCCTTGTGAGAAAAACTAAACCAAACTAAAAAAATCATAACTAACTCACTTACACTGGCACAAATTGAATGTGCAAAATGGGGATGTTTAAGATACGCCAGAAAAATCAAGTTACTCCAAAAAAAACGGAGCAACTCCTGGCCAAAATTGAGCCCATTGTCTATCTTCCCTTTCTTAATCATTTTTTTAGGTTTTTTTTAGCTGGCTTTTAAAAGTTTCCCAATCTTCTGTCCTCCCACTAGTTTTGGCCAGTTTGTATACCCTTGTTTTTAATTCGATACCATCCTTTATTTCTTTAGTTAGCCACGGATGGCTATCTTTTCTTTTACACCCTTTCCTCCTCACTGGAATATATTTTTCTTGAGAGTTATGAAATATCTCTTTAAATGTATGTCACTGTTCATCAACCATCCTACACTTTAATCTATTTTCCCAGTCCAATTTAGGCAACTCTGCCCTCATACCTTTGTAGTCTCCTTTATTTAAGCTTAGTACGCTGGGTTGAGATCCAACTTTCTCGTCCTCCATCTGAATCTGAAATTCAATCATGCTATGGTCACTCATTCCAAGGGGATCCTTTACTAGGAGATTGTTTATTAATCCTGTCTCATTACACAGGACCAGATCTAAGATAGCCTGTCCGCTGGTTGGTTCCATTACATACTGCTCAAAGAACTTGTCCCTTATGCACTCTATGAACTCTTCCGCAAGGCTACCCTGACCAATGTGATTTGTCCAATCAATATCGAGGTTAAAATCACTCATGGTAATTGCTGTTCCCTTTTTACAAGCCCCCACTATTTCTTGGTTTATACTCCGACCAACAGAGTTGCTACTGTTAGGGGGCCTATAGACTACGCCTACCAGTGACTTTTTTTCCCTTATTATTCCTTAACTCGACCCAAACTGTTTCAACATCCTGATCATTTGAGCCAATATCATTTCTCACTATTGCAGTGATTCTATCCTTTATCAATAGAGCTACCCCATCTCCTTTTCCTTTCTGTCTGTCCTTCTGAATTGTGAAATACCCCTGAATGTTTAGTTCCCAATCTTGGTCATTTTGTAACCACGTCTCAGTTATGGCTACCAGATCATACCCATTTGTAACTATTTGTGCCAACAGCTTATCTAATTTGTTACGAATGCTGCGTGCATTCAGATAAAGAGTTTTTAAAAGTGTTTTCTTACCATTTTCTCCTGCTATGGCCCCAGTTTCAGATACACTCTTATGTTTATAGATTCTGTTCCTTCCTGTCACGTTCTGGTTTTCATTTCCCCCAATGCTACCCTGCTCTGTTGCCTTCACCTTGTTCTTTGAGTTTTTAGGTTTCTGCTCACCTGAACCCTCTCTCCCACTAAGTAGTTTAAAGCTCTCTCTGCAGCCCTAGTTATTCAGTTCGCCAGGACCCTAGCCCCAGCATGTTCCAAGTGGAGTCTGTCCCGATGGAACAGCTCCCTCCTAGCCCAGTACTGGTGTCAGTGCCCTAGGAACCAAAACTCATTTCTCCCACACCAGTCTTTGAGCCACGAGTTTAGCTCTCTGATCTTATTTACCCTATGTAAATTTGTTCATGGCTCGGGTAGTAATCCAGAGATTATAATCTTTGTGGTTCTGCTTTTTAATTTGGCCCTTAGCTGCTCATAATCCCTCAGCAGAACCTTCTTGTCTATCCTATCTATGTTGTTGGTACCCACGTGGACCATGACAACTGGATCTACCCCTTCCCATTCCAAGTTCCTCTCCAGCCCTGAGGAGATGTCCTTAACCCTGGCACCGGGCAGGCAACACAGCCTTCGGGACTCACACTCACAGCTGCCGAGAACTGTATCTATCCCCCTAATGATACTGTCCCCTACTACTACATTGTTTCTTTTTACTCCCCCGCTTGAATGGCCTCCTGTACCACGATGCTGTGGTCAGTTTGCTCATCCTCCCTGCAGTCCCTGCTCTCGTTCACACAGGGAATAAGCGCCTCGAATCTGTTGGACAAGAGCAAGGGCCAAGGCTTCTCCATCACTAACTCCTGGATCCCCATACCTTCCTCACTCATAGTCACACCCTTATGTCCTTGACCACTAGCCAAATCTGAGTTACTTAACCTAAGGGGTGTGACTACTCCCGGAACACAGTGTCCAGGTAACTCTCACTCTCCCTGATGTGTCGCAGTGCCTGCAGCTCGGACTCCAGCTCATCAATGTGGAGCCGAAGTTCCTTGAGCCGCAGATGTGGTCACCGCGGACCTCAACGGGGTCCACCAGCTCCCACATGTTGTAGCACTGACACATCACCTGTCCTGCCATCTTAATGTATTTAATTAATTAATTACGTAGTCCCACCAATGCCACTGAATGCTAACCCTTGCCATTGATGGGCTCCCTCTCAATGGTGGGATACCACCAGAAGCCTGCTGTTGCATATGTAATGAGTTCTGAAGCAGGAAAATAAATCAGGTTTAGGGTAATATGTTGGGGCAGGCAAAGGTCTCACCTCAACCAGGTACTCCACCCAGAGAAGAATCCCCCTGACATCTGTAAAGATTCTACTTGTCTTCTATTGAAGTGATACTGGACATCATCCCACAATTTAATTGCTTTAGTTACTCCATCATCTCATCAAATTAAGGGCTGGATTTTCGGCTTTTGCGATTTCGGGGCGGTAGTGATGGCGGGGCGGTCCTGTTATTGGCAGGAAAAAGTTTATGCCCTTGGCTGCAAAATTCAGCAGAAAGTGAGTTTCCATGATCGGGGGCGCAAAATCAGGTGTTACACTAGCGAGTTTTTCTGCCGCAACCGAAAATCATGGCGTTAAAAAAGATCTACATTTCGCTCATGCGCAGACGCGTTCCCGGGCCCAGGCGAAACTTCAGGGCGCGGCAATTTCCTTTGCACATGCGCAGATGCACCGGCCCACTTCCATCACAGCTGGAGAGATGGCGCAGCAGGAGGGAAGACAGAGGGCACGCCGCTTCTCTGCAATGGCTGCTGAGACATTAGTGCAGGCCATAGAGAGGAGGTGGCCTGCACTGCATCTGGTGGGTGGAAGAAGGCCGTGCCCAGTGTCTTTAAAAGAATATGGAGGGACATAGCCCAGGAGGTATCAGCGGCAGGGACGATGGTTAGAACTGCCACCGAGTGCCGCAAGAAGTTCATCGACCTCACAGGGATCCTCAGGGTGAGTACCCTTTACATTTATGCACCCTGCCATGGTTTCAAGATCACTGTCTCTCACAATGTTAAGTTTTTGATGGAGCTGGCCCTTCTCTGTGTTCCAGGCCCTGGTGTGAATTGGGGAAGCCACCTGAAAGCCACAGGCTCACTTCTGCAGCCATGCCCTCTGCATTCAGGATGCACGTACCCTCTTGCCTCATAATCATTTTGAAGGGTTTGATGACTCTGAGCTCCTGACCCCAGTGGCTTGCTGCAATGCCCAACGGGAGGGGAAACTCGGAGGCCAGCTCCCTGGAGGGTGTGTCAGCACAGTAGTCCTAACAGTTAGCCTAACATGTCATTGGGAAAATGCTGGAGTCCATTATTAAGGAAGTAGTAGCAGGTCATTAAGAAAATCATACAATCAAGCAGAGTCAAAATGAGTTTATGAAAATGAAATCATGTTTGACAAATTTGCTAGAGTTCTTTGAGCAGGGTGGATAAAGGGGAACCAGTAGATGTCGGGTATTTGGATTTCCAGAAGGCATTCGATAAGGTGCCACATAAAAGGTTACTACTCAAGATAAGAGCTCACGGGGTTGGGGTAATATATTATCATGGATAGAGGATTGGTTATCTAACAGAAAAGAGAGTCGGGATAAATGGGTCATTTTCAGGTTGGTAAACTGTAACTAGTGGGGTGCCACAGGAATCCGTGCTAGAGCCGCAACTATTTACAATCTATGTAGCCAAATTTGCTGATGATACAAAGATAGGTGGGAAAGCAACTTGTGAAGAGGACACCAAGGATCTGCAAAGGGATATGGATAAGTTAAGTGAGTGGGCAAAAATTTGGCAGATGGAGTATAATGTGGGAAAATGTGAGGTTGTCCACTTTGGTAGGAAGAATAAAAAAGCAAATTATTATTTAAATGGAGATAAACTACAATATGCTATGGTACAGAGGGATCTGTGGGTCCTTGTACATGAAACGCAAAAAGTTAGCATGCAAGTACAGCAAGTAAATAGGAAGGCAAATGGGATGGAGTCATCATCATAGGCAGTCCCTCGAAGCGAGGATGACTTGCTTCCACGCCAAAAAGGGATGAGTTTACAGGTGTTTCAATGAAGGACCTAATATTCCAGGTCGCGAGCTACATCCTGAAGGGTGGAAGATGCCTGTGCATGGATTTTTTGGGAAAGTCTTGCTACAACTGTACATTGGTTTTGATCTCCTTATTTAAGGAGGGATATACTTGCTTTGGAGGCAGTTCAGAGAAGGTTCACTAGGTTGATTCCTGAGATGAAGGGGTTGTCTTATGAAGAAAGGTTGAGCAGGTTGGGCCTACACTCATTGGAGTTTAAAAGAATGTGAGGTGATCTTATTGAAACATATAAGATTCTGAGGGGGCTTGACGGGTAGATGCTGAGAGGATGTTTCCCCTCGTGGGGGAATCTAGAACTACGGGGCATAGTTTCAGAATAAGGGGTTGCCCATTTAAAACAGAGATGAGGAGAAATTTCTTCTCTCAGAAGGTCGTGAATCTGTGGAATTCTCTGCCCCAGAGAGCTGTGGAGGCTGGGTGATTGAATATATTTAAGGTAGCGATAGACAGATATTTGAACGATAGGGGAGTGTCAAGGGTTATGGGGAGAGGGCAGGAAAGTGGAGTTGAGGCCAAGATCAGATCAGCCATGATCTTATTGAATGGAGGAGCAGGCTCAAGGGGCCAAATAGCCTACTCCTGCTACTATTTCTTATGTTCCTGATGAGAGACAGGCAGACATGGACCTGGACTTGGTGGCTAAGTCCAGGGAGAACACGGAAATGCACCGCCAGCTCATGGGTGCATTGGTAGTGTCCCGCAGAACATAGACGCATTTGCTGTGAATGTGGCCGAGGCCGCCTCACGCATTGTCCGTGCATCTGAAGACTTCAGCGAGCCCATCTTTGTGTGCTCACTCTGGCAGATGGGCTCCAGCAGTGACAGTGGAGTTCCAGATTGCATGACACATGTCATGAGTGATGTTGCAGCATTGATTGCATCGCTGGCACAAGCTACGCTGCAGCTTGGTGATGTCATGTGAACACTGACTGCTGCCATCCTCTGTGTTCCCCACTGTCCAACGGGGAAGTGATGGTGCTGAAGCAGGCTAGCAAGTTGTGGTCACACATCATGCTCCAGATGCTGAGGCCCAGCCCGGTGTGAGTGTCAGTGGTCTCCAGGAAATGGAAGGTGCTGTCCTTCCTCAAGATGTCAGCATTCCGGCTCCTACCACTGAATCTCCGACCTTGCACCTAAGGCGGTCCACTCCGATCCATCAGAGAATGCTGTCACCAATGCTGAGGCGCAGCAGTGCGCAGCCGGGCCTTCCAGGCCCAGAATTGGTCCAGGGCATCGTCCCAAGCTGTCTGCACTGTCTGGCCCACCAACACAGCAGCCCTCAAGCTGTAGGCATTGAGGCCTCTTTAAGGAGGAGTAGCAGGCATGGGAGGGGGATGAAAGGAAGGGGGAAAACCTCAAGGGCAAGTAGCATTAAGGGATGGGACAACATTGTAGAGCTGCCCTGAGTTATTGTTGTGGTGCATGTAAATAGTTGAGTTGAATTAATTCACTTCATTGTTCTTGGGTGCCTTGCAGCAGAATGCTGTTTATTGTATGGTTTTGTTTTGGTGGGGGGGACTGTTTGTTACTTTGTTGGAATAAAATGTCACTTTGACCCTTTGGCATTGGTGTCGTGTGTATCTTTCCAAAATTCACCGGAGATGTGCCTTTATGGTGGCACATTGCATGACCAGTATTGGGCTGCATCCCTCAGCTCCCTCCATTTAAGAGAACTGATCCATTATGAGCTGACGACTTGCGGCTCTTGGTCTGGCAGTATCTCCACGTGACCTCTCCTGTGGATGGGGTGGCTGTCCAATCGGGGCATCGCCATGCTCTTCTTCGTCGTCCTCCTCCTCCTGAGGTGGGCCTGCAATCCCCACTGGTAATGCCTGGCTCCTCCTGATGGTCAAGTTGTGCATCATGCAGCACACCACAATAAATTCGGAGACCTGTTGAGGGGAGTATTGAAGGCTGTCTCCAGAGTGGTCCTGGCATCGGAATCGCTGCTTGAGCTCCCCAATTGTTTGTTTGATGATATTGCGGGTGGCTGCATGACTCTCATTGTAGCATTGCTCCGCTTCTGTGGTGGGGTTGCGGAGGGGGTTGGCGGGGAGGGGGGGGGGGTTCATGAGCCAGGTGGCTAGGCCGTATCCTTTGTCCCAGAGCAGCCAGCTGCGCTGTTCCCTTGGTTGCTGAAATAATTGTGAGACACTGCTCTCATGCAAGATGAAAGCATTATGTACACTCCCTGGATAGCAGGCATTGACTGCGAGGATGAGTTGCACACCAGCTGCATGTTTAGGGAGTGGTATCCCTTTCGGTTTCTGAATACCTCTGCGATGTGGAATGGTACTCGCAAAGCTATGTGTGTGCAGTCAATGGCTCCTTGAACCCTCGGGAAGCCCGCAATTCTGCCAAACCCATATGCCCGCTTATTCTGGCTGTCCCTGCTCATTAGGAAATTTATGAAGTCCATTCTGCGGGCGTGGAGAGCCTTTGTGACGTAGTGAATGCAGCGATGTGCAGCATATTGAGAGATGCTGCATATGTCCCCTGCTGCTGCCTGGAAGGAGCCGGAGGCATAGAATGCCAGCGCCACAATCACCTTCACTGCGACGGGCAGCACAGTCCTGTTGGCGCTGTAAGGCTGCAGGTCTCTCTATAGGAGATGGCATACCGGAAGCGCAGCCTTTTCACACAATGCTCCTCAGAGAGCTGGAGGTTTGAGCATTGGTGCCCGTGGGGGGATAAGCCCTCCTCCCCAGATGTCTTTGGCATCTCCTCATCTGTAGACCAGCATGGCCAAGAGCCCTTCTTCTATCTTGACACCGCCTAGCAGTAGCATGGAGCACCGAGTGTAATATAGCCAAGTTTGCTGATTATACAAAGATGAGTGGGAAAGCAAGTTGTGAGGAGGACACAAAAATCTGCAAAGGGATATAGACAGGCTAAGTAAGAGGGCAAACATTAGGCAGATGGAGTATAATGTGGGAAACTGTGATGTTATCCACTTTGGTAGGAAAAATAAAAAAGCAAATTATTATTTAAATGGAGAGAGATTACAAAATGCTGCAGTACAGAGGGACCCGGGGGTCCTTGTGCATGAAACATAAAAAGTTAGTATGCAGGTACAGCAAGTAATCAGGAAGGCAAATGGAATGTTGGCCTTTATTGCAAGGGGGATGGAGTATAAAAGCAGAGAAGTCCTGCTACAACTGTACAGGGTATTGGTGAGGCCACAGCTAGAGTACTGTGTACAGTTTTGGTCTCCGTATTTAAGGAGGGATATAATTGCATTGGAGGCTGTTCAGAGAAGGTTCACTAGGTTGATTACTGAGATGAAGGGGTTGACTTATGAAGAAAGGTTGAGCAAGTTGGCCTTATACTCATTGGAGTTTAGAAGAATGAGAGGTGATCTTTTGAAACATTTAAGATAGCGAGGGGCTCGACAAGGTAGATGCAGAGAGGATGTTTCCACTCGTGGGGGAATCTAGAACTAGGGGCCAAAGTTAAGAATAAGGGATCGCCCATTTAGAATGGAGATGAGGAGGAATTTCTTCTATTGAAATAAGATGCTGAAACTGGAGGCCATTGTGGCAGGAGGGAACATCAGAAACATGACTTGATCCAGAAGATGGAAATGGATACAACATTCAGGATAGATAGGGTTTAGAAAGGACAGCGTTATACAAAAAAGGAGGTGGTGTTGCAGCATCCCTGCTGCAGCACCACTGGATATTCCGTGTTGGCATTGGTAGGCTCCCTCTCAACAGCAGGAACACCTGGGAGGTAAAAGAAGTTGAATCTGTGGGAGGCAGAAAACTACCAAATGAGCTGTTCTGGTTAGTTGTTTCTAACGTGTGAAAAGAGGATCATTTTCTCCACGGAAAGATAGGAAGGGTATGTGAGACCAGAAAAGCTAACTTAATATAAGACTTCAATCAATCTAATATATCCTGGGAAAAGTCAAGTGTTATAGAGTAGGAGTATTTAAAAAAGGAGGCAGACAAAAAGCAGTAAACTATATACCGGTTAGCATGACATCTGTCGTTGGGGAAATGCTGGAGTCCATTATTAAGGAGGCATTAGCGAGACATTTGGAAAAGCATGATTCAATCAAGCAGAGTCAGCATGGTTTTATGAAAGGGAAATCATGTTTGACAAATTTGCTGGAGTTCTTTGAGGATGTAACGACTAGGGTGGATAAGGGGGAACCAGTGGATGTGATGTATTTGGATTTCCAGAAGGCATTCGTTAAGGTTACTATACAAGATAAAAGCTCACAGGGTTGGGGATAATATATTAGTATGGATAGAGGATTAGCTAACTAACAGAAAACAGAGAGTCGGGATAAATGGATCATTTTCCAGTTGGCAAACAGTGATTAGTGGGGTGCTGCAGGGATCAGTGCTGGGTCCTCAACTATTTACAATTTATATTAATGACTTGAATGAAAGGACCGAGTGTAATGTAGCCAAGTTTGCTGATGATACAAAGTTGGGTGGGAAAGAAAATTATGAGGAGGACACAAAAAATCTGCAAAGTGATATAGACAGGCTAAGTGAGTGGGCAAACATTTGGCAGATGGATTATAATGTGGGAAAATGTGAGGTTATCCACTTTGGCAGAAATAATAGAAAAACAAATTATAATTTAGAATTGTAATGAAGAAGCATTGCAAAGTGCTGCAATACAGAGAGACCGGGGGGTCCTTTAGCAGGAAACACTAAAAATTAGTATGCAGGTACAGCAGGTAGTCAGGAAGGTAAATGGAATGTTGGCCTTTATTGCAAGGGGGATGGAGTATAAAAGCAGAGCAGTCCTGGTACAACTGTACAGTGTATTAGTGAGCCACACCTGGAGTACTGCGTACAGTTTTGGTCTCTGTATTTAAGGAAGGATATACTTGCTTTGGAGGCTGTTCAGAGAAAGTTCACTAGGTTGATTCCGGTGATGAGGGGGTTAACTTATGAGGATAGGTTGAGTAGGTTGGGCTTATACACATTGGAGTTCAGAAGAATGAGAGGTGATCTTATTGAAACTTATAAGATTATGAGGGGGCTTGATAGGGTGGATGCAGAGAGGATATTTCCAGTCATAGGGGAAACTAAAACTAGGGGACATAGTCTTAGAATAAGGGGTCGCCCATTTAAAACTGAGATGAGGAGGAATTTCTTCTCTCAGAGGGTTGTAAATCTATGGAATTCTCTGCCTCAGAGAGCTGTGGAGGCTGGGTCATTGAATATATTTAAGGCAGAGATAGACAGATTTTTGAGTGATAAGGGAGTAAAGGGTTATAGGGTGCGGGCAGGGAAGTGGAGCTGAGTCCATGGTCAGATCAGCCATGATCTTATTGAATGGTGGAGCAGGTTCGAGGGGCCAAATGGCCTACTCCTGCTCCTATTTCTTATGAGGATAGGTTACATAAGAACATAAGAAATAGAAGCAGGAGTAGGCCTTTTGGCCCCTCGAACATGCTCCACCATTCAATAAGATTATGGCTGATCTGATCATAGGCTCAACTCCACTTCCCTGCCCGCTCCCCATAACCCTTTACTCCCTTACCACTCAAAAATCTGTCTATCTCTGCCTTAAATATATTCAATGACCCAGCCTCCACAGCTCTCTGAGGCAGAGAATTCCATAGATTTACAACCCTCTGAGAGAAGAAATTCCTCTTCATCTAAGTTTTAAATGGGCGACCCCTTATTCTAAGACTATGTCCCCTAGTTTTAGTTTCCCCTATGACTGGAAATATCCTCTCTGCATCCACCTTGTCGAGCCCCCTCATTATCTTATAAGTTTCAATAAGATCACCTCTCATTTTTCTGAACTCTAATGTGTATAAGCCCAACCTACTCAACCTATCCTCATAAGTTAACCCCTCATCACCGGAATCAACCTAGTGAACCTTCTCTAAACAGCCTCCAATGCAAGTATATCCTTCCTTAAATACAGAGACCAAAACTGTATGCAGTACTCCAGGTGTGACCTCACCAATACCCCGTACAGTTGTACCAGGACTTCTCTGCTTTTATACTCCATTCCCCTTGCAATAAAGGCCAACATTCGATTTGCCTTCCTGACTACTTGCTGTACCTGCATACTAACTTTTTGTGTTTCATGCACAAGGATCCCCAGGTCTCTCTGTACTGCAGCACTTTGCAATGTTTCTCCATTTAAATTATAATTTGCTTTTTTAATTATTTCTGCCAAATTCTGGGTCATTTACAAATACTGGATCAAGATCAGCATCACCTCTTGGTGGCTTCCTTGAAGTACTGGCTCAAAAAGCAGGCATGTAATATATCTACCAACTCCTACTCTATAACACTTGACTTTTCCCAGGATATATTAGATTGATTGAAGTCTTATATTAAGTTAGCTTTTCTGGTCTCACATACCCTTCCTATCTCTTCATGGAGAAAATGATCCTCTTTTCACACGTTAGAAACAACTAACCAGAACAGCTCATTTGGTAGTTTTCTGCCTCCCACAGATTCAACTTCTTTTACCTCCCAGGTGTTCCTGCTGTTGAGAGGGAGCCTACCAATGCCAACACGGAACATCCAGTGGTGCTGCAGCAGGGATGCTGCAACACCACCTCCTTTTTTGTATAACGCTGTCCTTTCTAAACCCTATCTATCTTGAATGTTGTATCGATTTCCATCTTCTGGATCAAGTCATGTTTCTGATGTTCCCTCCTGCCACAATGGCCTCCAGTTTCAGCATCTTATTTCAAGTAGATTAGGCTTGGGCCAGACAGAAAATGCAATTTGAATTTTTAATACTACAACGCAATGGTGCACTTGCTGTCACCGTTTATATGGCTCATATATCCCGTGGTACATTTTGGTGCAGCCAATTCAAATGGTCTGTATTTCTCACAGTATTATCTCGATACTCACAGCCACCCAGGGATGTGTCAGAACTTTCTCAGCCGTGTACCGTGCCTCAATGTTCACCTGCAGCATTCGGCTAATCAATTCCTGCAACAAAGTGACAGCACTGAAGCCAGAGGCATTTACAGTCAGAAGAAAACAGATTTGAGGTAGCTATAGTGTGCTCCAAATAACCATTTGCAGCTTCTAAATCATTTTACTGGTAATGGCTACTTTACAGAAACTGCACATCACTTACATCATCTGTTGCATAGGATTACATAGGATATATAGCACAGAAACAGGCCATTTGGTCCAACCAGTCCATGCTGGTATTTATGCTCCACTCAAGCCTGCTCCTCTTATTCCTCATCCAACTATCAGCATAACCCTTCATTCCCATCTCCCTCACATGCTTATCTAGATTCCCCTTAAATATATCAATATTATTCACCTCAACCACTCCCTGTGGTAGTGAGTTCCACACTCTCATCAATCTCTGGGTAAAGAAGTTTCTTCTAAATTCTCTATTTGATTTCTTGGTAACTATCTTATATTAATAGCCTCTAGTTTTGCTCTTCACCACAAGTGAAAACATTCTCTCTGTGTCTACTCTATCAAAACCTTTCATAACTTTAAAGACCTCTATTAAGTCACCCCTCCGCTTTCTCTTTTCAAGTGAAAAGTGACTCAGCATGTTCATCCTTTTCTGATAGGTATAACCTCGCAATTCTGGTATCATCCTTGTGCATTTTTTTGACACACTCCAATGCCTCTATATCATTTTTATAATATGGAAACCAGAATTGTACGTAGTACTCCAAGTGTGTTTTATATTTGTATCAAACAGCCACTGAATTCAGTAATCAGCAGCACTCATTTCAGATGAGACTCAATAGGCAAGATATGCACTGTGCAAGAAAATGATTTTCCTGCTCTCTCATTTGCAACCAGAAAAATAAATGGCCATAAATCCCTGAGGTAATCGTCTTATTGTTGAGAACTGGCCTTATCACCCAGTCATTCCTGCATTAGAAGAATAAACGAGAAGTGCAGCAGCTGAGAAGTTCAGTCCATCAGCAGCCCAACTGCGCCAATAAAAGATATACATGGGCACGAATTTGGTGAAACCCAAGTTCCGCCCGTTTTTCGGCGATCCCCAGGCGTGCTTGTTTTTTTATTGCCCGGTAGCGCTGGGACCGAGTGGGCAGGAGTTTCAGCCCGCTTTTCTCAGCGATAGCGGAAGCAGAGTGCAGCGGGCGGGAGTGTAATGCAGTGGGCGGTATGCGGCGGAGTGACTATCGACTTGGGAATCTTCGGCTCCCGAGTTGTGCACATGCGCGGGTGGCTGTCAAGTTCTGCCCCCCACCCCCCAAGAGGCATCGACAAGAGGTCAGAGACTGCCAGCCTGAGATCACTGTGGGGCAGGGTGGGAGAGGGATCTCTGTGGGGGTGGGAGAGAGAGTGAGACTGCTGTGCGCGGGGCGGAGGGGGGTGGAAGAGTGAGATCGCTATGGGGGGGCGGGGGGGGAAGTGATCGCTTTGGGGTGAGAGAGACTGGGGATGGGGGAGAGACTGGGGATGGGAGAGAGACTGGGGATGGGGGAGAGACTGGGGATGGGAGAGAGACTGGGAATGGGGGAGAGACTGGGGATGGGAGAGAGACTGGGGATGGGGAGAGACTGGGGATGGGGGAGAGACTGGGGTAGGGAGAGAGACTGGGGTGGGGAGAGAGACTGGTGGGGGGGGGAAGAGAGAGACTGTGGGGGGGTTGGGTAGAGAGACTGGGGAATGTGAGAGACTAGTGAGTGAGAGAGACGAAAGGAATAAATAAAACTTTATTAGACCATTTATATTATCCATTTAAAAATACATCAAACTGTGGAGAACTATAAAGATTGGTTCCATATTTACGAAAGGATATACTTGCTTTGGAGGCAGTTCAGAGAAGGTTCACTAGGTTAATTCTGGGGATGAGGGGGTTGACTTATGAGGAAAGGTTGAGTAGGTTGGGCCTGTACTCATTGGAGTTCAGAAGAATGAGAGGTGATCTTATCAAAACGTATAAGATTATGAGGGGGCTTGACAAGTGGGTGCAGAGAGGATGTTTCCACTGATGGGGGAGACTAGAACTAGGGGACATGATCTTAGAATAAGGGGCCGCCCATTTAAATCAGAGATGAGGAGGAATTTCTTCTCTCAGAGGGTTGTAAATCTGTGGAATTTGCTGCCTCGGAGAGCTGCGGAAGCTGGGACATTGAATAAATTTAAGACAGAAATAGACAGTTTCTTGAGCAATAAGGGGAGAAGGGGTTATGGGGAGCGGGCGGGGAAGTGGAGCTGAGTCGATGATCAGATCAGCGATGATCATATTGAATGGCGGAGCAGTTCAAGGGGCCGAATGGCTTACTCCTGTTCCTATTTCTTATATTCTTATGTATCTGTGTAATATAAAACAAACCTGTCAGATCTGTGTCCATACCGTCTACTTAAGATCCACTTAAGATCCAGTAAGACCTGCTTTTTCAGGACAGTATTAAGGTCCTGTGGTAAACGGATCTTAATGATGAAACTTCCATTTTGGGTGGTATTTGGGCAGTAATATATGGGCGGACAGTATTGAATACTGCCCGGTGTTAATGACTGGAATTTACCGCCGGGCGGTATCTGTTTTTTTTAGATAAAACTTGTATTTCTGGGCGGTAATTGGGTGGTAATTGGGTGTTAGTGGGCGTTAAGTTGTTGAATTTCGGGCCCACAGTCAATGTCTTTTTACCTCTCTTTTAAACACCTCAATTTATTCTCTGTTTATGACCTTCTGGGTGAATTCATTTCAAATTTTCACAACCCTTTTTGTGAAGAAATATTTTTCTGAATTTGCTTTCAATTGCCTTGGTTTAATTTTAAGATTGTATCCTCATGTTCTGGCTTCTACTAGAGGGAAGAGTCATTCTCTATCGAGTTTACACCTGGGGAATGAGTCTTCTCTCTAGTAGAGAAGATGCTGAAATTTTCTCTGACCATATAGAGCAGACCTCAATAGGTGAGCCTGTTTCATAAGGTGTTTCTGAAAGCAGATTATAACTAAATCTTTAAATCTGCACCCATCCAATACAAACACATTTCAATGTTTTGACAAGACTTTTATGTGTGTGTGTGTGTGTGTGTGTGCGCATTGGCAAAAAAAACTAGGATCAACAACAAAAACAACTTGCATTTATATAGCACTTTTAACATGGCAAAAGCATTCCAAACCACTTCACAGGACAGTTATCAGATAAAATCTGACACCGAGCCACATAAAGAGATATTAGAACAGATGATTAAAAGCTTGGTCAAAGAGATAGGTTTTAGGAAGAGACTAAAAGGAGGAGAGAAAGCTAGAGGCTTAGGGAGAGAATTCCAGAGCTTAGCGCCTAAGTAGCTGAAGGCACGGCTGGCAGAATTGGAAGAGCGCAGAGATCTCGGAGGGTTGTAGGGCTAGAGGAGGTTACAAGCGATAGGGTGTGGCAAAGCCATGGAGGGATTTGAAAACAAGGATGAGAATTTTAAAATTGAGGTGATGCCTGACCATGAGCCAATGTTGGATCAGTGAGCACGTGAGTGATGTTATGTAGGTGAAAGGAGGTGATTGTTTTGATGGAGAGAATATGTGGTTGGAAGCTCAGCTAGGCTCAAATAAGACACCAAGGTTGCAAATAATCTGGTTCAGCCAGGGCGATTGATGGAGTCAGTGGCTAGGGAACAGAGTTTGTGGCAGGGACCAAAGACAATGGCTTAGGTTTTCTCAATATTTAATTGGAGAAAATTTCTGCTAATCCAATACTGGATGTCGAACAAGCAGTGTGACAAATCAGAGGCATTGGAGGGATCAAAAGAGGTGGTGGTGAGGTGGTGGAGAGATGAAAGTCTGGGATGCGCAAGACACCAGAATTGGAGAAGGGCAGAGATCTTGGAGAATTGTCGGGCTGGAGGAGGTTATAGAAACAGGGAGGGTTAAGGCCATGGAGGATTTGAACTGGCAGCCTATGTAGGCCAGCGAGCACAGGGGCGATGAGTGAACGGGACTTGATGAGAGTTAGCACGCAGGCAGCAGAGTTTTGGATGAGCTCAACCTGTTTTTATGGACACATTCAAGAGCTGTTGATATTCTTGGGAAAGGAAAGTGTTGGCCATGGTGACAAATGCATCAGTCACCCATTTGATACCTATGTGACAATCATTAATATTAACTTGACTTGCTGAGATGCTTCATCATTGCCTGAACTCCCTTGAAAATTTGTATTGTACAAACTCCAACTTCATGCCTTTCTTTTGTTTGGCTGAAATCTTGCAAATTGGCTTTCCAGTGAATTAACAGTGAATATTTGACTAATTAAGATTCTATGCAAATATTATGTAATGTTATGATTAAAAAAAACTTTGAGAACCCATAAAGTGAGTAACAAAAATCTGTACTAAGAAAATTCTGTGAAACTGGAAAATAAAAATGTCTCAAAGTTTCATCTCAAGCTCATTAAGATGGGTGAATAGAGTGCACTGTGTGACCCCATCCTAGGTGGACAGAAAATCAGTTAATCTTAAATTGAATATTTTAGAGTATTTAAATGAAGCCTTCATCCATGCATTTTTGGCAAGGCCACTTTAAGCTGACCCAAAAGACCGGCTGAAAGATCACTAAATGATTTTCACCTGACATGCCCGCCCTGACTGTTATATATGTAAACCTGTAAATACCTGGTGTAGCCACCAGAGGGCTCATCCCCTGGAGTCCCAAGAGATCCCATAATCCCTTGGGAGCACCTGTACTTAAGGAGACCTCACAGGCTGGAGAGGCACTCTGGAGACCTGCAATAAAAAACTACAGTCACACTTTACTTTGAGCTCACAGTATCTAGTCAGACTCTTTATTCATACACAACAACTGGTGACGAGATACAGATGACAAACCCAACGATGAAGAGAACAGTGGGCATGCTGGAGACATTTTCAGAGGGAGATGATTGGGAAACCTTCGTGGTGTGACTCGACCAATACTTCGTGGCCAACGAGCTGGAAGGAGAAGCGAATGCTGCCAAATGAAGAGCGATTCTCCTCACCGTTTGCGGGGCATCAATGTATGGCCTCATGAAAAATCTGCTTGCTCCAGCGAAACCCACAGAGAAATCATACGATGATTTGTGCACACTGGTCTGGGTGGATCTGAACCCGAAGGAAAGCGTTCTGATGGTGAGGTACCGGTTCTACACCTACAAAAGGTCTGAAGACCAGGAAGTGACGAGCTATGTCGCCGAGCTAAGACGCCTTGCAGGACATTGCGAATTTGAAGGACATTTGGAGCATATGCTCAGGGACTTCTTTGTACTTGGCATTGGCCATGAAGTGATCCTTCGCAAACTTTTGAATGTAGAGACCCCAACCTTGAGTAAAGCCATAGCGATAGCCCAGGCGTTCATTGCCACCAGTGACAATACCAAGCAAATCTCTCAGCATACGAGTGCTGCTACAAGTACCGTGAAGAAAGTGATGTTGTTTTCAAATCACAACGTACAGGGCAGGCCCCACATGCCTGCAGCTGCATGTCCGCAGATGTCTCAGAATCCACCATCAAGGGTGATGAATGCAAGGCCATTAACACCTTGTTGACACTGCGAGGGTGATCATCGTTTTCATTCATGCCACTTCAAAGGGTACGTTTGCAAGGGCTGTGGAACAATGGGACACCTCCAACGTATGTGCAGGTGAGCTACTAACCCTGCTAATCCTGCAAACCACCATGTTGCAGAGGAGGACAGATTCACGGCAGATTATGACGAACCAGAGCCTCAGACCGAGGAGGCAGATGTATATGGGGTGCACACATTTACCACAAAGTGTCCCCCGATAATGCTGAAGGTTGAATTAAATGGACCCCTGGTGTCAATGAAGCCGGACATGGGCGCGAGCCAGTCCATTATGAGCAAAACGACTTGAGACAAATTGTGGTGCAGCAAGGCCTCAAGGCCAGTCCTGACTCCCATTCGCACTAAACTGAGAACTTACACAAAGGAACTGATTCCCGTAATCGGCAGCGCTATTGTAAAGGTCTCCTACGATGGAGCGGTGTACAAGCTATCACTCACGCTGGAACTGGGACGATGTCTGAGCGCTCTTGTCCGTTGACGACGCTTTGTGTGCCCAGGTCCTAAACAAGTTCCCCTCACTGTTCGAACCAGGCATTGGGAAGTTCCAAGGAGCAAAAGTGCAGATCCATCTAATTCCGGGGGCGCAACCCATCCATCACAAGGCAAGAACAGTACAGTACATGATGAGAGAGAGGGTGGAGATCGAGCTGGAACAACTGCAATGAGAGGGCATAATTTCACCGATCAAATTCAATGAGTGGGCCAGTCCAATTGTTCCAGTCCTCAAGCAGCGTCAGAATCTGTGGTGATTACAATGTAACTATCAATCGTTTCTCCCTGCAGTATCAATACCCACTACCAAAGGCAGAGGACCTATTTGCGACACTGGCGGGAGGAAAAACGTTCATGAAGCTGGACTTGACCTCAGCCTACATGACGCAGGAACTGGAGGAATCATCGAAGGGCCTCACCTGCATCAACACGCAGGTCTCTTCATTTACAATAGATGCCCATTTGGGATTTGATCATCTGTGGCGATATTCCAGAGAAACATGGAAAGCTTACTATAGTTGATCCCGCGCATGGTGGTCTTCCAGGATGACATCTTGGTTACAGGTTGGGACACAGTCGAGCATCTGCAGAACCTGGAGGAGGTTCTCAGTCAACTCAACTGCATGGGACTCAGGTTAAAACGCCTGAAGTGGAGTTCCTGGGGAGAAGAATCGCAGCGGATGGCATCAGGCCCACCGATTCGAAGACGGAGGCAATCGAGAACGCACCGAGACCACAGAACGTGACGGAGCTGCGGTCATTTCTAGGACTCCTGAACTACTTTGGTAACTTCTTACCGGGTTTCAGCACACTGCTAGAACCACTGCACGCCTCACTGTGTAAAGGAGATGAATGGGTATGGGGCAAAAGCCAAGAAAATGCCTTTGGAGAAGCTAGAAAACTGTTATGCTCGAACAACTTGCTTGTGTTGTATGACCCATGTAAGCGTTTGGTACTAGCATGTGATGCGTCATCATACGGGGTCGGGTGTGTATTGCAACAAGCTAATGAATCTGGGAAATTGCAACCGATTGCTTATGTATCCAGAAGCCTGTCTAAGGCTGAGAGGGCCTACCGCATGATTGAAAAAGAAGTGTCAGCGTGTGTTTATGGGGTAAAGAAAATGCATTAATATCTGTTTGGGCTCAAATTTGAATTGGAAACTGACCATAAGCCACTGATATCCCTCTTTTCTGAAAATAAGGGGATAAATACGAATGTATCGGCCCGCATCCAGAGATGGGCGCTCATGTTGTCCGCATACAACTACGCCATCCGCCACAGGCCAGGCACAGAAAACTATGTCGATGCTCTCAGTAGGCTGCCATTGCCCACCACGGGGGTGGAAATGGCACAGCCCGCAGATTTAGTCATGATAATGGAAGCATTTGAGAGTGAGCAATCACCTGTTACAGCCCGACAGATCAGAACCTGAACGAGCCAGGACCCCTTACTGTTTTTAGTAAAAAATTGTGTGCTTCACGGGAACTGGTCCAGTGTCCCATTGGAAATGCAGGAAGAGATAAAGCCATACCAGCGGTGCAAAGATGAAATGTGTATACAGGCAGACTGACTTCTGTGGGCTAATCGGATAGTGATCCCCAAGAAGGGCAGGGACACTTTCATCAGTGATCTCCACAGTACTCACCCAGGCATTGCAATGATGAAAGCGATAGCCAGATCCCATGTGTGGTGGCCCGGTATCCGTGCAGACTTAGAGTCCTGTGTGCACAAATGTAACACATGCTCGCAGTTAAGCAATGGACCCAGGGAGGCGCCACTAAGTTTGGCCCTCCAAACTGTGGTTCAGGGTCCATGTCGACTATGCAGGCCCGTTCTTGGGTAAAATGTTCCTAGTAGTTGTAGATGCGTACTCCAAATGGATTGAATGTGATATAATGTCGGCAAGCACGTCCGCTGCCACCACTGAAAGCCTGCGGGCCATGTTTGCCATGCACGGCCTGCCTGATGTCCTTGTGAGCGACAACCAGTACCAAGTTCAAAGAGTTCATGACCGGAAATGGGGTCAAACATGTTACGTCTGCCCTGTTCAAACCAGCATCCAATGGTCAGGCAGAGAGAGCAGTGCAAACTATCAAGCAGAGCTTGAAGAGGGTAACTGAAGGCTCACTGCAGACTCGCCTATCCCGAGTCCTGCTTGTTACTGCACGAGACTCCACTCGCTCACCGGGATTCCACCCGCTGAACTGCTCATGAAAAGGGCACTTAAGACAAGGCTCTCGTTAGTCCAACCTGATCGACATGAACAGGTAGAGAGCAGGCGGCTTCAACAAAGTACATATCATGATTGCGCAAATGTGACACGCGAAATTGAAATCAATGATCCTGTATTTGTGTTGAACTATGGACAAGGTCCCAAGTGGCTTCCCGGCACTGTTGTGGCCAAAGAGGGGAGTAGGGTGTTTCAGGTCAAACTTTCAAATGGACTCATCTACCAGAAACACTTGGACCAAACCAAGCTCAGATTCACGGACTCTCCAGAGCAACCCACATTGGACCCTACCTTCTTTGATCCCCCAACATACACACCAGTGGCAACCGACACCGTGGTTGACCACGAAGCAGAACCCATCACCCGCAGCAGCCCAGCAGGACTTACCACACCAGGCAGCCCAGCAAGGCCAGCTGCACAGCAGCCCAGCGAGGGCCCAACAAACGATTTACCAAAACCAGCATTTGCACCGAGACGATCAAGCAGGGAAAAAAAGGCCCCAGATCGACTCACCTTGTAAATAGTTACACTATTTACTTTGAGGGGGCGAGTGTTGTTATATATGTAAACCTGTAAATACCTGGTGTAGCCACCAAAGGGCTCATCCCCTGGAGTCCCAAGGGATCCCACAATCCCTTGGGAGCACCTGTACTTAAGGAGGCCTCACAGGCTCTAGAGGCACTTTGGAGACCTGCAATAAAAGACTAAGGTCACACTTTACTTTGAGCTCACAGTATCTAGTCAGACTCTTTATTCATACACAACACTGACTGCCTGTTTTAGTCCAGCATTCCAGCCATAACGATTGGAAAATACTACCTCATAGTTAAATAGTTTACATGGAAAACCAAATCTCTGCCAACTGTTTCGAAACACGTGCTGCTGTAAGAATGGAAATCTAGCTGTAATATTGACTTTTTCACTAATCAGAAGATGCCATTGCTTCTCTTTCCTGCTTCACATTCTGAGTGAGATGAGCTCACAACATTGTGGCTGTCTTGTGCTTTGAAGTTATGCCACACAAGAGCAATACATATATCAACCTAGAAAACTAGCAAATGTTAACCAGCTGCTTCAAAATATGCTAACTCCTCCAAAGCGGTCCTGAATATAGTCCTATGATTTGTAGTTATACTGAAAATACAGCTCATACTGGCAATTTTCAACCCCTTACTCCCCAGCTCATGTTGGAAGTCTTCATCTGTTCCAGCCCAGCTCTAAATGGCACCTCTCAACACTCCTCCAAGCACATCGGCACTCTCCTCCCCCCACACTGCCAATCTCCTTCCTCTCCTATCCATTTACACTGACAATCTCTTCCCTCTTCATTATCACTGCCAATCTCTTCCCCCTTTCCTGTTCTGTTCACACTAATCTCCCTCCCCCTCCCCTTCCGTTCACGCTGGCAATCTTCACCCCATTCTATTCATATTGGCACCCTCCTTCCCTTCCACCCTCAGTTCACAGCAATGTCTCCCTCTTCCCCCTCAGATTATGCTGGCTCTCTTCTCCTCTTCAGTCACCTCACCCTTCTTCCCTCCCTCTCACTACCATTTCCAACTCCTATCTGCTGTTCTGGGGATTGAATTCTGCTGCATTCTGTGGATGCCAGATATTTATGATCTCACAGAACTTTCACACAAATTCCCATTTGCAGTGTGTAGCAGAATTCCAACACCCGAAGAAGCAGCATCAGGTAACGGAGTGGACAATAACAGCAAGAAACAGACTGTGTGAAATGCAGAATGTTGTTGGAGAAAACATAGAAAATAGGTGCAGGAATAGGCCATTCAGCTCTTTGAGCCTGCACCACCATTCAATAAGATCATGACTGATCATTTCCTCAGTACCCCTTTCCCGCTTTCTCTCCATACCCCTTGATCCCTTTAGCCGTGAGGGCCATATCTAACTCCCTCTTGAATATATCCAATGAACCGGCATCAACAACTCTTTGCAGTAGGGAATTTTCACAGGTTAACAACTCTCTGAGTGAAGAAGTTTCTCCTTATCTCAGTCTTAAATGGCTTACCCCTTATCCTTAGGCTGTGTTCCCTGGTTCTCGACTTCCCCAACATCGGGAACATTCTTCCTGCATCTAACCTGTCCAGTCACGTCAGAATTTTATATGTTTCTATGAGATCCCCTCTCATCCTTCTAAACTCCAGTGAATACAGGCACAGTCGATCCAGACTTTCCTCATATGTCAGTCCTGCCATCCTGGGAATCAGTCTGGTGAACCTTTGCTGCACTCCCTCAATAGCAAGAATGTCCTTCCTAAGATTGGGACTTAGAGAATAGAACACAGGAGAGATGGTTTAAAAGTGATATGTCATAAAGACTTTTTTGGGCAGAATTTTACCTCATTGTAAATAATAAATATGTTTTATTTAGGAGCTAAAATGATGTGGAACATTACTTAGCATAATGGAGAACTACACAAATGGAAATATGTGGATGAAAGCTTTGTGAAATTTAAGGAAAATAAAACTGTTAAGGATATTACTTGGTGTAAACATGGCTGTAATGAGGTAACTCCATAATAACTTCAACCTGATGAATTAGAAGTCATGTTTTCATGAAATCATTTTAGCCATTTTTTTTGCAGGACATTAAGAAAAGCCAGAAGGACCTCATTTTCAGAAGAGTAAATGATGTGCTAGTGACAGAATGGTCCAGTTTGCTACGATTTGTATTACTGTATCATGTGTTTTGACATATACAGGTAAATGTTTGCTAAATAGTAGTCCCCCTTTAAAATCCTGGTTCGATGTGAAGTGCTTAGGAATAGAATCTTATACATACTTTCGCAGAGCTGGTGATGTTGTCCCAGTAAGGAGAGGGAAACTCCAGTCGGCCAATAAGAATCTGGTCAAACAAGTCCTCCTGGACATTGTTCTCACTGTAGGAACATAAACTAGGGTTATCCAGTAGAATTTGACAATGCCTTCTTTACTTGTACACCTGCAATCAATCCAGTTAATTTTCCATTTCTGGATTCTTAAATTCTTAATAATTGCTGGAAAATAATTTTGGTCATAGGAAATAGTTTCTTGTGTTTTTTTTTTAAAGCTTGGGGCTTAGAGAATAGAACACAGGAGAGATGGTTTAAAAGTGATATATTATAAAGACTGTCATCAGGGCTCCTAACCCGCAAGCTAAACAGCGCTGATAGCTGTTCAGAATTGTCAGTTTGTGCTCTGTTTACATTTCTCATGCACATAGTGGATGTAGCTGATGGAAGCACTCGATCCTGATGTGCACTGATAAATACAATAACCCGGATTTTGTGGTAAGAATAATGGTGTGGCTATCAGTGCTCACTGTTATTGAAGAGTAAATCGAACAGCAACTTCCAGCATCTGCACATATTCAGTTACACGTGGAAATCAGGAAGTTACTATCCGAGTTGCCCTGCTCTTCCAGAAGCTTCACCACACCAGTATCTTGTAGAGAGACCCAGCATCCAAACACATGAAGGGTGTGAAGTTACGATACTTACCCACTAGTTATCCGCTAAACATACCAGAAAGAGTTGTCTATTTCAGTGTAAGTGTATTTTTAACGGTGTGACAAGTCTTAATTATTGCCAAACATCCTCTTCGACACTGAAAATTAACTTTTACAAGTGTAGAGTCTCATTCCTTCAGCATTTAATTATTGTTGGAGATTTAAAAAAAAATGTAATACATTTTATTTTACTTTTTCTTTCTATCTCTGTTGCTTAATCCCATCTTTCTTTCCCTCTCTTTATTTTGCTTTCTGTACATGATTTTACATCGAATTAAATATTCTACCTTACATTTCCTGGTTCAGAGTCTGCGTGCCTCAAAGAGATTGGTTGAAGGGACACGCTGTTGCTTGTCCTGTTCACACAGATCACAGATCCCCTGTAGTGGGCGCGTGCCGCTTTAACTATCTGATAACTGCAAGTTGTAGTGTAAACGTGGACAGAAATTCTGTGGGCAAGTGTAAGCGCAATGAATGGAACGTGCCGTAGGTGGTTGAGAGCTACCCAAAAGTTCAGCAGGATTTCATAGCTGAGCCATTCAGTCCCAGGTTTGATTTCCAGTCTGTAGTGAGAATGCTGATCTCAGTGTGGGTGGAGGCTGGATAATACAATTAGCATCAGCATCCCCGGGTGAAGTAGGGGAAACTGCCAGGGTCCTACTCCTGATCACTATACAACCATCCAGCTGGAAGTGCAGAATACTGGGAACCGAAACAGTCCCTGAGTAAATATTTTCCATTAACTACAGGAATTTTTACACTGGCACTTAGGCTGTAGGCAAGTGATATTCATGCAGAGTCTGATGACATTGGAGCACTGTATTTCCACAGCCTTCACTTACTTTACTGCACCTCCAGCTTTTGTTCTCAGGACCTGCATTAAGTTGGAACCTTGGTAGCTTCAGAAGTCACAGTTCACCTGTGGTTTATTACCAGTGTGTTATCAACTGCAAGAGCACCATGCTCATGTCACCAGTTGCATACTGTCAATATAAATGTGCCTGTTTGTACCGGGATTGGAAAGAGTCCCATTCTTTACTGTGAGTGGTCCGAAGTAGATTACCTGCGGAATGGGGGAAAGCCACACAGGAGGATGTATGTAATGACGCCTGCTGCCCAGATGTCGACCTTCAAGCCATATCTGCAAGAATATTAAGAACATAAGAACTTTAAAGAACAGGAAAAGGCCATTGAGTTCAACACGTCCATCCCTTTTCCACAGAACAACTCCATATACCCACCTTCTTTCCATTCCATTTTATCCCTTCTCTCTCCAGAAATGCATCTAATTCTCTCTTGAGCCCATTTATAGTGGCTACATTGATGGGCTTCCTTGGTAAATTATTCCACAATTTAATTATGCTTTTTGGGGGGAAAAAGTTTTGCTTGACACCTTTTCTAACTCTTGACTTGTTAATTTTTAACTTGAGTCCCATGGTATTTAAACTCTTCACCATAGAACTATACTTGCCTGAATCAGCTTTGTCAATTCCCTCCATTAATCTTGAAAACTTCAAACATATGACATTAAAGCCAAGGGAGTCGAAGTACTGAGATGGGGGTGGATTTTCTAATCTTCCGCTGTAACTTCAGCGGGAGATTGGTGGAAAGCCTGGAGAAACACCGTAAATACCCATTAACGCAGCTTTCTTATTTAGTTTGGATCACTGGAAAATAGCATGCCATGTTTATCTGGCTTAGCATTCCGGACCCTTTGAATAAGGGAGCCAGTTTAGCAGATTAGTAAGCGTGGGGAGCTGATACATGGCCATAGTTTTCCCGTGATCCGAATTAAGCATGTGCCAATATAAAGGTGCCCAAAAACGTCTTTGGTTTTCTTCCTTCAAATGGGAGGGGCAAGAAATGGTAGTACATAAAACAAGGTCTGTGTTCACATGAAATAGCCTGCTGAAAAAAATACTGAGCTTCTTCTTCCTTCTGATGTTTGAATTTTAACAAAACAAATGGGGGCTGAAATTCAGTGTCCCTGAAGGGACCGTTAACGCGGGGTTTCGGTGGCCAATCGGAAAAAATCAATTGGCCGCTGCGTTCGGGTGTATTGTCCCCCCCGCTCCCGCATATTCAGCTCGGGGGGTGGGGGGCGGCGGTGTTCCAGCGATGCGCACTTCCGCCAGAAGCGGTGAGGTGAATCAGCGGTAAAGGGATTCGGGCTGTGGAGAAGACATCAGGGTGTGTGCCGCTGCTAGGCCACACCACCCGTTTTCAGCAGTTAAAAGGGAGCGTCCCTCTGTACTGTAGCACTTTGCAATTTTTATCCATTAAAATTATAATTTGCTTTTCTATGTTTTCTGCCAAAGTGGATAACCTCACATTTTCCCACATTATACTCCATCTGCCAAATTATTGCCCACTCACTTAGCTTGTCTATATCCCTTTGCAGATTTGATGTGTCTTCCTCACAATTTGCTTTCCCACCCATCTTTGTATCATCAGCAAACTTGACTACATTACACTCGGTCCCTTCATCCAAGTCATTAATATAGATTGTAACTAGTTGATCCCCACTAATTATTGTTTACCAACCAGAAAATGACCCATTTATCCTGACTTTCTGTTTTCTGTTAGTTAGCCAAGATGGGCATCATCCAGCTGCCAGGGGAGGTGGCCAATGCAGAGGTGGGGGAAGGAGGCCCTACCCTCAAAGAGTGTACAGACCAGAGTTCTCCTTTCTCAAGTTTAGTGATGAGCAAAGCCTGTGAAGGCAATGATTTCAGAAAAAAGTACTCAGGGAGCTCTGCACTGTCCTGCGAGAAGATCTGCAGCCTCAAACAAGGCTCAGGACTGCCCTCACCGTGGAGACCAAGGTCACCATCGCCTTGAATTTTTATGCCAGGGGTTCTTTCCAGTCTGCAACTGGAGACATTGGCAACATCTCGCAATTCTCGGCACATCGGTGCATCCGGCATGTCACAAATGCACTGTACAGGAGAAGGGTGCAGTACATCTCTTTCTCCATGACAAGGGAGAAACAGGTGAAGCGGCAGGCCAGATTTGCTCGAAGGGCAGGCTTCCCAAGGGTGCAGGGTGGCACTGACTGCACCCACGTTGGTCTGAGGGCGCCACAACATCACCCCAAGATCTTTGTGAACTGCAAGGGCGTCCATTCATGTGTGACCACCAGCGTCAGATCCTGGCAGTTGATGCGAGGTACCCAGGAAGAAGCCACGATTCCTTCATTCAGCACCAGACCAGTGTGCCTGCCCTCTTCCCTGGCCCAAATCAGGATTGTGGTTGGCTGCTTGGGGACAAGGGATATCCCCTGTCCACTTGGCTGTTCACTCCACTGCGGAACTACAGGTCAGCACCAGAGCATGCATACAATGACGCTTATTGTGCCACTAGGTGCATCATCACGCACTGCAGAGGCATCCTTAAGCAGAGGTTCTGTTGTTTGGACTGTTCTGGTGGCACCTTGCAGTACTGTCCTCAATGAGACTCCATCATTGTTGTGGTCTGCTGCATGCTGCACAACCTGCCCATCATGAGGGGACAGCCACTGGAGGTCGAGCCAGCAGTACCGCCTGAGGAGGAGGAAGAGGTTGGGGAGGAAGTGGAGGAGGATTCCCGTCGCCCCAGAGCTAGGAGGCGTTGTCCCCATCGCAACCCTGGAAGGGAGGTGCAGCTGCCTCATATCTGCTAGCTTTAGATAATCCCATTCACACATGATCCTTCAGCTCTCACTTTCAATCACCATCACAATAAATTCCTTCACGCAGAAATGCCCACTCCGAAATGAAACACCTGGCCAGATATAAGTGCCAAAAAATAAAGATTTATCCAAATATTCTACTGAATGCAAAAACAAACATAAAGAACAATAATATCATCATCTAACACAAATTATCATTTTTTATCCCTGTGCGTTTTCTTATAACACCTCTTATGTGTGCCTACCCTAAATGCAGTACGCCTAAGTTTCTCCCCTGTGGCTGCATCATGGGTCTGGGAAGGCTGCTGTGGGTGTTGTGTGGGAGCTATAGCTGTCCTTCTAGGATGCCCTGGAACATCTCTGGGCCCGGAAGGGCCTAGTGCAGACTGGCCAGCACCCTCCTGGGAGGGTGCAGTCTGGCTTGGCTCGGGTGGAACCATGCGTGGAGGCACTAGCGAAGTGGGAGGTCTGGGGCCAGGAATGTTGTGATCCTGAGAGAGCCCATCATGACGATGCTGGTCTGAGGAGCCTGAGCCACTCCCCGGTGGCAGCACATCACTACCACCACCAAGCTGAGGGAGGTCAGGTCGGTGCTGTGGTGCAACACCGGAAGGGCCCCTGTTGGACCCAGCAGCGAACGCGACACTGAGGTGTCTGGTGGCATTGAGCTGAGACTGCATGAGAGCAGCCAGAGTCTCAAATCCACCAGTTATGGCAGCAGTTTGACGCTCCATGGCAGCACTAAGATGCTCAGAAAGTTGTCCAGAAAGCATAAGAGCATTCTGCGCTTTCAGTGCCGTGGCCATCCTCTCCAATCCTGCACCGATGCAATCATTCGTTCGCGCCTGTGCCGAAATGGCAGCTACCACATCACCTGCATCGCAGGTGGATCCACACAGACAACCTGATAGAGCACCATAGCCTGCACACTGGCAATGATGGGCCTCATGGTGTGCGCAGAGCTGTTGAGTATTCGGGAGGCAGACTCCTCCACACTCCTGACCACTTGCGACAGACTCTCTGGCACCCTTGTCAGTGCCCCCAACATCTGGGAATGCGTGGCCTCCATCCTTTTCTCGTAAGCCGTTACTTGCATGGCATTATTGGAGTCCTCGTTGGTAGAACTCCGGTGCGGACTCGCCCTCCGGAGAGGTGGCACCTGAGGTTGCCAAGCCCTGTCACCATGCTGCAGCCCGCTAGTCCCTGGTGCAATACCAAGTGCCGCCCCACCTACCATGTCAACTATATCCGACCGCGCACTCCCACCAATATCTGAGCTGGCGCGTATGGGTGCCAGCAGTGGCGTGCTTGTGCTTTCTGTGGCCTCCTCCTCCTTTTCCTCATTAGTGGTATGGAGGAGCCCGGGAGTGCTGTTTATGGAGTCATCATCGGTTGACCCCTCAAGTTCATCATTGTCACTAGTGGAAATTGCATGGCTTCCTGCAGCTGCTGTCAGAGGTGGTGACTCTCGCTCTCCTGTGCTGCCATTCAGTGTGTCATCTGCAAACATAAATGGGAAAAGGGCTGCCGTGAGGGGGAGGTGGGGATTTGATGCATGGAGTCTGAAACTAGCAGACTTCCATGAAGGTAAGGAACAGTGGGCGCTGGCACATTCAAGTAGTGAGCACATTCTGCAACGGCCTCACTTACCCATGCTGCCCACATCATCGTCAGCAGTTCCGCTGCCCACATGGGGTATGTCATCTGCAAGCATAAATGAGAGAAGGGCTGCCTCCATTGTGAGAACACACACATATATGTATAGAGGCGTGGACAATGAAATGCTGCTTGATTGACTAAACAGTGAGTATGGCAAATAACAGCATGTTGAAGGGGAGGCTCGCAGATGCAAGGTCAGCAGTTGGTGGAAAAGGTATTCACTTTCAGAAGCCGAATAATATTGTTAAATCTCTTCTAGCAATGCACTGCAGTCCTGCCATAACTGGGAGGTTCCTGAGACCTCCTCTGCTATCACTCTCCATGCATTGCTCAGCACCTGCCGAGTTAGTCTCCCCACGTCTGACAACATCAGTCATCTCCTCTCCTCCACTCCTTCCATCAATGTTTCCAGCTCTAAGTCCGTGAACCGATTAGCTCTCCTTACTCTTCTCGCCCCAGCCATCCTTCCAACCAACTCCTTCACTCCTCAGGGCCTAGCTTTAAGGCGGCCAGGTAGCAGCTGGTTCATTAGTAACAATTATCTGCATGCTGAATTTCTCTGTGGGAATTCCGCTGCAATTAAGGCAGTCACACCGCTGAAAGCTGCACTTTAGAAGGCCTCTTTAGCGCTAGAACACTTTTTTCAAGTTTTTGAGGTGGATATGGGTCGGGCCACCAATGGTCCCAAAAAGTCGGGAGCGGCGCCAGCTTCCCAGCGGTGCTGAATTTCGGCCCCATGGTCTGTAACAGTGCCCAATGGCCTATTGAGAAACATTAATCATTATGGACAGTTTCCTCTATTTGGGCAGTAATGAGTCCAAGGAAGAGTCAACGGGGTAGAAATTCAGGTACGCCTGAAATGGGTTGCACCTACCGCTTTTGAAGTGTTTTTTCCGCCGCGTTAGGTGAGGTGGTCTCTTTCGCAAAATTCAGCTCTTTGTCATTTTTTTCAGGCGGACCGGAAGCCGGTCATAATGGGGACGGAAGTGGGGCTGTAAGCAGAAGATCGGCAACAAAAGGGGCAGAAGTGGAGGCGGGACAGAGTCATTCATCAGCAGAACGGTGATGTCATCATGACGCGTGTGCGTCACCACATCTCTCCCCTTCACTTAAAGGGGAGGGCTGCTGCAAACTCTGCGAAGATTTTAGTTAGGTCCACTGGGCCACCAGGGAGGGTTTCGGCCGGGCCAGCGGCCTGGCACCCAATAGGGGGTGAGGCCTCACCTGGAATATTGTGGTCAGTTTTGGTCTCCTAATCTGAGGAAGGACGTTCTTGCTATTGAGTGAGTGCAGCGAAGATTCACCAGACTGATTCCCGGGATGGCAGGACTGACATATGAGGAGAGACTAGATCGACTGGGCCTTTATTCACTGGAGTTTAGAAGGATGAGAGGGGATCTCATAGAAATGTATAAAATTCTGACGGGACTGGACAGGTTAGATGCAGGAAGAATGTTCCCGATGTTGGGGAAGTCCAGAACCAGGGGTCACAGTCTAAGGATAAGGGGTAGGCCATTTAGGACTGAGATGAGGAGAAACTTCTTCACTCAGAGAGTTGTTAACCTGTGGAATTCTCTACCACAGAGAGTTGTTGATGCCAGTTCATTAGATATATTCAAGAGGGAGTTAGATATGGCCCTTACAATTAAAGGGATCAAGGGGTATGGCGAGAAAGCAGGAAAGGGGTATTGAGGTGAATGATCAGCCATGATCTTATTGAATGATGGTGCAGGCTCGAAGGGCCGAATGGTCTACTCCTGCACCTATTTTATATGTTTCTATGTTTCTAAACTATGACAATGGATTTCAAACTATTCGATGTGGCGGACACACGGAAAATTATCAACACACTTCTAGGGACTGCCTTGCAAATACTAACACTCTCCTGGGGACTTCTTGTCCTAGTTTCCAAATAATCATATCAGCTACCTACAGGAAAACAATGTAATCATAACAGATTTTTTTTTTAGTAGTTTACATACAATAACAATAACTCTTATTTATATTGCCTTTAACGTAGTTAAACATCTCAGGCGCTTCACAGGGGCGTTATCAAACAAAATTTGACACCGAGCAACATAAGGAAATATTGGAGCAGATGAGCAAAAGCTTGGTCAAAGAGTTAGATCCTAAGGATCATCCTAAAGGACGAAAGAGAGGTAGAGAAGCAGTGAGGTTTAGGGAGGGAATTCCAGAGCTCAGGGACTCGACAGCTGAAATCACGGCCACCAATGATGGAGCGATTAAAATTGAGGTGCACAAGAGGCCAGATTCGGAGGAGCGCAGATATCTCCTCCAGTGTTATCAGACTGGAGGTTACAGAGATAGGGAGAAGCGAGGCCATGGAGGGGATTTGAAAACAAGGATGAGACTTTTAAAATAAGGTGTTGCTTTACTGGGTGTCAATGTCGGTCAGCGAGCACAGGGGTGATGGGTGAACAGGACTTGATGCGAGTTAGGACATGGGCAGCCGAGTTTTGATGACTTCAAGGTTATGGAGGCTGGAAGGTGGGAGGCCAGCCAGGAGTGTGTTGGAATAATCAAGTCTAGAGGTAACAAAGGAATGGATGAGGGATTTCGCAGCAAATGAGCTGATGCAGGGGCAGAGTCGGGCAATGTTACAGATGTCATACATTATAGAATTATCATTCAGTAAGTCATCAAGTATAGAAAATACAGGAAAAAAATATAGAATACAGATGCACTCATAAGACAGATAGAAATCTGATCATATAGTAGATCTCATTCCACTCATGGAGAGGGGGTCAATGGACTCCAGATTGAAAATCTATGCACCATAGCTTATTGTGACACAAAATGACTGAGTTATTTCCGAGTTACATACAAATATACGAACAATGACGGACAGAACCCTCTGTCCATCGAGCCTGACCCATACAATTGCGATACCTTATGTATCAAAATATACACACTCCACCCCATCCAAAACCATGTGATCTCCTGGGAGAGGCAAAAAAACAGATAACAACCCAGGCCAATTTGGGGAAACAAATCTGGGAAACTCCTCTCAGATCCCACCTAAGTCTATGATTCTCTAAAGTGTAGAGTCACAACTCTTTTAACCTATCTTGAAAACAGTTGCTTTAAAGTGGGAATTAGTTTAGTGGCTCTCCTATGCCCCCTTTCCAAAGCCAACCACGTGAGGAGGCCAAAACTGGACACAGTATTCCAAGTGTGCCTTGTCTCATACTCAATTGTCCTATGGATACACCTGAACACCACATTTGTTCTAGCTATCGCTTCACGGCAGTCTAAGTGTTTTTTTTGGTCGTTCGCTTCGCAATTCAAGGGCTCTGAGGAAGAAAATCCGGGAAGGGAGCGGGCCTTCGGGATCTTAGGGAAAAAAGCCAGGAAGGAAGCGGACATTCGGAACTGTAAGGGAAAAAGCCGGGAAGGGAGCGGGTCTTCGGGACTGTAGGGGAAAAAGCCGGGAAGGGAGCAGACCTTCGGGACTGTAGGGAAAAAGCTGGGAACGGTGCATAATATGTCTCTACTTATCTGTAGAATAACTCCACGAGGCCTAGTGCTGTGCTTGAACTGCTGTGACCTTAGTCTCTTTATTGTAACTGCAGAGTGCCTTCACCGTGTGGTGACCAGCCTTTTATACAGCTCCTGCCTGGGCCTCCCACAGTTACACCCTCTAGTGGTACCAGCATAGTATATATATATATATATAGAGTATACATATATGACAGCATTCCCCCCCAAAGTCTTTGATACGAGTTAGTTACAGGTCGAGGTGATCCGGAACTCTGCGCTCCCTGGTTGATCGTCTGAGTGTCACTTCTGGCATGGGTGAGTTGGTCGGGCCACTGCTGTCTTGCAGCGCTGTTGGTCTGACTGGACTGTTGGAGATGGTGGGATCATCCTCGTGGTTGGCAGCTAGGTCTGTTGCTGATTGTGTAGGTGGATCGCTGAAGGTAAGGTCCTTTCCCGGTCGTTCCTGGTTACCTGTAAATCGCAATTTGGTTGGTCCAAATACTTTCTGCACGTTTGTCCATTAAGCAGTGTGACAACAAACACTCTATTCCCCTCCTTGGCTAAAACAGTGCCAGCAATCCATTTGGGGCCATGACTGTGATTCAGCACAAACACCGGGTCGTTTACAGTGATGTCGTGTGATACAGCCACGTGATCATGGTACATGTTTTGCCGATAACACTTGCTTTCCACCTGATCATTGAGGTCAGAGTGGACTAAGAAGAGCTTGGTTTTGAGTGCACGTTTCATTAGTAACTCCGCAGGGGGGACCCCGGTAAGCAAGTGGGGTCGTGTCCTGTAATTGAACTGCATCCGGGATAGGCGGGTTTGTAAGGAGCCTTCCGTGACGCATTTCAAGCTCTGCTTTATGGTTTGGACTGCCCGCTCTGCTTGGCCGTTGGATGTGGGCTTAAACGGGGCAGACCTGACATGCTTGATGCCATTGCGGGTCATGAATTAATTGAATTCCGAGCTGGTGAAACATGGACCATTGTCGCTGACCCGAACGTCAGGTAAGCCATGGATGGCGAACATGGCCATGAGGCTTTCAATGCTGGCGGTGGACGTGCTGGATGCCATTATTACACATTCGATCCACTTAGAGTAGGCGTCCACTACAACGAAGAACATTTTTCCTAGAAAGGGGCCCGCATAATCTACGTGGATCCTGGACCATGGTTTTAAGGGCCAGACTAAGTGGAGCTTCCCTGGGGGCATTGCTCAATTGTGAGCAAGTGTTACACTGGCGCACGCACGACTCTAAGTCCAAGTCAATGCCGGGCCACCAGAAGTGGGACCTGGCGATAACCTTCATCATGACTATGCCTGGGTGGGCACTGTGTAGGTTGTGTATGACGGTTGCTCTGCCTTTTTTTGGCAGGATGACGCGGTTACCCCATAAGAGGCAATCCAATTAGATGGACTTTTCTTCTTTACGACGGTGAAACGGCTTTATCTCGTCTTGCATTTTTCTTGGGACCACTGACCAGCCCCCATTGAGGATGCAGCTTTTTACAAGAGATAACACAGAGTCCTGGTTGGTCCAGGTCCTGATCTGGTGGGTCGGTACGGGTGACCTTTCGCTTTCGAAGACGTCCATGACCAGGCACAAGTCTGTGGGCTGCACCATTTCCACCCCAGTGGTGGACAACGGTAGTCGGCTGAGGGCATCAGTGCAGTTCTCAGTGCCTGGCCTGTGGCGGATCGTATAATCGTAGGCCGACTGTGTTAGTGCCCATCTTTGGATTCACGACGAACCATTGGTGTTTATGCCTTTGCTTTCCGAAAACAATGAGATTAGGGGCTTGTGGTCGGTTTCTAACTCGAACCTGAGTCCGAACAAATATTGGTGCATTTTTGTTACCCCATAGACACAGGCCAAAGCCTCCTTCTCGACCATATTGTAGGCTCTTTCGGCTTTGGATAGACTTCTAGACGCATATGCAATCGGTTGGAGTTTGCCCGCTACATTTGCTTGCTGTAAAACACACCCGACACCGTACGACGATGAGTCACATGCTAAAACTAGACGTTTACCTGGGTCATACAATACAAGCAACTTGTTCGAACTCAGCAAGTTTCTGGCCTTTTTGAAGGCGGCCTCATGATTTTGACCCCAAATCCAGTCGTCTCCCTTGCGTAGCAACTTGTGAAACGGTTCGAGCAAGGTGCTCAACCCTGGAAGAAAGTTACCGAAATAGTTGAGGAGTCCGAGGAACGAGCGCAGCTCCGTTACATTTCGTGGTCTGAGTGCATTCTTGATGGCCTCTGTCTTCGAGTCTGAGGGTCTGATGCCGTCTGTCGCAATCTTCCTCCCCAGCAATTCTACCTTTGGCGCCAGGAAGACACACTTGGATCATTTCAGCTGGAGTCCGACTCTGTTTAGTCGACGTAAAACCTCTTGCAGGTTGTGCAGGTGTTCGGTGATGTCACGACCAGTGATTAGGATGTCATCCTGAAATACAACGGTGCGTGGAACCGATTTCAACAGATACTCCATGTTCCTTTGGAAGATGGCTGCAGCCGAGCGGATCCAGAATGGGCACCTGTGATACAAAAACAGTCCCTTGTGTGTGTTAATGCACGTTAATTTTTTCGACGATTCAGCCAGCTCCTGGGTCATGTAAGCGGAGGTTAGATCCAGCTTGGTGAACGCCTTTCCCCCTGCTAATGTTGCAAAGAGATCATCGGCTTTGGGTAGCGGGTACTGGTCCTGTAATGAAACTCGGTTGATCGTTACCTTGTGGTCACCGCAGATTCTGACTGTGCCATCACTCTTTAGTACCGGAACAATCGGGCTGGCCCACTCGTTGAATTCGACTGGTGATATGGTTCCCTCACGTTGAAGTCTGTCCAATTCAATCTCCACTTTCTCCCTCATCATGTAAGGGATCGCTCGAGTCTTGTGATGAACAGGTCGTGCCTCGGGGACCAAGTGGATCTGCACTTTTGCGCCTGTGAAGTTGCCGATGCCTGGTTCAAATAAGGATGGGAACTTGCTCAGCACTTGAGCACAGGAAGCATCGTCCACTGAAGATAGTGCTCTGACGTCTTCCCAGTTCCACCGAAACTTTCCCATCCAGATTCTGCCAAGCAGTGTTGGCCCGTCGTATGGTACAACCCACAGTGGCAATTCGTGTATCTCTCCATCATAGGATACTTTTACGTTCGTAAGGCCAATAATAGGGAACAGTTCCTTGGTGTAAGTGCGCAGCTTTGACTGAATCGGGCTCAGCTCCACAGCCTCTCAAATGCCTTCTGGCTCATAAGTGACTGACTCGTCCCCGTGTCCAACTCCATGGAAACAGGAATGCCATTTATCTTGACTTTCATCATCATGGGGTGACTTTTGGCAGTGAAGGTGTGCACCCAGTGCACTGCTTCCTCGGGCTGAGTTGCCTCTTAGCTTGTACTTTATGATCCTTGCTGGATCAGAAACCTCCTGCCGACTCCTCTGCCACGTTTTGAGTCTCAGTTCTTCTGCACATTCGCTGTGGGTGGCCCTATTGGCCGCAGCCTTTGCACACATAGTGTCTGAATCGACACAGACAGGCCCCACAACACCAGCATGTTAAACGATTCACATTTACACCCCTTGGCGGACTCTGAGTCGGACTAATTCTTTGATCAACAGTTATTTTCTGCACAGTACTTGCCAGTGAGTTTTGATTCTGGGAGAATCTCAACGTTGAGGTTGTGAACACCTGGCTTAAGGTGATGGTCCGCTTCACATCCCATCCCGCCACAAAAATGTTCCACAACACATTGTTGAGGAGTTCGCCAAAATCGCACGGTTCCGCAAGCCTTTGTAGGTCTGCGACATATTCCACTAAATCCTGGCCCTCGGTGCGGCGGTGTGTGTAGAAGCGATACCTGGCCAGCGAAACCCGAGTAAAGGCTTCACCCTCTGTAAACTTTTCTAAGCTACCAACGGCAGCCATCTCTGTGTGTAAGTCCATGATCTGTACTCGTCGCCAATTACTATGTCTCTACTTATCTGCAGAATAACTCCACGAGGTCTAGTGCTGTGCTTGAACTGCTGTGACTTTAGTCTTTTTATTGTAACTGCAGAGTGCCTTCACCGTGTGGTGACCCGCCTTTTATACAGCTCCTGCCTGGGCCTCCCACAGTTGCACCCTCGAGTGGTACCAGCATAGTATATACACAGAGTATACATGTATGACAATGCGGGTCTTTGGAACTGTAGGAGAAAAAGCTGAGAAGGAAGTGGGCATTTGGGACTGTAGGAAGAAAAGCTGGGAACGGTGCGGGCTCTGTGAAAAAAAAGCTGGGAAAGGAGTAAGCATTTGGGCCTGTAGGAAGAAAAGCCGGAAGGGAGCTGGCGCTGTGTAAAAAAGCTGGGAAGGGAGCGGGTGCTGTGTAAAAAAGCCGGGAAGGGAGTGGGCATTTGGGACTGTAGGAAAAAAAGCCAGGAACGGTGCGGGCTCTGTGAAAAAAAATCATAAACATCATCGATATCAGCTTCCAGATTAATGCGCAGATGCTTCTGCGCAGCTTCTGGTTGTTGGCAGCAGTCACTCCGTTAATAAAAAATAGTAAAAAACAACGGGCCCAACACCGATCCCTGCGGGATACCACTGGTGACCGGTCTCCAAACAGATCCAAATCCATCTATAACTACTTTTTGCCTACATCCTTCCAGCCAGTTCTCAATCTAGTTCAATATTTTACCACTAACACTTAAGGCTTCGATCTTATAGCAAAGCCTCTTATGCGGTTCCTTATCAAAAGCTTTTTGGAAGTGTAAGATTACAATGTCTACTAGACTTCCCTCAACCACCAACTTTGTAACTTCTTGAAAAAATACCATTTGATTTGTAAGACATGACCTTTTTATGAACCCTCTCTATCCAAGCATTCATACATTGCATCCCTAATGATTCTCCAAAACATCTTACCTATTACTGTTGTTAAACTAATGGGCCTGTAGTTACCCGGGTCTGTCTTGTCACCTTTTTTAAAGCTGGGGACTTTTTTAAAGGTGGAGCGCCGGTATAAAGACCTCACCCAGGATGGTCATGGCAAGCCTCCACCACCCCAATATAGACTCATTTGGAGGGAGATTGGTGAGGCCGTGTCCCCAATAGACATTAGCCTCCTTCCAATCTCTAGGAATCATTCCAGAGTGCAGAGAGCTATTAAAAATACAAGCTAATTTAAATGGATTAGACGAGCACTGGGAGGGACTATTGCATCCGATCTGTCATCAATCAAAAGCGGTCTTAATGGGCCCGAACTTGGTGAATGCTAAGGCCTGCCCATTTCTTGGCGGTCCCCGGGCGGAATGTACTTTTTTGCCACCTGCTGCCGCTGGGGCCAGTCGGGAGCGAGTTTTGCCGCGGCTCTGTCGGTGGCAGTGGCAGTGGGAGTCGGCGGGCGGGAGCGGGTGGCGGCAGCAGTGGGCGCTAGGTGCAGGCCTCTCAACTCGACAAAGATCGGAGGCCGTGCACCGCGCATGTGCGAGACTTGGGATTTTATTTTGTAGTTTCCTCTGGGCAATGACATCACTTTTGCCGCGATTGGGGCTGGTGGCACAGCTGCGCATGCTCATAAAAGCTGTGCACTCACTTGCACCTGCCAGTTGGAGAGGGGCCAGTTTTGGAGAGAAAGATATACAAATTGATCATCAGCCATCCATCAAAGAAAGTAATAGTGAGTGCAAAAAAAGCTTCCAAGAAGTCTGATGGAGCCAAGCCCAGAGCTCCCTGGTTTAATGATGATGAGCTGGAGAAGCTTGTATGTAAGGTGGAGCGCCGGTATAAAGACCTCACCCGGGATGGTCATGGCACGCCTCCACCACCCCAATATAGACTCATTTGGAGGGAGATTGGGGAGGCCGTGTCCCCAATAGGCAACATTGTGCAGGATGGAGACCAGTGTCGGAAACGATGGAACGATGTGGTGGCATCAGAAAGAGTGAGTAAACATTTATTGGACCACTCCCGTGCAACTCCAAAAGGTTCTGTGCCAGATGTATCTGTGTGTGTCTGTGTGTCTGTATGTGTGTGTGTGTGTGTGTGTGAGTGTGTGAGTGTGAGTGCGTGTGTGTGATTGTGTGTGTGTCTGTGTGTGTGTGTGAGTGTGTGTGTGTCTGTGTGTGTGTGTGTGTGAGTGTGAGTGCGTGTGTGTGATTGTGTGTGTGTCTGTGTGTGTGTGTGTGCTGCATGAGCAAAAGGGGCAAAGGCTGCAATGTTTTTTTCTGCTGAAGAAAAGAACATTCAAGGCATCAAGCCTGAGTGCCATGGGAGGGGGCCCAGCGGATGTCATCGAGTTGAACAGCCTGGAGGAGCGTGCCTTGGCATTGGTGGGTGACCACCGCCGTGCCACCACAAAGGGTGATGCAGATCCCGTGCTAGAGCATGGTAAGCTGATACTAAACTCCGATCTGCGTCACGCTCATGTCATGAAAGGCCATGCAATGTTAAGTCAAATGCCTTTTAACGCACAGTGTGTCGGCCACTAATGGTGTGCTCATGTAGCAATGGAACTCCTTGAAGTAAGAATGTTAAATATGACGGCTCACATATCAGCTAGACCGTCCCCAACCCCCAGCTATACACTGAAATGTTGTCCCCTACTTGCAGATATAGAATCGGACAGCACCGAGCAATGCACCCCATCCAGCTCTGGCACACAAAGGCCGAGTGTGACACCAACATCTCCCACCCCGATGTTGTCACCAGCTCCTTCCTCCCCCTCCCCCCACCCCCCGCAAGATCACCCACCTCCGCCATCCAAACTCATGAAGACCAGGAAGAAAAGGAGGGTGAAGTGGCAGTCTTTGAACCACTTGAGGTCGAGGAGGTGGAAGAGGAGGACTCCAGCCTCCTGACAGGTGTGCCAGCTGTCCGGCCAACATCGGTGTCGGGGTCCGACTTCTTAGGATTCGAGTCGGACAAAGCAGGAACAAGAGCTGGGAGGCGCAGAGGCCGTGCCGGAAAATCTACCAAGCCGCAAGCTCCCCGGATGATGCAACAATCCAATGAGGACGCAGGACGGCTCGCAGCAATTCAGGAAATGGTCCAGCTGTCGAGAACGAGCGTGGAACTAGGTCGAGAGCTGCTGCAGGCACATGAGATGTTTTTCAGTGCCCTTGCAGTCCATTATATATCTGATAGTGAGGTGATGCTGTTCTCACTATCAGATGCTGCGAGCTGCCAGAGTATCACATGTTCTCATTTTCACCTATTTACTCTGACAGAAGCTCATACCATCTGTGCACTCACAAACTGTCAATAACTCTGGTCTGCCTGCAATGGTCTAAAAACTTTAGTTAGGCATCTCCATTGAGCCGTTACCATCTCTCGGAACCCCAATGCCGCTTCTTCTACCATACCTTCCCTTCAACGGAGAGCTTTTCAGTTACATGTATGAACACATTCTCTGTAGCTTAAGGTCGATCACATAACTAATTCTGAGCCTCTGATGCTGGTGCAGCATTTGGATGCTACCCAGGATGTGCAGCGCTGCAGCACTCTGAACGAGTCTCCCTGCCGCCCGATTCACAGTCAGCTCAGACCACCTTTTTGCCAGCGGTCCTTCTGGCGAGCGGGAGCACGATCTTAGAGGATCGTGCACGAGGAAAATCCCTGTTTTTTGAGCCTCTGGCATGGGCGGACAGCAGGAAGTTGCGCTGGTGGTACTTCAGCGAGGAATTTCCTGCCAGGCGGGACCTGGGCTGCAGATGGGCGATAACTGAGGAATCTGGCAAAAAAAATTTCCGGGCAGAACCTCGGCTGCTGTGGGCGGAACTCTCACCATGTTTGGGCTCAATGACTTTCAGTAGCATAATGCAGAATGGAAAATTGCCGCAGTAGCTGCTGTATTTGTCAACAGAAAAATAACCTTCACCCACTCAATGTACCCCTCCTGCACATAAGAGTTTGTAAAATAGAGCTACCTAATTTTTTTTACTATGTGAGCAATAATATTGTGCCTTTCCAGTGCCCCTTTGACTTCAGGGTGATTAGTTTTCCCACTTTAAGAACAGATCCAGGTAGGCTACATAAATTATAACACTCGTAGTATAACACAAATACAACTCATTTGTCAATGACAACATTTTGAAATCATTCTCTATGAATAATGTATTATGACTGGGACAACTTTTAGTGGGAGGAGAACAGGTGAGTAGGATATCAGTCCTCCATAGTTCTGTTTACTGAATTGGAGGACATTCGGGAGGTGCCAGAGATACAATGCTAATCTCTCCTCTGGTGAAATCCTCCACCAACTGACATTTGAGGCGTTTACTGGTCATATTCCGGACATTGATTTGGAGGGACAACCTCCCATTGGACTTGAGCTCATTTGGACAAAGTTTTTCCAATAAGTCTCCTTCAGCTACACAAAGCAAAATGAAAAGAAAGATGGATTTTTATAGTGCCTTACAGCCAATTATGTCGTTACTGTTGTAATGTAGGAAATGCGGCAGTCAATTTGCAAACAGCAAGGTTTCACAAACAGCAATGTGACAATAACCAGATATTGGCGCTGAATTTGCAGTCGGCGGCTTCCCGCGGGGAATAAAATGCCCATACACCTGGTGGTCTGGGAGGTACGGAGATTTGCGGTCCAGGGGCTCTCCGGATATGCGTGGATAGAGGCTCACATCCCAGGGGCGCAGGCGGTTCGCGACGCCC
The DNA here is from genome assembly GCF_044704955.1 of Pristiophorus japonicus. Lineage (NCBI taxonomy): Eukaryota > Metazoa > Chordata > Chondrichthyes > Pristiophoridae > Pristiophorus > Pristiophorus japonicus. The sequence goes on from NC_091978.1 coordinate 283,727,455, forward strand.
CTGGGATTGTGTGGGCTTGCCCATTGATTGACAGAAGGAAATCCCCATTCATGCTTATGGGGATCTCGTATATACAGAGACCCCATAAATATGAATAGAAATACTCCCAAAAATGCCTCTACACTTCAAATTTAAAAAAAAATCACATATTTAAAATTCATCAATATGGCCTTTAATTAAATATTTAAAACAAAAATTTAAGTTGTTGAAAAATAAATGTACATTTTTAAAGTGGCTAAAAATAAACTTACCTTATTTCACAGGTTTTTAAATGTGTAAATTATTGCTAACATTTTATTTTTTTTTAAAATTCTTACACTGGTAAAATTTTTTTACGGGTATTCGCTGGGCAGAAGTTGGGCAAATAGCCCAACTCTCCACCCGGGAATGCTCTTTTCCTAGGGATGCAGATGATCTCTCAAGAGAATTCTTGACAGATCGCAAGTTCCGGGTTTTAGCGTATGCCTAAACCCTGGATTTGTGCAGCCCCTACAGGCATGTGCACACCTTGTACGTGGTCAAATTACGGCCAAATATGTTTCAGTGATATTGGTTGAGTGATAAATATTGGCCAGAGCACTGGGGAGAACTCCCTGACCTTCTTTGAAATAGTGCAAAGGAATCTTTCCCGTCCACCTGAAAAGGTGGACTCACCTCAAAGACAGCACTTCTGACATTGAAGTACTCCCTCAGTACACAAGTTGCTGGCCAATTTGCACCATTAGCTTCGCAAAAACGGCATCTCGCCCTTAACTTCCATGTTATTTTCATGAAATTGCTGTATTTGCAAAATAATTGCCCAATAAACTCGCCACAGAAAGTTAAGTTAAGTAATTAACAGTGTAAGTACCCTTTTAATTACATGATAATTGTTAATGACTGCCCATCAATCTCTCTTGCCCAGAAAGTGAACAATTATTCTCATTCCTTCAAGTTGTGAACCGTTGGTGGAGATTTTTAAAATTATAGCCCCAAACTTGGTGCACACACTGCCCGCTGCTGCTGACTGCCGCCGAGTTTTTTGGGTCGTCCCTCCTTGGTGCCAGTTTCCTCTAGGCCTCCCGCCGGCAGGAGAAGAGGATCACTGGGAACTGCCCGCTGACGTCCGCTAGCGCGCAAGGCACATAAGTGTTCTCTCGCCCGCCGAGCTGTCAGTTTGCTACGGCGGGAAAAAAGGTTAATAAACTTATTTTCATTTTTTTTTTTACAGTAATTCAGGTGAATGGGGTTCCCTGAAAGTTTTTGTGTTTTTTTTTGTGTAAATTTTTATTTTTATGTGCTCCCCCTCAATCCTCGGCGGCACTTTGGCGAGGATTGCATTTGCTGCCGAGATTGGGAGCTCCAATATTCAAAGGCTTCTGATCACTACTTACCCACTCTCTGCGATGATCTCTGGAGCAACATATGTTGGTGTGCCACACACTGTGTGCAGGGGCCCATCCACCACAGTCGCCAGGCCAAAGTCACCCAGTTTCAAGGACTTGGTTCCATCTACATATTCACACACCTATAAGACAAGGAAAAAATAAAGTGCTGACTAATGAGGCATATGATTAGGCAAATCTGAAATTACTAGGTGCATTTGCTTTATATTGAATGGGTACAATAATTAAACCCAATTCAATATTTTTTCCAAAAATATTTTCAAATGCAGTCATTGCATAATTCTCCAAGACTATACCCATTCCTCTTGGCTACTTTAAAGTCCAATGTGGCACTCCATGTCACCTTTTTCCAAATGCGGCACTCAAATTCATTTGGAAGTTAATATGTGAAATAAAGCTTCAATTATTTTGCCGAGTGATGACAGAAAGAGCAAAAGAAGCAATTGTTACATTTCAAATTTTTATCAGAGACTTTCTTCGCACCAAAGACAAAAGTAAACTCTGGTAGGCAAGCCTCCTATGATCAAATGAGTAACTTAGTCTGCAATTAGGGAGAATAGCGTGCCTTTGGTGAACAACAGATCTGTTTATATGTAGAATTTCTACTACACACTCACATAATTTCTGAGCCACTCAATATACGTTCACATCAGAGTTAATTACCAAACAGAGTTTTCAGAAATAGAAGCTTTTACAATAGCAGTAAATACAGTCAATTGTTGAGGTATTCAGAATTGTGTAGGTCTTCCTACCTTAGGAGTTCACATCTTACCTACATGTCCACAGCGTTTGGTCAAAATTGTAACTAACTAGAAAATTATAAATATCTAAAAGTATACTTCTCATTCTACTGTCTTATCACATGTACAAAAGCCTGTCAAAGCCCCATGGAGGTGAGAGGTTGACGTGGGTTGTTTAAGCCAAGAAGATGCTGGAAACCGCAGCATGTCAGGCAGCATCTGTGAAGAGAAGAGAAGAATTAACATTTTGGATGGAAATCTTTCGTCAAAACCCGTCTGACAAAGGGTCCACACCCGAACCGTTAATCTTCCTTCAATGCCGCTCCTCCATTGTCCAGCAGAGTGGGACTGCCCTTGCCTAATTCCACTGTTACCTACCTATCCAGTTGTAACCAGAGAATCTCCTGCTTCTCCACCCGCACCATTACCTCTGGAGTCCCTCAAGGATCTATTCTTGCCCCTCCTATTGCTCATCCATATGCTGCCCCTCGGTGACATTATCGAATACACAACATCAAGTATGCTGATTACTTCCAGCTCTACCTCACTACTAACTCTCTCAACTCCTCCACTGCCTCTGTTTTATCAGACTGCTTGTCCAACATCCAGTCTTGGATGAGATGCATATCCTCCAATTATACATTGGAAAGATTGAAGAGATTGTCTTAGGTCTCCGCCACAAACTCAGTTTCCTCACCATTGATTCCCTGCCCATCCACGGCTACTGTCTGAGGCTGAACCAGACTTCGGCGTCCTATTTGACCCTGAGCAGATCTTCAAACACCATATCCTCTCCATCACCAAGACTGTCTACTTCACCTCTGTAACAACGCCTGTCTCTGCCCTGCCTCAGTTTATCCACCTCTGAAATCCTCATCCATACCTTTGTAACCTCCAAGCTCGACTATTCCAATACTCTCCTGGCTGGACTCCAATCTTGCACCCACCGTAAATTTCAGCTTATCCAAAACTCTGCTGCTTGTATCCTAACCCACACCAAGTACCACTCTCCCATGACCCTGTGCTTGCTTCCCAACATTGGTTCCCAGTCCGCGAACGCCTTGATTTGACCATTCTCATTATCATGTTCAGGTCCCTCCATGATCTCGTTCTTCCCTATCTCTGTAACCTCTCCAGTCCTACAACCCTCCACAAACTCTACGGTTCTGGCTCTTCCGCAGTCCCACTCCCTTCACTACACCATTGCCAGCTGTGCATTCAGCTGTACCAGCTGTAAGCTCTGGAATTCCCTCCCAAAACTGATCAACACCTCTTTCATTCTTTAAGACCCTCCTCATCTAAAGTTATCAACATAACCCTCTATTCTCTTCTCCTTCATATGTTTGTCTAGCCTCCCCTTAAATACATCTATACTATTCGCTTCAACCACTCCCTGTGGTAGCGAGTTCCACATTCTCACCACTCTTTGGATAAAGAAGTTTCTTCTGAATTCCTTAAAGAGATTTTCGAAGGCCTTTTGAAAATCTAGATAATTTACATCTACTGCATTACCATTGTCTACTCTCTCTGTTACCTCCTCAAAAAATTCAATGAGGTTAACATAGGAAAACATCACAAGCACCTTGGGATGTTTTCCTATGTTAATGGCGCAATATAAATGGAAGTTGTTGTTGTGGTTGTTGGGTTTCCAGCATTTTCTGTTTTGTTTCATATTTCCAGAAGTATTTTACTTTATATTCACATCGTCTAAGCTAAGATTCTCCTGAACAGATTGCGAATGCAGCTAATTCCTCAGGCACTATATTTGCTAGTAATTAACTGTTCGCCTAGCTTCTTTCTCATGTGCTTCTGGCATAGCCAGCGAAACATGGCCAATTTCCCAGCAGACAATGGCAGAGTTGTTTCCAGTGTGTTACACTCTTAAGACAAATTGTTGTTTTAATCTACAAAACATGGTACACAGTGAAGATCTAGAAATTACAGACAAAAATATTCATTTTTGTCACAGCAATGAGTGCATGCTTTTTGTTTTATCAATTCATTTCACCACTTTTAAAGAATAAAATCATCTGAAGTGGATAATGTGAATGACCTATTGGTAGTGTGGAGCAGAAAGACAAACTGAAATTCCTACTAGGAATGCTCCATACAGGAGAGTTACGACTATACTCCACACGTCTAATTTTTCAATGAGTCCTACATTGCGATTATCAGCCATGAGAAGTTAGCAGGAAGTAAGTCTGGCTCTCCACTAGATTATTTCTTGCTGGGTGTGATTGTTTCCAAAGAAATCATATACCCAGCTGTGCAGCAGTCGAATGGAGCAATGCTATTTCTCAAATTCAAGCCTCTCGGCATTTTAATTTTTTTTACTTATACACTCACAGAGGTGTTAAAACCTTGCATTCAATGAATTTATGTAGAAAGGAGGCACATCTGGCAATTACCATTGATTTCACAGCAAATCCCACAGGAACTTTAAGCTTTGTGGCTGTTGAGAAAAATGTGGCAAGCAGACAGTGGCCCTTTAACAATTGGTGCTAACAGGACAGTTTTCCCACCACATACTCGAAAATCAGTTACAGTATTTGTAATCTCAAAATACTGTTGACCAAGCAGGGTTTTTGTTTCATCTGATGACACGCCAGCTGTTCTTGCTCTCACACTTCGCCTGGCATATTTAATAGTGAATAAAACAAATTAAAAGAACGACAATTTTTTTTTTGAACTTAAAGGACTTGACAAGCTTGTCCAGAAAAATGGAAATGTATTAATTAGTGAAAAGCTCACGTCTCTGGGTTACAGCTTCCTTGTACTAAAGAAATCACAAAGAACATAATGGTGTGATACTCCCTGCAATGGATGATAGAGTGGGCAGGCTGCTCAAGGAACAAATGTTTCTTTATTGTTAGTTTAATTTGTTCTGTTGGTGAACACACACAGTAGTTCTCAGTGGGTATCCTGCATAACAACAGAGATGGGCTTGATGCCCGAGGTAATGCATAGTCCTATTCTGGCACAATTATTGCTTTCAAGTAGTTCTGTCTCCACGTCTGCTGGTAGCCAATGACAGGAAAATATAAAATTACACTATCTCCCTACCCTTGCAAATACTTTCTGATGGCTTTTCCCCTCTCCCTTCACTTAGCCTGAGCAGACATTTACTGCTGGTGTTATAAAGATGAAATTGAACATGTAATCTGATAGCATCTTTAGACAGCAAGTATTCAAATACAACTATGTCCTGATAAAAATGTTTACTTGTGCCCCTGTTCTAAAACCAATTAAAAACTTCAGAAAAGAACCAGGCCTCAGGTCTGATGAGAAAAATAAAATCAGCAGTTTTATTATGCATTAGAAATAATGTGGTCCAAACACAGAAATCTGGCCATCTGGAGTCATTTTTTCACAATCCTTGACAACTTGAAGCATTTTTGCCAAAAAATGTAGCACTGGCCTAAATTGAAACATAAGAATATACAGGAACGGGAAAATGCATTTTAGTTCATTAGGCCAGTCTCAGAATACAGTTAACTACCAATATCCCTCAATTGATTTTCTCACCAAATGCCTGTTGAACTCGCTTTGAAAATTACTGATATTATCAGCCTCAATTGCCTCTCTAGACAAACACTAACCATGCCCTGTATGAAGCAGTCATACCTCATCTCTTGAAACATCTGCCCTTATCTGAGCTATTACAGACTTTGGGACGGCTATAGATATTCTTTCAACGTCACCAGTCATTCTTGTGTCCCCTACCTTAAATTCTCAATATATAATTATCTGAGCTTGAGCCCCTTGTTGTCTTTGTTGTTCTCCAGGCCATGCTAAACAGTTTTCCATGGTTCGCATCCCACCATTCTGATGGAATTCTCTGCATAACCACCCTCTGTCTTCTTTGATAAAGAAAGACTTGCGTTTATACAGTGCCTTACATGACCTCAGGACATCCAAAAGCGCTTTACAGCCAATGAAATGCTTTTGAAATGTAGTCACATTTTGAAATGTATGAAACACGGCAGGCAATTTGCACACAGCAAGCTCCCACAAACAACAATGTGATAATGACTGGATAATCTGTTTTCAGTCATGTTGATTAATGGATAAATATTGGCCAGAACACCGGGGATAACTCCCCTGCTCTTCTTCGATATAGTGCCATATTTACGTCCGCCTGAGAGAGCAGATGGGGCCTCGGTTTAATGTCTCATTTGCAAGACAGTGACAGTGCAGCACTCCCTCAGTAGTCAGTTTCTAGTCCTTCAATAACTGACCCCAATTTGTGCTTTTCTACCTTTTGGAACATTCTTCTGCATCAAAAATCTTGCTGAGGCCCACGGAGCTCTTTTATTCACAAGCTCCGATATCTCCTCAAAGAATTTGAATATGTTTGTCATACATGATTCTCCCCCCAAAAACCTATGCTGACTTGCCCTGATGACATCATGCTTCTCTCGGGTGTTGAAATTCGGTGCCGCCATTTTTGAGCCAGTGTCACCGGCTGAAAGAAATTTTTAACAGCAGGTATTAGGCGTGGACCCAAAACGTGAAATTCAGTTTTGTCGCCTAAAGAGTGGCTGGCAATGTAAAATCATAGCGTTGCACACTTATCTGGAGGCGCTACGCTGCTCTAAATGGGCTGTTAAGCGTGGGCTCAACATCTGGGTGTTGGGCATTATTTGGAGCTGTGTCACAGACATAGTGGGGCCATCTGGATTCCATTGAGGCATTGATTGGGCACCCCTCGTGGGTAGATTCGCTTCCTACGCACTGACTCAGAAGCTGAGCATGGCAGACCCAGCCACAGCAGCTCGTCAACATCCTCATCGGTTCGCAGGCGCTGCCCTGGATGCACTCCTTGATGTCCTGGAGAGGCGGTGGGTACCAACTCACAGAGGCCTATGGAGGGAAATCTCAGAACAAGTTTCTGCAATTGGCACGGTGGCCAGGACAGCCACTCAATGCCTACAGAAGTGGAATGAGATGATGCAGCTGATGAGGGTGAGTATCTTAAATTTGAACTGCCAGCATGCTAAGCTCTGAGCTCAATGTGTACTCTCTGCTCAATGTAGTGTTCCAGCATCCATGCTCTACGTGGTTGAGGCCAGATGGAAGGTTCCCATTTGAAGCCTCACCCACTGCAAGGGCCTGCATGCGCTGTTAACCTTGCTACTCGGTTCTGCAGACCCACCCCTGATGTTGTTAACCCCTCAGTCTTCATATACATCTCGAAGACAATAGCCTCCCTGTAACTGTTAGGTCCTGGCCCCCTAATTCAAGCATTGCCACAGCAAGTCCACACAGTGAATGGAAGTTACATCGCCTCAATGTTGCAGATGTGTCTCACAAGCCCATCGAGCCCATCTTTGGTAGATACCAACAATTGTGGGATGCTTCAAGTGACCATGGGGTCCCAGACATGGTGGCATGGGCTATGGCTGACATGGCAGTAGCCATTGAGCACCAGGCCGACGCTATGGTAGGCCTGAAAACTGTCATGTCATCAGTGCGTGGTGGCATCAATCAGCTCTGTGGTGTACTGCAGTCGCAGTCTGCCCTGATGCAGAGCCAACTTGAATCCACTCAGGCACTGAGCACTGCCACTGTGTCTGGGACCACATCAGTTGCACGGGGAACTAATGTTAGCGAAGCACGGCAGCAATCTGTGCTCAGCCAGATAGCACCAGATGCTGAAGCTCTTCCCCGGGGTAGTAGTAGTGTGTCAGGCCTGTTGGAACGGAAGACATCATTCCACCCTTGCCCCTGCCGCTCTCTGCAATCCATCCACCACAGAGTACTGCCGCCCATGCCAAGGTGATGCAGTCCACAGCCGGTCCTTCCAGGGCCCGTGGTGGTGCAGAAAGTCCTGCTAGGCCATCAGGTGTGGCTGCGGTGCCAACACATCGGTCTTCTACCAGCCTTGGTGCAGGCACTGAGACCCCATTGAGGAGGAGCAGTAGGCCTGGGAGGGGGCAGAATGGAAGAGGTGGGAAAGCACTGAGAAAGAGCCGGTAAATATGTGTGTGCTGGTGGCCAGAAATGGTGCCCATGCTCGAATGTGAACTAATGTAAATGCAGTTGAATGAGCCAATAAAGAATTGTGTGATGCTGGCCAGAGATGCTGTCTGTGTTCCATGATGAAGTAATGTGAATAGTTGCATGTGCATCTGGGTGATAATGTTTCAAGGGAACTGGTTCCAATTATTGTTTGCTGTGGATAATGGTGTCCTTTAATGCTTCTTTACAGCACACTATGGTGTTTTCTGTAAATAAAAATTAGTTTCATTTGTCACAATCTTGTGTTGCTATTTGTGTGCATGTAGGCTTGGAGGATGGGGCGCGATGTTTTCAGCAGATGACCATGTGAAGAGGCTGGCAGGTGAGGCACGGCCCGCAATGCCAAATAAGTACAATCGATGGCCCCCTGAACCATGGGGAAGCCCGCTATCATGGTGTAGTCACAGGAACGCACATCCAGGTCTTCCCTGGAAATGCTGAACTTGATGTAGTCCATACGTTTGCTGTAGAGAGTGTGGGTAACCTGGAGAATGCAGCAGTGTACAGCAAACTGCGGGAATTTGCATATATTGCCTACAGGAGATTGGAAGGAGCCGGTACCATAGAAGTTGAGTGCTGCTGTCACTGACAGCGAGGTCCTGGTGGCGATGTCAGCTGCCAGGTATGTCTGCAGAAGGTTGCATTGCTCCGTGACCACCTCCTTGCGGAGCCTCAGCCTTCTTAAGCACTGTTCCTCGGAGATATCAAGATAAGAGTAATGTGCATGGTTTAGCCAGTGTCTGTATGGCCGCCTGTCCCGCCGTCTGGGGTGTGTTCTCTGGGGAGGATCCACATTCGCCCTAAGCTGCCTCTGCAGCCGGCGCCTTTCAAGTTGTCCCCACAGGATGACATGGTGTGTGATCACTGCCCCCAGAAGTTTGCAGAGGTCACAGCGAAATGCAACTTTCACATTTTTCCGATATGGAACTCAACAATGTGTCCGAGATACTTATACTGAATCGGACGAGCCAACATCAGGATGACACCAACACCCTACACTCTGTGCGAGCATCAAAAGCAGCACTGACCAGAACCTCTGAGCCCCAGCTTCAATTCCCTCTAAATAACGCTCCGTATTCGTTTCTCCGCCTTGTGCAGTCCAACTTTTTCAGGTGTCGTCGACACCGGCCGTTAAGTGAGGCGGCAAAAGTGAATGTGGTGAGAAGCGCGGCAAGGAGGCGTTGTACACGTACTGATCTCATGATTTTACGTTACGTTTTAATGCCCTTAAAAAATGAACACCAAATTTCGCGGCAGGTGTCAACAGCACCCAGTGGCACTCCGAACTGCCTTACGCCCAGTTAACATAGAAACATAGAAAATAGGTGCAGGAGTAGGCCATTTGGACCTTTGAGCCTGCACCACCATTCAATAAAATCATGGCTGATCATTCACCTCAGTACCCCTTTCCTGCTTTCTCTCCATACCCCTTGATCCCTTTAGCCGTAAAGGCCATATCTAATTCCCTCTTGAATATATCCAATGAACTGGCATCAACAACTTTCTGCGGTAGGGAATTCCACAGTTAACAACTCTCTGAGTGAAAAGTTCCTCCTCATCTCAGTCCTAAATGGCTTACCCCTTATCCTTAGACTGTGTCCCATGGTTCTGGACTTCCCCAACATCGGGAACATTCTTCCTGCATCTAACCTGTCCAGTCCCGGCAGAATTTTATATGTTTCTATGAGATCCCCTCTCATTCTTCTAAACTCCAGTGAATACAGGCCCAGTCGATCCAGTCTCTCCTCATGTGTCAGTCCTGCCATCCCAGGAATCCGTCTGGTGAACCTTCGCTGCACTCCCTCAATAACAAGAACGTCCTTCCTCAGATTAGGAGACCAAAACTGAACACAATATTCCAGGTGAGGTCTCACCAAGGCCCTGTACAACTGCAGTAAGACCTTCCTGCTCTTATACTCAAATCCTCTTGCTATGAAGGCTAACATACCATTTCCCTTCTTCACCACCTGCTGTACCTGCATGCCAACTTTCAATGACTGATGAACCATGACACCCAGGTCTCGTTGCACCTCCTCTTTTGCTAATCTGCCACCATTCAGATAATATTCTGCCTTTGTGTTTTTGCCCCCAAAGTGGATAACCTCACATTTATCCACATTATACTGCAACTGCCATGCATTTGCCCACTCACCTAACCTGTCCAAGTCACCCTGCAGCGTCTTAGCGTCCTCCTCACAGCTCACACTGCCACCCAGCTTAGTGTCATCTGCAAACTTGGAGATATTACACTCAATTCCTTCATCTAAATCATTAATGTATATTGTAAATAGCTGTGGCACTCCACTAGTCACTGCCTGCCATTCTGAAAAGGATCCGTTTATCCCGACTCTCTGATTCCTGTCTGCCAACCAGTTCTCTATCCACGTCAGTACATTAACCCAATACCATGTGCTTTAATTTTGCACACCAATCTCTTGTGTGGGACTTTGTCAAAAGCCTTTTGAAAGTCCAAATACACCACATCCACTGATTCTCAACTATTTACATCCTCAAAAAATTCCAGAAGATTTGTCAAGCATGATTTCCCTTTCATAAATCCATGCTGACTTGGACCGAGCCTGTCACTGCTTTCCAAATGCGCTGCTATTTCATCTTTAATAATTGATTCCAACATTTTCCCCACTACTGATGTCGGGCTAACCAGTCTAAAATTACCCGTTTTCTCTCTCCATCCTTTTTTAAAAAGTGGTGTTACATTAACTACCCTCCAGTCCATAGAAACTGATCCAGAATCGATAGACTGTTGGAAAATGATCACCAATGCATCCATTATTTCTAGGGCTATTTCCTTAAGTACTCTGGGATGCAGACTATCATGCCCCGGGGATTTATCAATTTCCCTAACACATTTTCCCGCCAAATAAGGATTTCCTTCAGTTATTCCTTCTCACTAAACCCTCGGTCCCCTAGTATTTCCGGAAGGTTATTTGTGTCTTCCTTCATGAAGACAGAAGCAAAGTATTTGTTCAACTGGTCTGCCATTTCTTTGTTCCCCATTATAAATTCACCTGAATCTGACTGCAAGGGACTTTCACTAATCTTCACTAATCTTCTTCTCTTCACATATCTATAGAAGCTTTTGCAGTCAGTTTTTGTGTTCTCAGCAAGCTTCCTCTCATACTCTATTTCCCCCCTCCTAATTAAACCCTTTGTCCTCCTCTGCTGAATTTTAAATTTCTCCCAGTCCTCAGGTTTTCTGCTTTTTCTGGCCAATTTATATGCCTCTTCCTTGGATTTAACAATATCCTTAATTTCCCTTGTTAGCCACGGTTGAGCCACCTTCCCCTTTTTATTTTTACTCCAGACAGGGATGTACAATTGTTGATGTTCATCCATGTGATCTTTAAATGTTTGCCATTGCCTATCCACCGTCAACCCTTTAAGTATCATTTGCCAGTCTATTCTAGCCAATTCACGTCTCATACCATCAAAATGACCTTTCCTTATGTTCAGGACCCCAGTCTCTGAATTAACTGTGTCACTCTTAATAAAGAATTCGACCAGATTGCTAATTAGTCCTTTCTCACTACACATCACCCAGTCTAGGATGGGCAGCCCTCTAGTTGGTTCCTCGACATATTGGTCGAGAAAACCATCCCTAATACACTCCAGGAAATCCTCCTCCACCGTATTACTACCAGTTTGGTTAGCCCAATCAATATGTAGATTAAAGTCGCCCATGATAACTGCTGTACCTTTATTGCACGCATCCCTAATTTCTTGTTTGATGCTGTCCCCAACCTCACTACTACTGTTTGGTGGTCTGTACACAACTCGCACTAGCGTTTTCTGCCCTTTGGTATTCTGCAGCTCCACCCATACAGATTCCACATCATCCAAGCTAATGTCCTTTCTTACTATTGCGTTAATTTCCTCTTTAACTAGCAACGCCACCCCGCCTCCTTTTCCTTTCTGTCTATCCTTCCTGAATGTTGAATACCCGCGGATGTTGAGTGCCCAACCTTGGTCACCCTGGAGCCATGTCTCTGTGATGCCAATTATATCATATTCATTAATTGCTGCCTGAGCAGTTAATTCTTCCACCTTATTATGAATACTCCTCACATTGAGGCACAGAGCCTTCAGAATTTTAACACAATTTGCCCCTTTAGAATTTTGCTGTAATGTGGCCCTTTTTGATTTTTGCCTTGGGTTTCTCTGCCCTCCACTTTTACTTTTCTTCTTTTTATCTTTCGCTTCTGCCCCCATTCTACTTCCCTCTGTCTCCCTTCATAGGTTCCCATCCCTCTGCCATATTAGTTTAACCCCTCTCCAACAGCACTACCAAACACTCCTCCTAGGACATTGGTTCCAGTCCTGCCCAGGTGCAGACCGTCCGGTTTTTACTGGTCCCACATCCCCCAGAACCGGTTACAATGTCCCAGGAATTTGAATCCCTCCCTTCTACACCACTCCTCAAGCCACGTATTCATCTGAGCTATCCTGCGATTCCTACTCTGACTAGCACGTGGCACTGGTAGCAATCCTGAGATTACTACCTTTGAAGTCCTACTTTTTAATTTAATTCCTAGCTCCCTAAATTCAGCTTGTAGGATCTCATCCCGTTTTTTTACCTATATTGTTGGTACCTACATGCACCACGACAACTGGCTGTTCACCCTCCCCCTCCAAAATGTCCTGCAACCGCTCCGAGACATCCTTGACCCTTGCACCAGGGAGGCAACATACCATCGTGGAGTCTTGATTGCGGCCGCAGAAACGTCTATCTATTCCCCTTACAATAGGCTCCCCTACCACTATAGCTCTCCCACTCTTTTTCCTGCCCTCCTGGGCAGCAGAGCCACCCACGGTGCCATGGACTTGGCTGCTGCTGCCCTCCCGTGATGAGTCACCCCCCCAACAGCACCCAAGGCTGTGTATCTGTTTTGGAGGGGGATAACCGCAGGGGACCTCTGCACTACTTTCCTTCCACTGATCTTCCTGTTGGTCACCCATTCCCTATATGTCTGTGTAACCTTTATCTGCGGTATGACCAACTCACTAAACATGCTATTCACGGCATCCTCAGCAAAGCGGATGCTCCAGAGTGAATCCACTCGCAGTTCCAGTGCCGCAATCCGGTCTGTCAGGAGCTGCAGCAGGATACACTTCCTGCACATGTAGTCGTCAGGGACACTGAAAGCGTCCCTGAGTTCCCACATAGCACAGGAGGAGCATGACACGTGTCCGAGCTCTCCTGCCATGACTTAACCCCTAGATTAACTTAATTTGGCAACAACAATGATAAAGGTTACCTGCTGATAAGGAAAAGGAAAAGAAAAACTACTCACCAATCACCAGCCAATCACTTACCCCCTTGGCTGTGACATCACCCTTCAATTTCTTTCTACTTCTTTTCTGCCTTCTCTCCCTGCACCAGTTGGCTCCTCGACAAACTCCCGCCGCTCTCAGTCGCTGGGCCTTTTATAGGCCTCCCTCCAACCTCCCGCTCCTCGACGAACTCCCGCCGCTCTCAGTCGCTGGGCCTTTTATAGGCGTCCCTCCGACCTCCCGCTCCTCGACGAACTCCCGCCGCTCTCAGTCGCTGGGCCTTTTATCGGCCTCCCTTGGGCATTATCAGCAGATGTTAACAACCGAATTTCGACCACTAGGAGAGCTAGCAGCTTCTTGCACGAACACTGATACCAGGAAACTGATACGGTAGCTGCAGGTGCCCGGCAGCAGATTGCACAGCTCTGCAATTACCTTTCTGTTGATCCAGACCCCATAACCTTGGCGGAAGATCAGCAGAAATCCCACAGAAACGGCGCAAATAGCCATTCCCGCTGTTTCTGGAGGGGTATCTGTCGGTCTTCCACTGAAGCTATAGCGGGAGATCAAGGGAACTTCTGCGGAAATTATTTTAACGTTTTCAATTACAATCTAATGGAGTCAAGATTTGGAAGTATTTCCCTCAACCCCTGTATTTATCCCAAAGAAGAATAATTTAAAAAACCCTGAAAAATGTATTTCTCAGTGTTGTATGCTCATATTGCGTATGCTCCATTTAAACAATAGATTAATTGGGGTATGCAGTTTTCCTGAAACAGGAACCAACATGAATACTGACAAATTAATATGAAGTATTAAATTCTGTGGGAGAAACAATAGAGACTGCTGCTTACTCTGGTAAAATGAAAGGAACTAAGTTGGTCACATCAGCAGGACTCACTCGCAGCACACAGCTGGGACACTGTGAACATCAAGATATTTTTAGGCTTAGCTACTGCCAAAGGGAGCCTGCAATTATTTTCTAGAATGGTCTTAGATCTCTGCAGCTGCCTCATAACTACAGTGACTTGGCAGAAAATCAATGGCAAGTGCTATCTGTAGGGACATTAGTTTATAGTGATTGAACAAGTCAAATTGCATGGGCGTCTGGGATCTTTGCTGGTGTTTTAGGGATCACAATCTATAATTCCATCTGTTTTCCATGAAAACAAATCAGCAATTCAACCAAAAGTCTTTCTGCATTGAAAGGAAGGTTCAGTGCGGTACTCATGAAGTGCAGTACAAACTACAAGACATGCTGCAGTAATTGTCAGTGTTTACATGATGGTCTGAGTACTGAGTGCTGCTGGGATTCAGAGCTGGCTCCAAACTGCCAGTACTATACTTGGTCCTTCTTTATCCAGACTGTGAAATGGTGCCTGCTTCTACAAGTGGACATGCTTCACAGTAATAGTCAAATCATTAAGCACACATTAAGTAAAACTACTGGAGCTTCATTACAAGGCAACATTGTCATTAAGTGTGACACTAACGCCTTTGGAGCTGTAAGAAGACTTTGGTAATATTAATTGGAAACCACACTTAAAAATAGAACAGAGAAAAATATGGAATGTACTTAAGGCTGTAATATGGGATGAGAAAAGTTAGTATATTCAGTTGAAAAAATAAGCACAGCAAAAGCCTATACTGCATTGGTTTAATTAAGAGGCAAGAAAGAATATAAAATACTCATTCAAAGAAGCACAGAATAGGGTGGATTGGGACCCCTACAAAAGGCAATTGAGGATAACTAAGGAAAGATTATAAAAAGAGAGCCAAATTGCAGAAGGCAGCAGGAAAAGGCACCACTAGGAGGGTCAAAGAGCAGGTGAGTCCATTAAAGAATAAAATAGGTAACACACTGAATTAATTTTCCCATCAGTTTTGATAAAGGAGGACTGTAGGCAAATTCTAGTCATAGTGAATGGGGCAGAGTGACCTATAGCACATGGCAAAGAATGTGTTGTACAAAAACTGGAAGGATTAAATATGTGCAAAGAAGTTTAGCCAGATGGGACACATCATAGAATCCTCAAGGAAGTGAAAGAAGGAAACTAATGATGCCTTTGCTGTTATTTTTCAGAGCTTCATACATACTGGAGGATGGCAAATATAGATCCAATATTCAAAAAAGGAGATTTGGACCAATTTTGTGGATAGATTGAGATATGGCAGATGGATTTAATGTTGACAAATGTCGAGTAATACACAAAGGAACAGGTAAGAAAGAAAGAATTGCATTTACACAATGTATTTCACGTCCTCAGGATGCCCTAAAGCCCTTCACTGTCATATGAAATACGTGAAACGACAGAATCACTGTAACCAGATAGAGTCAGAACTGGACAGTGTGTGGATAAATTGGGGCCGATTTTAACTGTGGCTGCCTGGCGTGAATGGGGCAATAGCAGCCTGAAAGACCACAGATTGCAATTTTGAAATATATTTGAGCACAACACATGCTCTGCCCATTTATACAAGCATTGAGCAGCCTAAGAAGTGGTACTTCAAGGATTATCTTTTACTTTTGTGGGCCAGGAGGAGTGGGAGTACCAGCCTATTGGCGCTCCACCCCCCTGCCCCTCCCGACCAGGATCACTTTCCTTCTCCCCAGGCCCATACTGTCATCTGAATCCATGTAGGAGGCTGGCGACTGGTTTGGTGCATGCAGCTCACTGGATAGTGAGAGGATTTGAGTATAGGAGCATGCAGGTCTTACTGCAGTTGTACAGGGCCTTGGTGAGGCCACACCTTGAATATTGTGTACTGTTTTGATCTCCTAATCTGAGGAAGGACATTCTTGCTATTGAGGGAGTGCAGCGAAGGTTCACCAGACTGATTCCTGGGATGGAAGGACTGACATACAAAGAAAGACTGGATCGACTAGGCTTATATTCACTGGAATTTAGAAGAATGAGAGGGGATCTCATAGAAACAGATAAAATTCTGACGGGACTGGACAGGTTAGATGCAGGAAGAATGTTCCCGATGTTGGGGAAGTCCAGAACCAGGGGTCACAATCTAAGGATAAGGAGTAAGCCATTTAGGACCGAGATGAGGAGAAACTTCTTCACTCAGAGAATTGTGAGCCTGTGGAATTCTCTACCACAGAAAGTTACTGAGGCCAGTTCGTTAGATATATTCAAAAGGGAATTAGATGTGGCCCTTACAGCTAAAGGGATCAAGGGGTATGAAGAGAAAGCAGGAATGGGGTACTAAAGCTGCATGATCAGCCATGTTCATATTGAATGGTGGTGCAAGCTCGAAGGGCCGAATGGCCTACTCCTGCACCTATTTTCTATGTTTCTATGATACATTCAGATGAGGTCGAGGCCTCAACTGGCTCAGGCCTCACGGCAGCAACAATGCAGGACAGGGGCGCCAAGTGTGCTGTGCAGCCAACTGACAGTTTTGCAACAACTATGAAAATTGTACCCATTGTTTTTTATTTTTAGTGCTGACAATGTCAAGTCAATAGTTTTGTTGAGAAAAATTGATTTTTCTGTTTTCCACTCGCTGATGCCACGGCACCCCGCTCCCTGGTGGTCCAGGTAGGGCCCCGCAGAGACTGCTGCTTGGCCCTCCCCTTTAATGAAGGGAGTGCCCCCCTACGTGGCAGCGCTACGCGGCCCAGTGCGTAGTGCTGCGCCCCATCTTATTTCGTCCAGGCCCTGATTAGTGCCCTAGAGAGGAAGTGGAGTGCATTTTTTTGCTCTCCACTTCCTCTCAGGGCGGTAACCCCAATTTCGCGAGGCGGGCTGAAGTCCTGCCTCACGATGCAACCACTCCAGGCGCTACGCAATTTCCCAACCTCAGTGTTCTACAAAGCCCACACCCACCCAGTGCTAAAATATTGCAACTAATATCAGATTTATTCCACACACGATGGATTAGCAAAACAGACCATAGTTTGCAAACTGCATTCATTACAGGTAAAATGAGCATTGACATTTTGTTGCTCACTCGACACATGCACCCTGCAGCAATAAAATCAGCTGCCGTATCCTTCCTCCAGAATTAATAACATACCAACAAGTTCTCTGGCTTGATATCTCTGTGGACAATGTTGAGGCTGTGCAAATATTTGAGTGCAGAAGCCAGGTTGTACACCATTGCACTGGCATCCCGCTCTGTGTACTTAGTCGATGATGTAATGGCATCAAACAGGTCTCCGCCCTGCCAGGAAAGTGAAAGGAACATTAACAAACTGACAAGATGTACACGAGTCTTGTACCACAACAGGGAATGGTGTAAAACACACTTTGGGTCCCTTGCAGTGCACTCCCGCTGTAACTTCGGCAAATGTTCACTTGAAGAGTCAGAATTTAGACTGCGGCCCAGATACGTTGGGACCTATTTTTTGCAAGGGAATTCCCCACCCATAGCAAAATGAGCAGCATAACGACTGGGATCAGGGAAAGGGAATCCCAGTGTCAGGAGTACCCGTGAGCCCGGCCTGGGTGATCTTAGGTGGGTGATCGGTAAGCGGCATACTGGCCTCAAGAATGGCAGCGTTGGGGTCCACCTTGAGGCTTGAGGCTTGAGGCCTCCTAAGAATTTTTTCAACAGTAGAATTATTTTGACCCCTTGGCCGCCAGACAGCTAAAACTTTTTTTTCAGTGGATGGGGGAGGCGGTGCAACCTCCCTCCCCAAAGTGAGTTGACTTCAACCAGTATTCTCAGCTCCATGGGATATGTGGGTGCCCTAGACGTGTCCCTAGTGGCGCAAAGAACCGCAGGGGGCATAAAAAGTGAGAGGGGGTGAAATTAGACATGGATGGACACGCAAAACAGATGAAATCGTGCTTGCTGCCCGTTATAAGAAAGGCGTGATACTGAAATCAGTGAAACTGAATATCAATCAGGACATATAACGAGCAACTGATGTGATACCGCCTGTTTTGCGTCGCCGCCCCACCTCACTCCCTGAGATGTTCCCGTGACTCCCTCCAACCTAGGTGAGGTCAGCACTGGATGAGTTAGGTAAATACATCCTGGCACTTATGCAGGAATCCGGCACCTGGTGATTTTTAGTCCCCTTGAATAAAAAGACTGTAACTCACTTGATTTATTGAATATTTCTGTAAATAACACAGATAAAAAATACTCAGGAATCCAAGTGCAAAGAATGATTTAGATTTCCAAACATTCAAAACAACATCTTTCATTAGTGTCCTTCAAGAGATGATCTCCATCTGAATTTAGGTTACTGAGAATGCAGGTCACAATCAGAATCTAGTTCAGATCTCAGATAGATCGTATTCAAAAATTGAATCTAAATTTGAGTTCTAAATAAGGGAGATTACAATTTCAATAATGATGATGATAACCTGAATCCAAATTAGGATTCTGGGGGCCAAGTTTTGGCCTGAGTTGCTCCTGTTTTTTTGGAGCAACTGGTTTAGAATGGAGTATCTTAGAAATTTGAATTTTCGGCATTTAGTTTGCTCCAGTTCTAGTCAGTTAGAACAGTTTCACTTTGGAACAGAATTTTTTTTTCAAAAGGGGGCGTGTCCGGCCACTTACGCCTGTTTTCAAAGTTTAGGCAGTGAAAACTTACTCCAAACTAACTTAGAATGGAGTAAGTGAAGATTTTTGTACGTTCGAAAAAACCTTGTCTACACTTTAGAAAATCAGGCGTAGGTTACAAATTAGGCGTAGGGAATGGGGGAGGGGGTTTAAAGGGAAGTTTACAAACATTAAACACTTCAGTTTTATAAATAAAGAGCCATCATCAATAATAAATGATAAATACATCAATAAATCAACCAATAAATCAATCAAAAAAAATTAATAAAAAATAATTTTTTTGGAAAAAATCAATAAATAAAACATTTTCTACTTACCGACTGCAGCACCGGGAGTCCTCCAACAGCGTGCTGGGACAGACCCCCCAGTGTGTCTCTGTCAGTGTCTCTATCTCTCTGTCTGTCTGTGTGTGTGTCTCTCACTCTCTGTCTGTCAGTGTCTGTGTTTCTGACAGCGAGGGGAGGGGGAGAAGGGGGGTGGGAGGGGGAGGGGGAGAAGGGGATGGAGGGGGAGAAGGGGGGTGGGGGGAGGGGGAGAAGGGGAGAAGGGGGGAGGGGGAGAAGGGGGTGGGGGGGAGAGAAGGAGGAGGGAGGTAGAGGGGGGTGGGGGTGGGGGGGAGGAGGAGGAGGTGGGGGGGAGGAGGGGGAGGAGGAGGAGGAGGGGGGTGGGGTGGGAGGAGGAGAGGAGGGGCGAGGAGAAGGGGGGGAGGAGAAGGGGGAAGGAGGAGAGGGGGGGAGAGGGGGAGAAGGGTGAGAGGATGGAGAAGAGGGAGGGAGGAGAGGTGAGAGGAGGGAGGGAGGGGAGGAGAGAGGAGGGAGGGAGGGGAGGAGAGAGGAAGGAGGGAGGGGAGGAGAGAGGAGGGAGGGTGGAGGAGAGAGGAGGGAGGGAGGGAAGGAGAGAGGATGGAGGGAAGGAGAGAGGAGGGAGGGAGGGAAGGAGAGAGGAGGGAGGGAGGGAAGGAGGGGGGTGCGGGGAAGGCCCAAGACTTCGGGCTGGATTTACAGGTAGGTGGCGTCAGGTCTCGGTGGGGGGGGGGGGGGGGGAGTCGCGGATGTCCGGGGGGGGGGGGGGAGGTAAGCAGAGGTCGAGTCGCGGAGGTCCGGAGGCGGGGGGAAGAGCGGGGGTCGGGTTGGGTGGGAGGAGCCTTATCGATGCAGCCCCAGTGAGGCCATTCGGCCAGGGCTAGGGGCTGCGTGCTTCGGGCCCCTCCCACAGTTTTGGGCGCCTGGAGCTACTGCACATGCATGCCCACTGTAGCGCGCATGTGCAGAGGTCCCGGCACTGTTTTCAGGGCAGGGACCTAGCTCCGCCCCCGACAGCTCGTGCTGCGCCACGCCCAGCTCCAGAGGACCTGCAGGGAGCCGGAGAATAGGTAAGTTTTTTTTAGGCGCACTTTCTGGCGCGAAAAATGGGCGTCCAGGTCCGGGCTGCGCCGTTTTAGGCGCGGCCCAAAACTTGGGCCCCTGATTTCTAAATTATGGAACCAGCAGTCTGAGCTTGGATTCAGTCAACATTGTTCAGTCTGATCTCTCGAGCCTTACTGCCGCACAACAGGATACAACTGGAGCATGAATAAATGAGCAGGTTTGGACTGGTGATGTTTCGATACAGGTTCAGATTCTGCACAGCTCAGGAGTTATAGTGACTGCATGCTGCTTGCCATTTGCTTGCACCCACTTAAAATATTTTTAAAATGTCCAGTTTTCTTAGCAATCAATGAAGTACACAAGACTTATTTCATTCATTTATAATTAAGAGATTAGAAAATGAATATCTTATGCAAGGAGCTGGTGTCATTTTCATTACTATGAAATACCAGAATAATATTTTTACATTCTGCCCTGGGCATTTTGTGGTAGAAGTTGAATTTAGCAGTAAAAATCTAAGCATATAATTGAACACATTGGATACTGAGGGTGACACAATTAACATTCCTGCATGCATACAACTGTCATATTTCTAACTCCTTTTTAATGGACAGCTTTAATGAGATATATGCAATTATTATCAGTTAACAGAGATGTGGTTACTGGGTGATAATCCCTCAAGTACTGTTTGAATGCTGATATATTTATATTGTTACTACGGGGTACTGTTTTGGTACCAAAATGGCATCCGAAGTGTGCTCACACACCTCTCCCATGAATCGTGCTGGACGCCATATTCATGAGGGCGTTAATGTGTGTGTGGCTAATGTTGGCTGGAGTTTTGCAGAGCAGGCAGATCAAGGCGTCATGCTGATTTGATATCAGCAGTGCCATTTTGGAACTTAATGCTCCAGCCAGCGCCGTATCTGAACCTCGCATGGCTGAACATGTGTTAAGCAGCAGAAAGGACTTCCACCAGCGCTATTTAAAGGGATTAGCAACTACTTACAGGTTAGTTACTAGTTGATTTCTTCTGGCTGTTGGTATGATTCTACAAGCATTTGGTGCTGTCCATAGTAATTCGAAGTTGCAAATGTCTACAGGGAGTGGTGTGGCAGGTGCTGAAGGACATTTTCCTGATCTTCAAGGCTTCTAAACAAACAAGTTGGTCCCAGACATGGGTGCATTACGAGGCATTCCCCTTGGAATACAGCATGACTTGGAGAATGAGCACAGGCCATGCAGAGCAGGACAAGCTGCTGGAAGAGGGAGGAGTACGAGAGGGAGATATTCCCGTGGTGATGAACTTTAATGTGTCCAGATATTTCCAGGTTGGAACTGGAGATATTCACAAGATCTCACAGTTTGCCATCCACTGTTGTGTAAGAGAAATCACTGAGGCTCTTTATTCAAAGTAGGCTAACTATATTTCATTCTCTCTTGCCACAGAGTAGAAGGTGGAGTGAGCACACGGGTCGCTATAATTGCAGGCTTCCCCATGGTGCAAAGTGCCATTGACTGCACGCACGTCGCTTTGCAGGCCCCATGTGTCAACACTGCCATATATCGGAACCAAAAATTCCCTCGACGTCCAGCTGGTGTGCAACCACTGGCAGTGAATCATGCAGATTACTGCTTGGTATTCTGGCAGCAGTCACCATGCCTTCATTCTGCCCAGTCCGCTGCATTTGAGCCACCATGACAAACCAAAGGGTGGCTACTGGGTGAAAAGGGCTTTCCGCTGATGACATGGCTCATAACTCATAACATGTGCGCAGCATACAATGAAAGCCGTGCTGCCACACGGAATGTGATAGAACAGACCATTTGTGAGCTAAAACAATGCTTTCGCTGCCTGGACCGCTCTAGAGGAGCCCTGCAGTACTCGGCAGAGCAGGTGTCAAGATTCGTGGTGGTCTGCTACATGCTGCACAACCTCGCCATCACGAGGGCGCAGCCCTTGCCATCATATATATGGCGAAGAACTGAGGAGGAGCAGGAGCAGGAAGGGAGATGGCAATCTAGATAGCCCCTTTCTGCTCAGTCTGTTCGTGAAGTACAAATTTGAGTGCAATACCAGTAACCGCAACCCCATTTCCCTATTCACCAACAGTCCCATTTCCCTATTCACCAACAGTCTCACACCTTAACTTTGCTCTGTCACTGACCATCATCATGTCCGCTTGGCCACAATGCCAAAATAAAAGCCACCACAAAATAAAAATGCCAAACCAAATTTATAAATTAAATTTTGCCATAAATCTTGCATGTGCCTTTGTCTGTCCTAGTGCTACCTCAGTGGCTGCAGCATGGCTGGTGGAAGTCTGCTGACTTTCAGTGGAGGAGACTGCAGATGGCCTTGGAGAACAACCTCAAGCAGCTCTGGGCCTAGAAGGCACGGCTGTAGACTGCATCTTCTCGGCATGGGTGGAGGCAGTCTGGGCTGGCTGGCCAACAGGCAACAGCAAGGGCATTAGCAAGGGGCTATAGGGAGGGAGGAACTTAAAACAATCACTATCACTAAAGAAAAAGTACTCGGTAAAATAATGGGAATAAAGGTGGACAAGTCCCCTTGTATTCGAGGGTCTTAAAAGAAGTGGCTGCAGAGATAGTGGATGCATTGGTTGTAATCTATGAAAATTCCCTGGATTCTGGGGAGCTCCCAGTGGATTGGAAAATCGCAAATGTAATGCCCTTATTTAATAAAGGAGATGGACAAAAAACGGGAAACTATGGACCAGTTAGCCTAACATCTGTCGTTGGGAAAATGCTGGATCCATTATTAAGGAAGCAGTAGCAGGACATTTTGGAAAAGCATAATACGGTCAAGCTGCGTCAGTATGGTGTTATGAAAGGGAAATAATGTTTCACATATTTGCTGGCGTTCTTTGAGGATGTAACGAGCAAGGGGGAACCAGTGGATGTGGTGTATTTGGATTTCCAGAAGGCATTCGATAAGGTGCCACATAAAAGGTTACTGCTCAAGATAAAAGCTCACGGGGTTGGAGGTAATATATGAGCATGGATAGTAGATTGGCTAACTAACATAAAACAGAGAGTCGGGATAAATAGGCCATTTTCTTGTTGGCAAACGGTAACTAGTGGGGTGCCACAGAGATCGGTGCTGGGGCCTCAACTATTTACAATTTATTTACAATCTATATTAATGGCTTGGATGAAGGGACCGAGTGTAATGTAACCAAGTTTGCTGATGATACAAAGATGGGTGGGAAAGCAAGTTGTGAGAAGGACAGGCTAAGTGAGTGGGCAAACATTTGGCAGCTGGAGTATAATGTGGGAAAATGTGAGGTTATCCACATTGGCAGGAAAAATAAAAAAGCAAATTATTATTTAAATGGAGAGAGATTACAAAATGCTGCAGTACAGAGAGACCTGGGGGTCCTTGTACATGAAACATAAAAAGTTAATATGCAGGTACAGCAAGTAATCAGGAAGGCAAATGGAATGTTGGTCTTTATTGCAAGGGGGATAGAGTATAAAAGCAGAGAAGTCCTGTTACAACTGTTGAGCGCATTGGTGAAGCCACAACTAGAGTACTGCGTACAGTTTTGGTCTCCTTATTTAAGGAGGGATATACTTGCATTGGAGGCAGTTCAGAGAAGGTTCACTAGGTTGATTCTTGAGATGAAGGGCTTGACTTACGAAGAAAGGTTGAGTAGGTTGGGCCTATACTCATTGGAGTTTAGAAGAATGAGAGGTGACCTTATTGAAACATATATTACTGAGGGGCTCGACAAGATAGATGCAGAGGATGTTTCCCCTCGTGGGGAAATCTAGAACTAGGGGGCATAGTTTCAGAATAAGGGGTTGCCCATTTAAAACTGAGATGAGGAGGAATGTCTTCTCTCAGAGGGTTGTAAATCTGTGGCATGCTCTGCCCTAGAGAGCTGTGGAGGCTGGGTCAATGAATATATTTAAGGTGGCGATAGACAGATTTTTGAGCGACAAGGGAGTGAGGGTTATGGGGAGCGGGCAGGGAAGTGGAGTTGAGCCCATGATCAGATCAGCCAAGATCTTATTGAATGGCGGAGCAGGCTCGAAGGGCCGAATGGCCTACTCCTGCTCCTATTTTCTATGTTGCTATGTTTCAATGAGATCATGGCTGATCTGATCTTGGCCTCAACTCTATTTTCCTGCTTGTTCCCCTTAAGCCTTGACTCCCCTATAGTTCAAACATCTGTCTCTCTCAGCCTTGCATATATTCAATGATAGCCTCCACAGCTCTCTGGGGTAGAGAATTCCAAAGATTCACGACCCTCTGAGAGAAGAAATTCCTCCTCATTAGTGGAGGGCAGTGATTATGATGTAATGCATATGGATTTTAGCAAAGCTTTTTATAAGGTCATACATGGCAGACTGGTCATGAAAGTAAAAGCCCATGGGATCCAGGGCAAAGTGGCCAGTTGGATCCAAAATTGACTCAAAGGCAGGAAGCAAAGGGTAATGGTTGATGAGTGTTTTTGTGAATGGAAGAATGTTTCCACTGGGGTTCTGCAGGGCTCAGTACTAGGTCCCTTGCTTTTTATGGTATACATCAGTGATCTAGACTTGAATATAGGGGGTATGATTAAGAAGTTTGCAGATGATACTAAAATCAGCTGTGTGGTTGATAATGAAGAAGAAAGCTGCGGACTGCAGGAAGATATCAATCAACTGGTCAGGTGGGCAGAATAGTGGCAAATGGAATTTAATCCAGAGAAATGTGAGGTAATGCATTTGGGGAGGGCTAACAAGGTAAGGGAATACACATTAAATGGTAGGACACTGAGAGGTGTAGAGGAAAAAAGGGATCTTGGAATGCATGTCCACAGATACCTGAAAGTAGCAGGCCAGGTAGATAAGGTGGTTAAGAAG
The DNA here is from genome assembly GCF_044704955.1 of Pristiophorus japonicus. Taxonomy (NCBI): domain Eukaryota; kingdom Metazoa; phylum Chordata; class Chondrichthyes; family Pristiophoridae; genus Pristiophorus; species Pristiophorus japonicus. The sequence continues at coordinate 283,752,664 of NC_091978.1, forward strand.
GCATACGGAATACTTGCCTTTATTAGTCGAGGCATAGAATATAAGAGCAGAGAGGTTATGCTTGAACTGTATAAAACACTGGTTAGGCCACAGCTGGAGTACTGTGTGCAGTTCTAGTCACCGCATTACAGGAAGGACGTGATTGCACTAGAGAGGGTACAGAGGAGATTTACAAGGGTGTTGCTGGGATTGGAGAATCTTAGCTATGAGGACAGATTGGATAGGCTGGGTTTGTTTTCTTTGGAACAGAGGAGGCTGAGGGGAAATCTCATTGAGGTGTATAAAATTACGAGGGGCCTAGTTATAGTGGATAGAAAGGGCCTATTCCCCTTAGCAGAGGGGTCAACAACCAGGGGGCATAAATTTAAAGTAATTGGTCAAAGGTTTAGAGGGGATTTGAGGGGAAATGTCTTCATGCAGAAGGTTGTGGGGTCCGGAACTCACTATCTGAAAGGGTGGTAGAGGCAGAAAACCTCACCACATTTAAAAAGTACTTGGATGTGCACGTGAAGTGCCGTGACCTGCAGGGTTATGGACCTAGTGCTGGAAAGTGGGATTAGGCTGGATAGCCTCTTGTTGGCCGACACGGACACGATGGGCCGAAATGGCCTCCTGTGCTGTAAACTTCTATGATTCTATTCTATGATCTCTGTCTTAAATGGGCGACCCCTTATTCTGAAACTATGCCCCCTAGTTCTAGATTCCCCCACGAGGGGAAACATCCTCTCTGCATCTACCCTGTCAAGCCCCTCAGAATCTTATAGGTGTCAAGATCACTTCTTATTCTTCTAAACTCCAATGAGTAGAGGTCCAACCTGCTCAACCTTTCCTCATAAGACAACCCCTTCATCCCAGGAATCAACCTCGTGAACCTTCTCTGAACTGCCACCAATGCAAGTAGATCTCTCCTTAAATAAGGAGACCAAAATTGTTCACAGTACTTTAGGTCTGGTCTCAGCAAAACCCTATACAGTTGTCGCAGGACTTCCTTACTTTTATACTCCATCGTTTTGCAATAAAAGCCAACATTTCATTTGCCTTCCCAATTACTTGCTATACCTGCATGCTAACATTTTGTGTTTCATGTATGAGGACCCCCAGATCACTCTGTACCGCAGCATTCTGTAGTCTATCTGCATTTAAATAATATTTTGCTTTTCTATTCCCCCTACCAAAATGGATAACCTCACATTTTCCCACATTATATCCATCTGCCAAATTTTTGCCTACTCACTTAACCTATCTATATCCCTTTGCAGACTCTTTGTGTCCTCCTCACAACTTGCTTTCCCACCTATCTTTGCATCATCAGAAAATCTGGCTACAATATACTCGGTCCTTTCATTCAAGTCATTAATATAGATTGTAAATAGTTGCGGCCCCAGCACTGATCCCCGTGGCACACCACTAGTTACAGTGTGCCAATCTGAAAAGGACCCATTTATCCCAACTCTCTGTTTTCTGTCAGTTAGCCAATCCTCCATCCATGCTAATATATTACCCCAACACCATGTGCTCTTATCTTGTGTCGTAACCTTTTATGTGGCACCTTATCAAATGCCTTTTGGAAATCCAAAATACATGACATCTATTGGTTCCCCTTTATCCACCCTGCTCGTTACATCCTCAAAGAACTCTCATAAATTTGTCAAGCACGATTTCCTTTTCATAAAACCATGATGATTCTGCTTGATTGTATTATGATTTTCTAAATGTCCTGCTACTACTTCCTTAATAATGGATTCCAACATTTTCCCAATGATAGATGTTAGGCTAAGTGGCCTATAGTTCCCTGCTTTTTGTCTCCTTCCTTTCTTGAATAGGGGCGTTACATTTGCAGTTTGCCAATCCGCTGCGACCTTTCCAGAGTCGAGGGAATTTCAGAAGATTACAACCAATGCATCCACTATCATTGCAGCCACTTCTTTTAAGACTCTGGGATGCAGGCCATCAGGTCCAGTGGACTTGTCAGCCTTTAGTCCCATTAGTTTGCCCATTATTTTTTCTCTAGTGAGAATGATTGTGTTAATTACCTCCCTCCCGTTTCCCCCCTGATTTTCTACTATTATTGTGATGCTTTTAGTGTCTTCTACCATGAAGACAGATACAAAATATTTGTTCAAGGTCCCTGCCATTTCCTTGTTTCCCATTATTATTTTTCCAGTCTCATCCTCTAAGGGTCTCACATTTACTTTAGCTACTCTCTTCCTTTTGATATACTTGTAGAAGCTTTTACTGTCTGTTTTTATACTTCTTGGTAGTTTACTCTCATAATCTATTTTCTCCCTCTTTATTATTTTTTTATTCATCCTTTGCTGGTTTCTAAAATTATCCTAATCTTCTGGCCAACCATTAATCTTCGTGACATTGTATGCCTATTCTTTCAATTTGATACCATCCTTAACTTCCTTAGTTACCCACAGATGGTTCATCTTTCTCGTAGTCTTTCTTTCTCAATGGAATATATCTTTGTTGAGAATTATGAAATATCTCTTTAAATGTCTGCAACTGCTTATCTGCCATCTTACCTTTTAATCTATTTCCCACTTTAGCCAATTCTATTTTCATACCTTTGTAATTGCCTTTATTTAGGTTCAAGACACTCGTTTCAGACCCAAGTTTCTCACCCTCAAACTGAATGTGAAATTCTATTATGTTATGATCAGTCTTCCTTAGAGCATCCTTTACTATGAGATCATTAATTAATCCTGTCACATTACACATTATCAGATCTAAAAAACCTGTTCCCTAGTTGGTTCCACAATGTATTGTTCTAAACAACTGTCCCGAATACACTCGTCCTCAAGGCTACCTTTGCCAATTTGATTTGTCCAATCTACATGAAGATTAAAGTCGCCCACAATTATTGCAGTACCTCTCTTACAAGCCCCCATTATTTATTGATTTATACACTGTTCTACAGTGTAGCTATTGTAAGGGAGCCTATAGACTACTCCCACCAATGACTTCTTTCCCTTATTATTTTTTATCTCCACCCAAACTGATTCTGTATCTTGATCTTCCGAGACAAGATCATTTCTCACTACTGTACTGATACCATTTATTAACAGAGTAACCCCACCTCCTTTTCCTTTCTGCCTATCCTTCTGAAATATCAAATACCCCTGAATATTCAGTTCCCAGCCTTGGTCACCTTGCAACCACTATCAGATCATACCCATTTATTTCTATTTGTGCCGCCAAATCATCTATCATGTTACGAATGCTGCGTGCATTTAAGAGCCTTTAATTTTGTATTTTTCCCATTTTTTCCCACTCTGAATCTATTTGTTGGCGCATTCTTATGTTTGTACGCTTTGTCCCTTCCTGTCACACTCTGGTTATCATTATCCATATTGTTACCCTGCACTATTGCCTTGTCCTTTGTCTATAACTTTCTAAATTTTCCCTAACTTGAACCCTCCCCCCCCACTATTTAGTTTGAAGCCCTATCGACAGCCCTATTTATTTGATTCGCCAGGACACTGGTCCCAGCATGGTTCAAGTGAAGTTCGTCCCAATGGAACAGCTCCCTCTTTGCCCCAGTACTGGTGCCAGTGCCCCATGAATTGAATCCCATTTCTCCCACACCAATCTTTGAGCCACATATTCAACTCTCTTATTGACCCTGTGCCAATTTTCTCATGGCTCAGGTAGTAATCCAGAGATTATTACCTTTGTGGTGCTGCTTTTTAATTTAGCCCCTAGCTGCTCATACTCCCTCAGCAGGATCGCTTTCTTAGCTACCTATGTTGTTGGTACCTACGTGGACCATGACAACTAGATCTTTCCCCTCCCACTCCAGGTTCCTCTCCAGCACCGAGGAGATGTCCTTAACCCTGGCACCATGCAGGCAACTCAGCCTTCGGGACTCACGGTCTCGGCTGCAGAGAACAGTATCTATTCACCTAAATATACTGTCCCCTACCACTACTACATTCCTTTTTACTCCCCAAACTTGAATGGGCCCCTGTACTATGGTGCTGTGGTCAGTTTGCTCATCCTCCCTGCAGTTCCTGCTCTCGTCCACACACGCTGCAAGAACCTTGTACCTGTTGGACAAGTGCAAGGGTTGAAGCTCTTCCAATGTTACCTTCTGGATTTCTGTACCTGCCTCACTGGTAGTCACACCCTTCTGTCCCTGGCCATGGACCAAATCTGAAGTGCCTAACCTAAGGGGTGTGACTGCCTCCTGGAACAAAATGTCCAGGTAACTTTGGTGCTGGACTCCTCCTTGCTCCTTGATATTGCACGAAGGCATTCTGTCAGGCTTATAAATGCACCAAGCATTTCATTGTGTATACACAGCAACCTTCTTCTGTAGCCTGTCCCATCAAAGTCCTCCTCTGAGTCCTCTGTAGCAGAACTCATGTGCGACTTCATCCTCCAGCGAGGTTCTCCCATACCCAACTGAATAGGAACATAGGGGCAGGAGTAGGCCATTGAGCCCCTCAAGCCTGTTCTGCCATACAATTAGACCATGACTGATCTGTGACTTAACTCTATATACCCACCTTTGGCCCATATCCCTTAACAAAAATCTATCAATCTCAAATTTAAAATTAACATTTGATCTAGAATCAATTGCCATTTGCAGATGAGAGTTTCAAACTTCCACCAACCTTTGTGTGTAGAAGTGTTTCCTAATTTCACTCCTGAAACGCCTGGCTCTCATTTTTAGACTATGCTTCCTAGTCCTAGACTCCCCAACTGGCAGAATGAGTTTCTCTCTATCTACCCTCTCTGTATCATGCAGTAATCCCTCTTACTATGAAGCCTACCCACCACAAACCATACTTTTGATCCCCTGTCGAGTAAAATGGCATGTCCCCTTGCACCCTACTCTGGCTTCAGGACACTTGTGTTCAGTGTCTCGCCACATGCAGATCCTGCCTCTAAATTACACACAGTGTCAGTATCTGAGCTGGTGGCTGCAAGTGTGAAATCGAGTGATGATGTGTATTCATCATCACTGTCTTCTTGCTGTTCCTCCACTGCCTGGCCAGCTTGCACTTCTTGGGTATCTGAAAGGAGAAAGGCACAAGGGTATGGTTGTGGTAAGCTGGGGGGGGTGTGGAGGGGGGAAGCGAGAGGTGTTTGCTTACACCATCTGCAGCTTGTAAATAAGAAGAGATTGTAGGATGAAGGGAAATTGGACATAAGAGGTTAAGATATGAGGAGACCATCATCTTCAGTTTCAGCCCCGCTGCTGGCCATGGGCTCATTAATGGGTGTTCCAATGATGGACAGCACCGTCTCCTCCATGGGGGTAAGGACGTGTAAGATTTGGATCGCAGGTTACACATGGATTACCCAAAGGGTCTTAGCAGTTGTAAGTCATTTTATTAAAGAACGAGGGGCTGAAATTGAGCCCCCCCCAAACGGAGCGCACTTACCGTTTTTCGAAGTTTTTCTCTGCCACAATCCATGGGGTGGGGATTCCGGCAATATTCAGTACTTTAGTTTTTTTCCGGTTGGGGCAGTGTTTCAGGGGCTGCGGGGCGGAAGTGCCCTTGCTGTAGGTCGGCCGTCCCGACCAGTCCTCAGCGTCGTGCTGACGCATCACAACATCCCGCCCCTTCAGTTAAAGGGGAGGGCCACCGTGAACTCTGCAAAGTTTTAACTTAGGGCCACTGGGCCACCAGGGAGGGTTTTACCCGTGGGCAGTCGGCTGTCAATAAAAAATAATATGGAGTCGCCGGCCGTACAACCTCCCCTTTAAGGATGGACGCGCCGCCCAGCCACACACAGCTTCCCGCTGGGAAAAACTGTCAGCAGCGTCACTCCAGTGGGGGTTTCAGAAAGGGGGTCACCGCCAGTCGGTAACGGGTTGGTACATGCCCGATGCAGCGGGAACACGGACGGTGCAGAAACCCGTTCCCGCCACTTCCGGCCTGCGGGCAATTTTGGACGGGTCGGCCTATCCGTCTGCCCTCAGTCGGTAAGGCCTCTCTGCTCCATTCCCGCCCCCCGACAGTTTTAAGCATAATCAAATACAACATGCAATTCGGATAGATTAAGCAGATGTACAACTCGTGACAGATGAGAACGATCTACGGCCCGGGATAGAATGAACGGATGGACAGTGAGGCAGAACGGTGGTCTTGGATTGAGTGGATCCCTGCGGCCTGCGGCAGTGGTCACTTCTGTTTGGTCGTTCCTCGAGCTGTTGGAGGTGTTAGGCCGTAGCCAGCATACATCCAGCTCGGGGAAGCTGTCTCCCCTAACTGCCTGTTTTTCTCTTTCGGTCGCCCATTTTTATACCTTATTTCGAGGGGCTGGTGGATACCTGGTGTCAATCATTTTTACCCATTCCAGGGTCCAATTACAGGGGAGTGAGTACATCTGACAGCCCTCTCCTATCCGCAAGAGCTGAGCTTTTTCCTTCTCTTCATTCTAAATGTCTTGTAGTGTTTCTACAGATATTTTGCTTATCCTATTGGTGCTGCCTCCCTTATCAGTTTAAGCATGTCTACTGGGAGGCTTGTCTTTAGAGTCCTGACCTTGTAATGATCTTAGCCCTCTGCATGGTTCTTATCTGATGTGGCTGGAATTTCTTCTGGGTCATCAGCTGGCTCTCATCTGCTGAGTTGCCAGACCTACTTTTTGCAGAATTATTATCTCATTTATAACTTGCAATTTCTTTGTAGTTAAAAATGTCTTACACATGCAGCCATGCCCTTCCCCTGTCGGTTAACTCCTGCTGCCTCCGGTTGTGCGCCACCTTGTCCTGCAAGACAGAGGGAAGTATGTCAGTGATTGTGGTGCATTGTGTTTGGGTGATGTGCCTGTCATAGTTGAATAGCTGGCAGTGTGTGAAAGCTGTGAGATGTGGGTGTGAGACTTGAAGCAGTGCTTAGTGTGTGAAGGTAAGGTGAAACTATGAATGTTAGATATGAGTCCTGATTGATAGTGAGTGATGGGGGCGTGGTGAATTGAGCAGTGGCTGAGTTTAGTGGTGCAGTTGGTGGCTTATAGCATTTGAAGATGCACTGACCACTTGTGTGAGGTTATTGAACTTCTTGCAGCATTGCATCCAGGTTCTCGGGGCTTGTGTCCTGACATTGTCCTCCATGGCTATCTGCTCCCACTGTCTGCTGATCGCGTATCTGGAGGGCTTCTTGCGGATACAAGACATCTCTCCTACGTTCCATCTCCTCCACCCAGGCCTCTAGTGCATTGTCCGAAAACCTTGGAAACTGCTCTCTTCCATGTTGTGCCATTCTTCATTGTTTCCCAGGTCAGATTCACTTCCTGAACGACTGCCTTCATCTGCTCAAGCCACAATGCACCTCCCCTTTAAGAGGTGAAGGATAGCTTTAAGCAGTGCAGGATCGCTTTAACTGGTGCTAGCAACTTACGATTTTAGGCCCCCTGCTGATTGGTGAAGCCAAACAACAGCATGGTTAGTGCTGGCTACATACAGAAATCATTATAATGAGCAGGCAGCATGAAGCTGGCGTGCTGCCTGCATTGCAATCAATGGGCGCGGGTTAATCTTTTCTCAGTTTGATATGCAAGCTTTGTGGTTCCAAATCTAAAATCAAAAAAAAAATCACAAAGCAAAATACAGTATTTAAATATTGGAAACTAATCTTTCGGTGCTATTCCTTGTTGAGAAGTAAAATGTTCCATGGCAAAGAACATGGGAGAGGGAAAAAATACAGAAAAAAAACCCAGGGCCAACAAGCAGATTTTTCCCCTGCTTGTTGGCACTGGGTTTTTTCATGTATTTTCTGTACTGTGATCCAACATAGTGAAACTCTGGGTCAGAATCAGAGCCTCTCAATAACAGAGCCGGTGACTAGAGGGTAGATTTTCTGTCCGGCCTTTAAAACACTTGTACAAAATGTGTGAGAATTCCATTAAGGCTGTGAAACCCATGCAAATGAAGAGCAGTTACCTAAAAACAAGACTTCCCAATGCTCTCACCAGGAATGTGGTGTACACTCAGCTTGCCCAGATAAAATGGGCAAAAAAAAAGGCAGACCTGTTTTCAAACTTTTAGGAACTGAGTACTTAAAGCTGTGTTGCTGGATTTTTTATTGCTGCATCCAAAATTCTGAAAATGGGTATTGGATTGAGTGTTCCTGTCTATTTGAGTTTTTGTAGGTGGAAAAAAAGGATGGATGTGATGCAAGGCAGGTTGGCTTGCACCAGCAACTGATTGCCGGTACCCAGCCTTACTCAGGCAGGCGTAAAGGTACGCCGACTTGGAAATGTCTTTGCTAGCTCTGATTCACCAGGGAGGCTGTGACTGAGGTTTGCTGCCTACTGGAATTGGATCTGCAGACATTGCTGACAATGGGGAGTGGCCACAGCTCTTACGCCTCCAACTTCTTCCAAGTGACCTCACGGGTCATGCACATTGTCAATCAATCTGCAACGCACAAACTCATTGAGCTGATGCATTCACCAGGGAAAACACGGTCATCATTTTCTCCATGGAAAACTGACACTACAATTCTTCAACATCGCAGGATTCCCCAAAGTCCAGGTTGGAATTGATAGCACTCATACGTACATCCGGGCCCCTATACATAATGAGACAGCATTTAGAAACAGTAAGGGGATCCACTCCATCTATGCCCAGTTGGTCAGTAACCAGATCATGCAGGTCAATGTCCACTGCCCAGGAAGCAATTATGATTCCTTTATTTTAAAGTAATCCTCTGTGCCTGGTTATTTGGAGGAATTGGGAGATAGGAGGGGGGTGCGTGGGGGCAGTGGGCGGGGCAGTGGTAGGTGGTGCAAAATTGAATCCCATTGTGTGTAAAATGGGGGGTAAAAACACCAATTTAGTGAGGCTATTTCCCGTACCCAAATGTTGTTGAAGTATGTCTGACGTCCTATTGGGTCGATATGTAGGCATCCCTGGCAGCTGCCTTAAACAGTCCTCTTGCATATGCTAGTGTGGAATAATGCCTGTTTCACAATCCCACTCTGAATTCGACAACACTGCGAGGATCATGTGCCAGGTAAGCTCCCCTCAATTTTGAAGGTTCTTCTGCAGCCAAACCAGGGGGTCCTTAAAGGACCTGCTGTAGCCCGCCAACAAAACGGTAAGGTTTTTAGTCTTGAACTTACCTTAAAATGGAGGAGCAATAGTTGTTCCTTGTTCCACAGCACAACAGTGGGCTACTGACAACCCTTGTTCGCCCCCTCCCATTTCCCTGCCCACCCCCCCCCCCCCCGCCAAAGAACCTACCTAAGGACAACTGCTGGCGTCACAATGAGACCAAATTGGTCTGGAGCGACTGGCATCTGCAGTTTGCTGGAATTATGGCCCAAGGCCCCATTTGAGACAAGCCTCAGGCCTTGGCTTCTGGCACATGTACCGAATGCATCACCAATCTGCGGCCATAAACGGGCCAAAATCAACTTCTCTCCCAGGCTTTCTTTTTAGCTCTGGCTTGGAAGTCTTACTCTGCATTTCTCATCAGGACCGACCCTTGCAGATGTGGCAGGGTTGACTGTTTCAATTTTAGGGAAGGGGCATGGAGTGCACCAGTTCCACAGCCTGCGTGTCAGGACAGGAAAGCCTGTGTTTGGGTAGCCTGTGATCAAAGCTCTTCATGAATTAACACAATTATATTTTTTCCTCAACAGACCCTTACCTTGACTAACTCCATTACCAGGTAGAGTTCTGTTGGTGTGTCTACCTCTTCAATTAACATGATGATATTGGGATGTTTAACTCTCCGCAGCACTGCCACCTCGTTCTCAATCAAGTGCTCCTAAAAATCAAAGCACAATAGAAATCTCACCGACAGCAACAAAGTGGTTTTAATTCAAAACAATAGCAACGATGCTTGATTTTGGTGAAAGTAGCAAGATTCCACATCCGATTCACTGCAAGGTGAAGCTCCCTTTCCCTAATATTACATCCAGCCACAACCAGCAATGAAAATAATCGATCTAATTTGTTCAGAATATTTACGTGACTCTTGCTTTCTGAATGGTTTAGTGGAAGTTGTTTTACTTTTCTGTAATCCTTTCCTTCCACGATACACACTAGGCCTGCTCACTCTCACTATCTGGGCTCACACATGAAGAATGGCCACTTGGATGAGGTACCAAAGGGAGCCTGGCACCTATGAAATCAAACATCAGCACGAGCCTGTACATTGAGACGTGGGAAAACATTGGAAACAAACTGTTACATATGCAGACTACAGATATACTCTCTGTGTAGTCACTGTATAGTTGCATAAGATGGAGACTTGTTACCTGATTTACTATCAATAAGGTTTACACTGTGTATATACTATGCTGGCACCACTAGAGGGTGCAACTGGTGGAGACCGGGGTTTCCTGCCCCTATGGCAGAGGCTGTCCAGCAGAGGGCACTGCGGTGGGAGACCTGAGGGTCACCTGCATAGGTGTGCAGGGCCCAGTATAAAATGCTGCCCACCATGCTTGTGCCTCACTCTGAAGTTACGAATAAAGGACCAAGGTCACTACAGTTTGAGTACAACACATTGCCTCGTGGAGTCATTCATAAGTGCATTACAGACATAATAATTGGCGACGAGAATATGGACTTTCATGCGATTATGGCTACCTTTGGCACACTAAAAGACTTCGCAGAGGGTGATGATTGGGATGCCTTCACGGAAAGGCTCAAGCAATATTTCGTAGCAAACGACCTGGCGGGGAGACAGACACATTGGCAGAAAAGCGCAAGGCTATACTGCTGACCAGTTGTGGGCCCGAGGTCTACCGCCTCATCAGGGACTTGCTGGCACCCACAAAGTTCAAGAATAAGACATACGATGAGCTGCCTGAACTAATTCGCGACCAACTAAAACCAAAACAGAGCATCCTCACGGCCAGGCACAGATTCTACACTCACCACAGACCTGAGGGCCAGGAGATTGCGAAATATGCTGCCGACCTCAGGAGACTTGCGGCACCGTGTGATTTCGGCATGCGCCTCAATGAAGCATTGCGAGACATCTTCGTTATGGGAACTGGCCTTGAGGGCCTCCTTCACAAGCTATTATCTGCTGACACCTCAGTCAACCTGCAGAAGGCCATCAGCATCAGTTAGGCGTTCATGACCTTGACCTGCAGCACCAAGCAAATTATTCATCTTCTGGACTCCAACCCGGCAAGTACTGTTCATAGAATGGTGCCTTTCACAGGCAAGACTGTAGAACGTGGCTCTGCCCAGGGCAGAGAACACAGACCTCAGGGTTCCAGAACTCAGAGTCTGCCGAGGGGTGATAATCGAGTAGCACCATGCTGGTCTTGCGGAGGAAACCATAGGGCTCACCAGTGTCGGTTTGCGGAGTACATATGCAAAGCCTGTAACACGAAGGGCCACCTCCAGCGTATGTGTAAAAGAAATACGACTCACCATCTAGCAGAGGAGTCGGTAGGTGACTTTGAATCCAGATTTGGCCAGTGAGGCAGCTCAGCCCCAAGAAGAAGTGTATGGAGTGTATACCTGCACTACCGATTGTCCTCCAGTGAAGATGGAAGTCGAGATAAGTGACGTTCCAGTCTTCATGGAAGTGGACACGGGAGCGAATCAGTCAGTGATGAGCCAGGATGCCTTTGAGAGGCTATGGAACTAAAAATGACCTGAGCTGGTTCCAGTACAGGAAAAGTTGCGCACCTACACCAAGGAGCCAATCCCAGTCCTTGGTATTGCAGATGTAAATGTAATCCATAATGGCGTGGTGCACAAGTTACCTCTGTGGATTGTTACAGGCGATGGTCCAACGCTACTCGGAAGAAGGTGGATGGGGAAGATCCAGTGGAAATGGGAAGACCTCTTCACTCCAGCAATCGACGTCCCCCGTGGTCAGAGTCAGAGCAAACCTCACCTTCGCTTGGGCCAGGCACCAGAGAACAGACCAGTGCTGCACCTGAGGCACAGACCGTCCATCACGACTGTATGGCAATGATCCGACTGCAACTGCCTAAAAGTACCTTCACGGTTCCAGTGGCAGGACTCCTGGGGAGGAAGATTGAATTCACAGGCACTCTTCCAGCTTTTGTGGCATAATCGCAGGAGAGAAGGATCAAGGCAGTCGACCTCGAGGACAGAGGCAAGATGGCGTCCCTGCTGCAGCGAGGTGTAGCGTGGCTGAAAAAAAAAATGGCCGTGGCCATATCACGAGGTGCAACGCTGAGGGACCAACATTTGGTGTCGAACAAAGGATTTGATTGGGGTAAAGCCAGCAGGGTTCTCTTAAAGGAGATCTGCAACCAATGGAACTTAAAGAGACATTGTATGCCTGGCAATCAATGTAACGAACCGATTAAGATTGTGAACAAAATGTTGTTGCGAGATGTCAGTACCATTCCTAATGTAAAGAATAAAATGTTGTGCGAGATGTCGTTACCAGTCCTAATGTAAAGAACAAAATGTTGTTGCGAGATTTCGGGAATAGAATGTCCCCAAAAGTGGCAAGCGAGCGAATTCGGGAGGGTGAAAGCACTGATCCTGATACCCTGCCCCAGGTCTATCCCACGCTGCAGGCACCTGATGGCACTATTCGCCACGGACCTGGAAATGAAAATGGCACCAATACACGCAGTCGGCCGCCGTTGCCCACCACCCGGTTGGAGACGGCGCAGCCCCCAGACCCAGTCGCTACCTCGGCCATGTCCGGGAGCGAAAGGTCAGAACCAACGAGTTCCCCAAACGGGACCTGGAACAGCCAGGTTCCCAACACCATTAGAAAGCAGGCAGAAGATTCTGCAGCTCTCAAAGGAGAACAGGGAGGCCACACACATCTGTGGCTCTGCCCACCACTAGGCAACGGCAAAGGCCCTGAGTCCTGGCTCGGTGAGCGAACCAAGCCCACCCCGCTAGCAGGCGGCGCAGCGCCGCTATCAGACAACTAGGACCCCATCCGGTTGCTCTGGAATCTGCGTCCTCGCATACCTGTACTGCTACCTCAGTACTGACCATGACTGAACCATGAATGCAATCTACCCAATCCTGGCGCACGACCACAAAACGTAACGAATGTAACTCACTGAACCAAGGTGTCACGATACAAACTGTAACTTCCTTTCTTTGTACTTGCACTGTGTCTGATCCTGTATGTTAATGTAACGGACCTGCTGAATGATCTCGCTGTGGGGAGGTGGGGAGGGAAATGGATGTACGTAGCCACGGGCACACACATGGATCACACCCAGAACCCACTGGAACCTCCACTGCATCATCGAACCATCCAAACTCGTAACCACTACCAAAGGTTGTGGCAAAAGGACTTGAAGGTTAAGAGGGAGAGAGCCAAGCCAAAGCACAGCCAAGGTGCAAGGGCTAGTGGCACTTAAGTCTGGGGAGAGCTAAGCCAGAGCACATAGTGCAAAGGTAACCGGCACAAAGGACTTGGGGGAGAGTGATGTTATATATGCAGACTATAGATATACTCTCTGTATAGTCACTGTATAGTTGCATAAGATGGAGACTTGTTAACTGATGTACTAACAATAAGGTTTACACTGTGCATATACTATATTGGCACCACCAGAGGGTGCAACTGGTGGAGACCGGGGTTTCCTGCCCATGTGGCAGAGGCTGCCCACCAGAGGGCACTGCGGTGGGAGACCTGAGGGTCATCTGCGTAGGTGTGCAGGGCCCAGTATAAAAGGCTGCCCACTATGCTTGTGCCTCACTCTGAAGTTATGAATAAAGGACCAAGGTCACTATACAGTTTAAGTTCAACACATTGCCTCGTGGAGTCATTCATAAGTGCACTACAGACATAGTACAAACAATAAACTAAATAGCTGATGCCTTGAAAGGACCAGTGTGATAAGGTCACAAATCAGAACTGTTTGCTCGTTCTCACGCTGACTTCTGAAAATAAGTCGGCACATTGTCACCAAGCTATATTATTTATAAAAATGAAGGATAGGCCAGCTTCCATCTCAGCCCAAAATGACACTGCACTCAGCTCAGAAATGTCCCATTCCCTCCATTATCTGTCACTGTCTCCATTCAGCCTCTTACTGAAAACCTCCATCCAAGCCGAACATGTCTCCTGATGAGGATTCATACATGATTTCACACAACTCTGGTCTGGTGCACTTCAGATATTACCAGCACCACAGAGCTTTGTTCCAGTCCTAGTCAGGTCCTCTTTCTCACCTCTATTTCAGGTACATTTAAAAAAATTAGTTCTTGGAATGCGGTCATCGCTGGCAAGGCCAGAATTTATTGCTCATCCCTAATTGCCCTTGAGAAAATGATGGTGAGCCGCCTTCTTGAACCGCTGCAGTTCTTGTGGTGAAGGTACTCTTATAAGAACATAAGAACATAAGAATTAGGAACAGGAGTAGGCCATCTAGCCCCTCGAGCCTGCTCCGCCATTCAACAAGATCATGGCTGATCTGGCCGTGGACTCAGCTCCACTTACCCGCCCGCTCCCCTTAACCCTTAATTCCCTTATTGGTTAAAAATCTATCTATCTGTGACTTGAATACATTCAATGAGCTAGCCTCAACTGCTTCCTTGGGCAGAGAATTCCACAGATTCACAACCCTCTGGGAGAAGAAATTCCTTCTCAACTCGGTTTTAAATTGGCTACCCCGTCTACTCAATCTATCATCATAAGGTAACCCCCTCATCTCCGGAATCAGCCTAGTGAATCGTCTCTGTACCCCCTCCAAAGCTAGTATATCCTTCCTTAAGTAAGATGACCAAAACTGCACGCAGTACTCCAGGTGCAGCCTCACCAATACCTTATACAGTTACAGAAGGACCTCCCTGCTTTTGTACTCCATCCCTCTCGCAATGAATGCCAACATTCCATTCGCCTTCCTGATTACCTGTTGCACCTGCAAACTAACTTTTTGGGATTCATGCACAAGGACCCCCAGGTCCCTCTGCACCGCAGCATGTTGTAATTTCTCCCCATTCAAATAATATTCCCTTTTACTGTTTTTTTTTCCAAGGGGATGACCTCACATTTTCCGACATTGTATTCCATCTGCCAAACCTTAGCCCATTCGCTTAACCTATCTAAATCTCTTTGCAGCCTCTCTGTGTCCTCTACACAACCCGCTTTCCCACTAATCTTTGTGTCATCTGCAAATTTTGTTACACTACACTCTGTCCCCTCTTCCAGGTCAACTATGTATATTGTAAACAGTTGTGGTCCCAGCACCGATCCCTATGGCACACCACTAAACACCGATTTCCAATCCAAAAAGGACCCATTTATCCTGACTCTCTGCTTTCTGTTAGCCATGCTAATACATTTCCACTGACTCCGTGTACCTTTATCTTCTGCAGTAACCTTTTGTGTGGCACCTTATCGAATGCCTTTTGGAAATCTAAATACACCACATCCATCGGTACACCTCTATCCACCATGCTCGTTATATCCTCAAAGAATTCCAGTAAATTAGTTAAACATGATTTCCCCTTCATGAATCCATGTTGCATCTGCTTGATTGTACTATTCCTATCTAAATGTCCCGCTATTTCTTCCGTAATGATAGCTTCAAGCATTTTCCCCACTACAGATGTTAAACTAACCGGCCTATAATTACCTGCCTTTTGTCTGCCCCCTTTTTTAAACAGAGGCGTTACATTAGCTGCTTTCCAATCCGCTGGTACCTCCCCAGAGTCCAGAGAATTTTGGTAGATTATAACGAATGCATCTGCTGTAACTTCCGCCATCTCTTTTAATACCCTGGGATGCATTTCATCAGGACCAGGGGACTTGTCTACCTCGAGTCCCATTAGCCTGTCCAGCACTACCCCCCTAGTGATAGTGATTGTCTCAAGGTCCTCCTTTCCCACATTCCTGTGACCAGCAATTTCTGGCATGGTTTCTGTGTCTTCCACTGTGAAAACTGAAGCAAAATAATTGTTTAAGATCTCAGCCATTTCCACATTTCCCATTATTAAATCCCCCTTCTCATCTTCTAAGGGACCAACATTTACTTTAGTCACTCTTTTCCATTTTATATATCTGTAAAAGCTTTTACTATCCGTTTTTATGTTTTGCACAAGTTTACCTTCGTAATCTATCTTTCCTTTCTTTCTGTTCGGGAGGAAGTTCCAAAATTTTAACCCAGCGACGATGAAGGAATGCGATATTCTTCCAAGTCAGGGTGGTGTGTAACTTAAAGGGGAAATTGCAGGTGATGGTGTTCCCATGCGCCTGCTGCCCTTGTCCTTCTAGGTGGTAGAGGTTGTGGGTTTGGGAGGTGCTGCCGAAGAAGCCTTAGCAAGTTGCTGCAGTGTATCTTTTAGATAGTACACACTGCTGCCACTGTGTGCCGGTGGTGGAGCAAGTGAATGTTTAAGGTGGCGGATGAGGTGCCAATCAAGAAAGCTGCTTTGTCCTGGATGGTGTCGAGCTTCTTCTGTGTTGGAGCTGCACTCATCCAGGCAGGTGGAGAGATTTCCATCACACTCCTGAATTGTGCCTTACAGATGGTGGAAAGACACTCACCACAGAATACCCAGCCCCTGACCTGTTCTTGTTGCCATACTATTTATGTGGCTGATCCAGTTAATGGTGATCCCCAGGATGTTGATGGTGGGGGATTCGGCGATGGTAATGCCATTGAATGTCATGGGGCAGTGGTTGGAATCTCGCTTGTTGGAGATAGTCACTGCCTGGCACTTGTATAGCCCGAATGTAACTTGCCACTTATCAGCCCAAGCCTGAATGTCATCCAGGTATTACTGCATTCGGGCATGGACTGCTTCATTATCTGAGGAGTTACCAATGGCACTGAACACTGCAGTCATTAGCGAACATCCCCACTTCTGACCTTATCATGGAGGCAAGGTCATTGATGAAGCAGATGAAGATGGTTGGGCCTAGGACACTGCCCTGAGGAACTCCTGCAGTGATGTCCTGGGGCTGGGATGATTGACAGTATCTCGTCCCAAACTGGAAAATTTGCTTCCAATTTCCACCCCTCCCTCGCCTTTATATGGTCCATCTCCGACTCTTCCCTTCCTCAACATCTCTATCTCTATTTCAGGGGATGACCTGTCGACTAACATCTTCTGTAAGCCCAATGACTCCCACATCTACCTTGACTACACTTCCTCCCCCTCCGCTTCCTGTAAGGACTTTATTCCATTCACCCACTCCATCGCATCTGTTCCGACGATGCCACCTTCCATACCAGTGCTTCCAATATGTCTTATTTTGTCCTCAACCATGGTTGATAGGGCCCTCGACCGTGTCTATTCCATTTTCCACACCTCTACTCTCACCCCTTCCCCTCTCTCCCAGAACCATGATAGGGCTTGTCTTGTCTTCCTCATCAACCCCACCATTCAACCGATCATCCTCTGTCATTTCCGCCACCTCTAGCGTGACGTGATTATCAAACACATCTTTCTCTTCCCTTTCAGAATTCAGAAGGACCGCTCCCTCTGTGACACCCTGATCCACTCCTCAATCACTCCCAACACTCCCTCCCCTTTCCACAGCAGATACAACACCTGCCCTTTTACCTCCTCCCTTCCCACCGTCCAAACATCCTTTCCAGGTGAAACAGCGATTTACTTGCACTTCTTTCAATTTGGTATACTGTATTTTTTCCTCTACATTGGGGAGACCTAAACAGATTGGGTGATTAGTTTGTGGAAAACCTCTGTTCTGTCCACAAGTGTAACCCTGAGCTTCTGGTCATTTGTCATTTTGAGTTTCTGTCCTACTATGACCTCTGTCTTCGGCCTCTTATACTGTTCTAATGAAGCTTAACGGAAGCTCGAGAAACAGCACCACATCTTTCAATTCGGCATTTTACTACTACTCCCATTATTTCGGACAGCAGCTTTTGGTAATGATTTTGCTGTGGTCATTTACTCTAGACCCAGCTTTTGTTTGTTTACTTGCCCCATTACCATCCCGTTTTGCCTTGCACCATCATCCCTTTTGTCATTTAATCACTCTTGTGTTTCATCCTACCAACAACAACTTGTATTTATATAGAGCCTTTAACTTAGCAAAACGTCCAGACTCTTCACAGGAGCGTTATCAAACAAAAGTTAACAGCGAGCCACATAAGGAGAAATTAGGGCAGGTAACTAAAAGTTTGGTAAAAGAGGTAGGTTTTAAGGAGCGTCTTAAAGGAGAAAAGAGAGATAGAGAGGCAGAGATTTAGGGAGGGAATTCCAGAGCTTACAGCCTTGGCAGCTGACGGCCCAGCCACCAATGGTGGAGGGATTAAAATTGGGAATGCTCAAGAGGCCAGAATTAGAGGAGCGCAGATATCTTGCAGGTTTATGGGGTTAAAGAAGTTTACAGAAATAGAGAGAGGCGACGCCATGGAGGAATTTGAAAACAAGGATGAGAATTTAAAAATCGAGGAGTTGCTTAACCGGGAGCCAATGTAGGTCAGTGAGCACAGGGGTGATGGGTGAATGGGACTTGGTGCGAGTTAGAACATGGGCAACAAAGTTTGAATGACCTTTCATTTTGTTGTTTCCTCCCCTCCCCCTTTCCCGGCCTCTGTCATTTTTAAAAACCTGTTACATCTCTAACTTTTTCCAGTTCTGATGAAAGATCATCGATCTGAAACGTTAACTCTGTTTCTCTCTCCACAAATGCTCCCTGACCTGCTGAGTATTTCCAGCATTTTCTGCTGTTATTTCAAATTTCCAACATCCACAGTATTCATAGTGTTTTACCTTTGTAAATAATATGCACTGCTTGAGATATATCGGCCATTGAGCAACGTTGCCCCTAAGATGCGGGCTGCGCAGCGATTGGGAGGTCCCACACAGGCTGTAGTGCTGGTAAAGATAGAGTGCATGTGCGGCTGCTGCACAGATTTAAAGGGACAACGCACCTAAAATTAAAATTTGAGGGAACATTGCCACTGAGACTTCATATTGGTACAATATAGGTACGTGCACAAAACTGTGGGAGCGTATATCTGAATTTGCGACATTCTCTCCCAGTGGGCAAGACATCTGTCAGAAGCATGATTTCATAAAGTCGGTACTTACAATTCATCACTAACTAACTTCATGGTCCTTTGTCCCTCATGCTCCTGTCCATTTTTTTTGATGTGGGGATCGACTGAAGCATTTAAGTTTTGGATAAATGCAGATTTTCAGTGCCTCACTGCACTACCACAAAAATTGGTACTTTAAATTCAAAGCTTCAAAACAAGGATTAAACCGAATTTTTAAACTGAAATCTGAAACCTTTTAAAAATAATTATTGAATGGATTTTTAACAGATATTTGCTGACAATCAATGTTTTTGCTGGTGTCCTGCCTGATATGTTGATCAAAATATTTATCATTTTTTGAGTAAAAAGGCTCAAATATAGAATCACATGTTCTACAGCACAGAAGGAGACAATTCACTTAGGGCTAGAATTTTGGGTTTTAGCGATTTTGCCCATTTTTGGCCGATAATTGCGGTGAAAGTGTTTTATTAGTGCTGGGTTACCATTACCGCCAGAGCTCGTAAAATTTGCCAAATGATGAAGAGCGATAGTGATAAATCCGGCATTGCACAACTGAATTTGTACGCTGGAGCCAAAATTTGTGACCAAAGAAAAAAAAACGGACCATCTGTGCATGTCCGAATTTTTTTTTTTGCCATTTTTTTTCTTCTCCCGCGCTTCTGGTCAGCTGTCAGGGAGTGCCCACGCACACGCAGTACACTCAGGGCTTAATCAACCATTTTTAGATTGCATTCACGATGGATGGAGTTGGGAGCAGGCAGCGAGCCAGAAAGTTTAGTAATGAGGCCAACGAAGCCCTTGTCACTGTTGTGGAGAGGAGATGGGGGTATTTAAATAGGAGGGGTGCAAGTAAACTCCTCCCAGTGTTATTTTTAATCGCATTTGGACCAGCATCGCTGAGGAGGTGTCTTGTATCGACGACATCTGAAGGACCTATACCCAGTGCCGCAAGAGGTTCAATGACCATTGCAGGGTCCTTAGAGTAAGTAATATTTTTATTGATGCACTCCTTTCATTACTTAAATTATAAATCTGATACATTTTGGTATAGGTAGGCTTAGTGTTGCACCTTATTTGCCAGGAATGATCTTTACACATTATTAAGATGGCTTTCTGAGATCTTAAAAGATGTTTCTGCACTTCGATGTCTTTCTCATGAACCACATGCAACTTCCAGGGCCATTAAACAGAGGACTATATTAAACGCATACAGTATGCTTTGATGGCTATCTCTGTGTGTCACAAGAGCAGATGGGCCCTCTGTAACCATTCCCATTGTCAACTTTGCAGGGAAAGATTCCCATAACCGCCGGGAACAGCGGCGGACACCCCGATCCATGCCTCTGACAAACCTGGTGGAACGAGTGGCCGGTCTGATCGTGCCTCAGGGAGGGCAACTGTCCATGGGGATGCTGAGCCCCATTCGAAAGTGAGGGTAAGTCCTGCAAAATCAACATGGCTGGGTTGGGGCAATGTGATGTAGTGTCTGTGGACTAGGGTTGGGGCAATGTGATGTAGTGTCTGTGGACTAATGTTGGGGCAATGTGATGGTGTCTGTGGACTAGGGTTGGGGCAATGTGATGTAGTATCTCTGGACTAGGGTTAGGCAATGTGATGCAGTGTCTGCGGACTAAGGTTGGGGCAAAGTGATGGTGTCTGTGGACTAGGGTTGGGGCAATGTGATGTAGTGTCTGTGGATTAATGTTGGGGCAATGTGATGTAGTATCTCTGGACTAGGGTTAGGCAATGTGATGCAGTGTCTGCGGACTAGGGTTGGGCCAATGTGATGGTGTCTGTGGACTAGGGTTGGGGCAATGTGATGTAGCGTCTGTGGACTAGGGTTGGGGCAATGTGATGGTGTCTGTGGACTAGGGTTGGGGCAATGTGATGTAGTGTCTGTGGACTAATGTTGGGGCAATGTGATGTAGTATCTCTGGACTAGGGTTAGGCAATGTGATGCAGTGTCTGCGGACTAGGGTTGGGCCAATGTGATGGTGTCTGTGGACTAGGGTTGGGGCAATGTGATGTAGTGTCTCTGGACTAGGGTTGGGGCAATGTGATGGTGTCTGTGGACTAGCATTGGGGCAATGTGATGTAGTGTCTCTGGGCTAGGAATTGGGCAATGTGATGTAGTGTCTCTGGACTAGGGTTGGGGCAATGTGATGCAGCATCTGCGGACTAGGGTTGGGCCAATGTGATGTAGTATCTCTGGACTAGGGTTGGGGCAATGTGATACAGTGTCTGCGGACTAGGGTTGGGCCAATGTGATGTAGTATCTCTGGACTAGGGTTGGGGCAATGTGATGGTGTCTGTGGACTAGGGTTGGGGCAATATGATGGTGTCTGTGGACTAGGGTTGGGGCAATGTGATGCAGTGTCTGCAGGCTAGGGTTGGGCAATGTGATGTAGTATCTCTGGACCAGGGTTGGGAATGTGATGGTGTCTGTGGACTAGGGTTGGGGCAATGTGATGTAGTGTCTCTGGGCTAGGAATTGGGCAATGTGATGTAGTGTCTCTGGACTAGGGTTGGGGCAATGTGATGCAGCATCTGCGGACTAGGGTTGGGCCAATGTGATGTAGTATCTCTGGACTAGGGTTGGGGCAATGTGATACAGTGTCTGCGGACTAGGGTTGGGCCAATGTGATGTAGTGTCTCTGGACTAGGGTTGGGGCAATGTGATGTAGTGTCTCTGGACTAGGGTTGGGGCAATGTGATGGTGTCTGTGGACTAGGGTTGGGGCAATGTGATGCAGTGTCTGCAGGCTAGGGTTGGGCAATGTGATGTAGTATCTCTGGACCAGGGTTGGGAATGTGATGGTGTCTGTGGACTAGGGTTGGGGCAATGTGATGTAGTGTCTCTGGGCTAGGAATGGGGCAATGTGATGTAGTGTCTCTGGACTAGGGTTGGGGCAATGTGATGTAGTGTCTCTGAACTAGGGTTGGGCAATGTGATGTAGTGTCTCTGGACTAGGGTTGGGGCAATGTGATGGTGTCTGTGGACTAGGGTTGGGGCAATGTGATGGTGTCTCTGGACTAGGGTTGGGGCAATGTGATGGTGTCTCTGGACTAGGGTTGGGGCAATATGATGTAGTGTCTCTGGACTAGGGTTGGGGCAATGTGATGTAGTGTCTCTGGACTAGGGTTGGGGCAATGTGATGGTGTCTGTGGACTAGGGTTGGGGCAATGTGATACAGTGTCTGCGGACTAGGGTTGGGCAATGTGATGTAGTATCTCTGGACTAGGGTTGGGGCAATGTGATGGTGTCTATCGACTAGGGTTGGGGTAATGTGATTTTGTGTCTGTGGACTAGCATTGGGGCAATGTGATGTCGTGTCTCTGGGCTAGGAATGGGGCAATGTGATGTAGTGTCTCTGGACTAGGGTTGGGGCAATGTGATGCAGTGTCTCTGGACTAGGGTTGGGGCAATGTGATGGTGTCTCTGGACTAGGGTTGGGGCAAAGTGATGGTGTCTGTGGACTAGGGTTGGGGCAATGTGATGTAGTGTCTCTGGACTAGGGTTGGGGCAATGTGATGGTGTCTGTGGACTAGGGTTGGGGCAATGTGATGCAGTGTCTCTGGACTAGCGTTGGGGCAATGTGATGTAGTGTCTCTGGACTAGGGTTGGGGCAATGTGATGGTGTCTGCGGACTAGGGTTGGGCAATGTGATGTAGTATCTCTGGACTAGGGTTGGGGCAATGTGATGGTGTCTATGGACTAGGGTTGGGGTAATGTGATTTTGTGTCTGTGGACTAGCATTGGGGCAATGTGATGTCGTGTCTCTGGGCTAGGAATGGGGCAATGTGATGTAGTGTCTCTGGACTAGGGTTGGGGCAATGTGATGCAGTGTCTCTGGACTAGGGTTGGGGCAATGTGATGTAGTGTCTCTGAACTAGGGTTGGGGCAAAGTGATGGTGTCTGTGGACTAGGGTTGGGGCAATGTGATGTAGTGTCTCTGAACTAGGGTTGGGGCAATGTGATGGTGTCTCTGGACTAGGGTTGGGGCAAAGTGATGGTGTCTGTGGACTAGGGTTGGGGCAATGTGATGTAGTGTCTCTGGACTAGGGTTGGGGCAATGTGATGGTGTCTGTGGACTAGGGTTGGGGCAATGTGATGCAGTGTCTGCGGACTAGGGTTGGGCCAAAGTGATGTCGTATCTCTGGACTAGGGTTGGGGCAATGTGATGCAGTGTCTGCGGACTAGGGTTGGGCCAATGTGATGTCGTATCTCTGGACTAGGGTTGGGGCAATGTGATGCAGTGTCTGCGGACTACGGTTGGGCCAATGTGATGTAGTATCTCTGGACTAGGGTTGGGGCAATGTGATGGTGTCTGTGGACTAGGGTTGGGGCAATATGATGTAGTGTCTCTGGACTAGGGTTGGGGCAATGTGATGGTGTCTGTGGACTAGGGTTGGGGCAATGTGATACAGTGTCTGCGGACTAGGGTTGGGCAATGTGATGTAGTATCTCTGGACTAGGGTTGGGGCAATGTGATGGTGTCTATGGACTAGGGTTGGGGTAATGTGATTTTGTGTCTGTGGACTAGCATTGGGGCAATGTGATGTCGTGTCTCTGGGCTAGGAATGGGGCAATGTGATGTAGTGTCTCTGGACTAGGGTTGGGGCAATGTGATGCAGTGTCTCTGGACTAGGGTTGGGGCAATGTGATGTAGTGTCTCTGAACTAGGGTTGGGGCAAAGTGATGGTGTCTGTGGACTAGGGTTGGGGCAATGTGATGTAGTGTCTCTGAACTAGGGTTGGGGCAATGTGATGGTGTCTCTGGACTAGGGTTGGGGTAAAGTGATGGTGTCTCTGGACTAGGGTTTGGGCAATGTGATGGTGTCCCTGGACTAGGGTTGGGGTAAAGTGATGGTGTCTCTGGACTAGGGTTGGGGCAATATGATGTAGTGTCTCTGGACTAGAGTTGGGACAATGTGATGGTGTCTGTGGACTAGGGTTGGGGCAATGTGATGTCGTGTCTCTGAACTAGGTTGGGGCAATGTGATGGTGTCTCTGGACTAGGGTTGGGGCAATGTGATGGTGTCTCTGGACTGGGGTTGGGGCAATGTGATGGTGTCTGTGGACAAGGGTTGGGGCAATGTGATGTCGTGGCTCTGAACTAGGGTTGGGGCAATGTGATGGTGTCTCTGGACTAGGGTTGGGGTAAAGTGATGGTGTCTGTGGACTAGGGTTGGGGCAATGTGATGGTGTCTCTGGACTAGGGTTGGGGCAATGTGATGTAGTGTCTCTGGACTCGGGTTGGGGCAATATGATGCAGTATCTCTGGACTAAGGTTAGGGCAATGTGATGTAGTGTCTCGGGACTACATATAATGGTGTCGCGATGGTCCTTCAAATGTGCCTGTGCTATGTGACCTTACTCATGTCACCCTGCATCCTGCCCTCCTGCTAACCACTCGTCTCTTGTATTCTATTTCCAGATGAGGAGTCGCATGCACCACATCCTCCAATGGAAGCCTCCACCTCAGGCCATCAGGAGTAGGGGTGTGAAGCCGAGGAACTTTAAGGAGAGGAACAGACCGAGCAGCCTACTCCGAGGGGGGTGGGGGGGCTGATGCACTCGACACCTCTTTTTTCCCCAGACAGCACCTCGTCTGAGGAAGAAACATTCTCGGGTTTTGAGCCATCTGAGGCCCCGAGCACAAGTGGCATGCAGCAATGCACTACCGGGGTTGAATCCTGTATGCCGTCTCTCCGAGGGTGAGTCGGCAAAGCCGGACTGCTGATAGATAGACAGACGCACACCTAGACATGGTGGGACTGTCTAAGGAGAACGTCCAGCTCACCCGACAGCTCTTAGAGGTATTGGGTAGGATTCCCTCAAATATTGCGGCACTATCTGCGAACGTGACGGAGGTTGGGTCACAGATTGTCTGTGTGAGCCGCGAAACCTGCGAGGCTGTCAATGCCCACGCGCAATTGAAGGTCTTCATCTTTGACACTGCAGTCCCTAGTGTCACACTCAGACCCACATCACCTGTGAGTGGCGAGGCCGAGCAAGAGGCTTGCCATTCAGAAGCTGGGCCTTCCATACCCCAAGCTTCTCCAGTGGATCCACACATGGTGTCTCCATTGACTCTCTTCCCCCAATACAGCAGGGCTCTGGCCGCCTTGCTGCACGAACTCTTGGTATCAATTTGGGTCAGGACATGAGGGAGCGGGGTGCGAGGGAGGAGGGTTAGGGTGAGGGGGGGAAGCAGCTGGAAGTAAAAGATGTTTAGTGTAGGGGTTGTTGTTTTGTTCTTGTTTTATTGTTGTTGATACTTTACAAATTTTAAAAGTTTCCCAATTCTGTTAAGTTAAAAAAGTTTACAATAATGTTTAATAAATGTTTATTAAAGTTTCGCAATTACGTTTAGAGAGCTCAAAAAGTTTACAATGTTTACGATGTTTAACAAAATTATTTTGTTCACCTTAACCATTCCTGTGTAGTGTCTCATTTGCAGAATAAGAGGGGGAATAGTCAACATGTTGGGATAGAGTGGCCAGGCAAAGGTCAAACGTGCCGTTCACTCTTAAAGCAAAGCGTTGAATTATGAGCTGCTGACGTAAGGCTTTTGCAGCGGCGAAAGCTCCACGAGGCCTCCCCTGTGATGGTGGTGGTGGGGAAGGTGGTGATGGTGGTGATGGCATGGGTTCCTCACCAGGCTCCTCATCCTTGTCCTCCTCCTCCTCTCCTCTCTCCTGAGGTGGTCCTGTAGTCCCCAGTGGCAATTCTGTTCCCTCATCATGGCTAAGTTGTGAAGCATGCAGCACACCACAATAAGACCTGCTGAGGGGAGTATTGCAGGCAGCCTCCAGAATGGTCCAGGCATCAGAAGCGCTGCTTCAGCACTCCAATTGTCTGTTCGCCGATGTTGCGTGTGGTTATATGGCTCGCATTATAGCGAGGCTCGGCTTCTGTCTGAGGGTTCCGGAGGCGGGTGCATGAGCCAGGTGGCGAGACCGTAACCTTTGTCCTCCAGCATCCAGCTCTGGCTTTGTGGTTGACACTTGAACAAGCATGAGACACTTCTCTCACGCAAGATGTACGAATCATGGATGCTCCATGGATATTGGGCATTTACTGCCATGATGCGCTGAGTATGGTCGCAGATGATCTGTACATTCATGGAGTGGAATCCCTTTCGGTTTTGGTAAACCTCTGGATTGAGTAATGGTGCTCGCAAGGCGATGTGTGTACAGTCAATGGCACTCTGAACCTTGGGGAAGCCAGCAATTCATCCAAAACCTATAGCCCTCTCATTCTGTGCCTCCTTAGTCATTGGGAACTTTATGAAGTCCATCCTGAGTGCGTATATTGCAGTAGTCACCTGGCGAATGCAGTGATGTGTAGTGTACTGCAAGATGGAGCAAATGTCCCCTGCTGATGCCTAAAAGGAGCCGGAGGCATAGAAAGCAAGTGCTGCAGTCACTTTCATGATGGACAGTGCAGTCCTGTTGACGCTGGTAGGTCTGCCTTTATGAATTGGCATATCTCTGTGACCACCTCTTTTCGGAAGCACAGTATTCTAATGCACTGTGCCTTAGAGAGTTGCAAGTATGAGTGCTGTTCCCTGTAAACTTGTGGGGAGTAAGGCCTCCTCCCCAGATGTCTGCAACCTCTTCAATTACACTCAAAATGCTCATCAATAAGCCTTCTTCCAGCTTGACGCTGCATAGAAAAAGCAGCCAGTAATAATGGCTGACATAGTATAGCCCCCATTTTTGTTATATGTCCTTAAATATCCTTTAAAACAAACTATAAACTCTCATAAAACTTCACTGTGTAAAATTAAGCCTTCCTTCTCTAAATCCTTTTATGCACTGAACCACTGCTCCATTTTCATAGCGTCAGGTGTGCCTTGGGTTCGACTGATTGTTTTTCGGGCGGTTTTCCAAGCGGACGGTAAAACGGGCGATATCGCCCAATTTTCTGCCCAGGGCGATGGCGCAGCATTGAATGCCGATTGACGTCATCAAAACGGTGAAAATATCGGGCGGGCGCTAGGTTTTAGCGCTGCCGGAAAACCACCCCCGAATTTTCCACCCGGGCGCAAAATTTGTTTTTGCGCTTCGCCCAGGCGGAAAACCGGTCGCAAACCTGTCGAAAATCTAGCCCTGAGGCTGTACTGCCTCTCTAAAAGAGCTATCAACTAATCCCAGTCCACTTTTCTACATTTTAAAAATTAGCTTTTCACGAATCTCAATTTATATCCTCTGGCCCTACATTCCTGACTTATTGTGAAGTCAGAATCTATAGCAGTGAATTTCTGTGGAGCTGCTCTTGCTGCTGTAACTTCACCAGAAATGTGGCGTAAGCCCCATTTATACAGGTTGGACGTCTCTGGTCCGGAACTCTCTGGTCCAGAAATATCCGTGGTTTGGCATCAGCTGGGCCTGAGGGAGAGGATGGTTTATTAAAAAAAAGTTTCGATTGGCTGGAGCGGCTGTCAGTTAGTGAGTGTGTTTGCCGATTGGCTGGAGCGGCTGTCAGTTATTGAGTGTGTTTGGCGCTTGGCGAGAGCGGCTGTCAGTCAGTGAGTGTGTTCGGCGATTGGTTGGAGCGGCTGTCAGTCAGTGTGTGTGTTCAGTGATTGGCTGGAGCGGCTGTCAGTCAGTGAGTGTGTTCAGCGATTGGATGGAGCGGCTGTCAGTCAGTGAGTGTGTGTGCAGGTGCTGAGGGAGCCGCCCACAGGCTGCCAGCTCGCACTCACAAACACAGGAGCCCACGCGCTGTCGACAGTCATCAAGTGTGACCACCCGTAGGTTAGAAAATTCTCTGTTCCGGCACCGGTCAGGTCCCGAGGGTGCCGGACCAGAGAGGTCCAACCTGTACCAGATTTATTCATTATTCTGGCAAAGTTATGGTGGCAAAGCAGGAACAGCTCCGAGGAAATTTCCAGCCACCATTTACCTTATCTGCAATAGTGTTTTATATAGTGTGATCTACTTTCCAGACTGTAAAGCTCAAATGTCTCTACTCTTTCCTTGTATCTCATTCTCTTTACACTTGGGATCAATCTCTGTGCAGATTGATTAGGATCAAAACAATTAAATAACAGCATCAGGATAAATTCAGTCAAACAATGATGTCTTGATATCAACTGGAATGAGCAATAACTGAGAAATGATGATAATTGATTTCTGGATAAAACCAACTGGTCTCTAGTTTTATTTGGCTTCCATTTGGATGTATTATCAGATGAGAACCATGTGAGCATACAAATATACAAAAATGATATACAGGAAAAGACCAACTGATCCATGGAGCCTGTCCTGTATCATCATGGTGCAACTTAACCCATAACCCACATTATCTCCCTACCCACAAGTAGCCATGTAAACTTGAGGGAGTGGTAAAATAAAAACACTGAAAAAACCCCAGGTCATTTTATGGGGGAAAAAAACCTGGGAAATTTTTCTCCGACCTCCAAAGGTGAGCAAACATGTTCAAGGAGACACATTGCTCAGTACCCCACCTACCTTATTTACACTGTGATGTACCAGATAGTCCTGACTCCATGCTTATCGCCACTTGTGTTACTGCATGAGGAATATCAATCACACGTTCCAGAGCTTAGTCAAATATCATAGAAATACAATAGTCAGCAAGTAATCTTCTTACCTTACCACTGCACTTGGCCTTGTCAATTATTTTCAGTGCATACTCCTTGCCACTAGACCTAAGTAAAACACAGATAAATAAGTAGCTTTTTTGTAATACCAATATCATTTTCACTCTACAAAATGTATTTTAAAATACTTTTTCTCTTTCAATGGAGACAAAGCATATAGAGGCGCTGGAGAGGGTGCAGAGGATTTACAAGGATGATACCAGAAATGTATGCGGGGGTATACATATCAGGAAAGCATGAACAGGCTGGGTCTCTTTTCTCTTGAAAAAATAGAGGTCTTTAAAATTATGAAAGATTTTGATAGAGTGGATAAAGAGAGAATGTTTTCACTTGTGGGGAAGAGCATAACTAGAGGCCATCAATATAAGATAAACACCAAGAAATCTAAAAAGGGAATTCAGAATAAACTTCTTTACCCAAAGAGCAGTGAGAATCTGGAACTCACTACCACAGGGAGTGGTTGAAGCGAATAGTATAAATGCATTTAAAGGGAGACTAGACAAGCATAGAAGGGAAAGAGGGTTATGCTGATAAGAGTAAGATGAGGAAAGACGGGAGGAGGCTCGAGTGGAGCATAAACGCTGGCATGGACTGGTTGGGCCAAGTGGCCTGTTTCTGTGTCGTATATCCTATGTAATCCTATGTAAAGTGGTCTCCCACCCCACCCTCCGACCAAGTTTTATATTCACATTATTGGGGTAGAAATTGCAGTTGGAGGTTTCCCACGGACGGATGCCTCCGACCTGCAAAAAATCTACGCATTTACCTGGTGGTCCAGGAGGTTTGTAGATTGGTGCTCCTGGGCCTCTCCGGGTACCTGCGGGTGGAGGCCCATATATCCCAGGGATGCAGGTGGTTCACAAGCGCCCCTGGGATCATGTGGGCTTGCCCAACCAATAAAAGAAGGGAATCTCCATTCATACTTATGGGGTTTCTGTTTGTATGGAACTCTCATAAGTATGAATAGGGATCCACTTAAAAAAGACACGAACACATCGAATAAAACAAATAAAAATTACATATTTAAAATGAATTAAAATTCTATTTAATCAAATATTTTAAACAAAAAGAATATGTTTTAATGAAGCTAAAATAAACTTACCTTATTGGACAGGGTTTTTAATATATAAATGAGTGATAACATTTTATTTTTCTATTTTTTAAAACTCTTATGCTGGTAAATGCAGTCCTTACTCCTAGGGGATAAAGGATTGGCTAACGAACAGAAAACAGAGAGTAGGGATAAATGGTTCATTCTCGGGTTGGCAATCAGTAACCAGTGGGGTGCCGCAGGGATCAGTGCTGGGACCCCAACTATTTACAATCTATATTAACGACTTGGAGGAAGGGACTGAGTGTAATGTAACCAAGTTTGCCGACGATACAAAGATGGGAGGAAAAGCAATGTGTGAGGAGGACACACAAACTCTGCAAAAGGACATAAACAGGCTTAGTGAGTGGGCAAAAATTTGGCAGATTGAGTCTAAGGTTGGAAAGTGTGAGGTCATGCACTTTGGCAGAAAAAAATCAAAGAGCAAGTTATTATTTAAATGGAGAAAGATTGCAAAGTGCTGCAGTACAGCGGGACCTGGGGGTACTTATGCATGAAACACAAAAGGATAGTATGCAGGTACAGCAAGTGATCAGGAAGGCCAATGGAATCTTGGCCTTTATTGCAAAAGAAATGAAGTATAAAAGCAAGGAAGTCTTGCTACAGCTATATAAGGTGTTGATGAGGTCACACCTGGAATACTGCGTGCAGTTTTGGTTTCTATATTTACGAAAGGATATACTTGCTTTGGAGGCAGTTCAGAGAAAGTTCACAAGGTTGATTCCAGAGATGGGGAGGTTGACTTATGAGGAAAGATTGAGTAGGTTGGGCCTCTACTCATTGGAATTCAGAAGAATGAGAGGTGATCTTATTGAAACGTATAAGATTATGAGGAGACTTGAGAAGGTGAATGCAGAGAGGATGTTTCTGCTGATAGGGGAGACTAGAACTAGAGGGCATAATCTTAGAATAAGGGGCCGCCCATTTAAAACTGAGATGAGGAGAAATTTCTTCTCTCAGAGGGTTGTGGATCATGGAATTCGCTGCCTCAGAGAGCTGTGGAAGCTGGGACATTGAATACAGTTAAGACAGAAATAAACAGTTTCTTAAACAATAAGGGAATAAGGGATTATGGAGAGCGAGCAGGGAAGTGGACCTGAGTCCATGATCGGATCAGCCATGATCGTATTAAATGGCGGAGCAGGCTCGAGGGGCCATATGGCCTTCTCCTGCTCCTATTTCTTATGTTCCTGCTTTTACCAGGCGTAAGAATTTGGGTGGAAGTTGGGCAAATAACCCAATCCTCCACCCACAGAGATCTTTTTCTTTCGGATTCTTTACAGATTACAAGTTCCGGCTCTCAGCGCATGCACAATGCATGCCTAAACCTGGAACCTGTGGAGCCCCCTACGGGCATGTACGCAACCGTAGGGGCTGCATATTCAGTCCCATTTTTTTCAGCAGGAGAACCAACATAGTCAAATTTCATCACGTTGGCTTTTTGGGTTCTGATCTGGTCCATTGCAAATCAACAGTTACTGATCCATGGTCGCTAATCTATGAGGAATTATATAATTTTACAGGAGGATTTTCATAAAAATACATGTGTGGAAACGACACAAGCCAATGCTCTGTGACTCTATTTACCCAAAAACATACTGTTCTATTTAGCTGTGAGGGTAGGTATGTGGCTTTTAGACTCTTCTACTATTAATAGACTGTATGTGTGAGCTCAGTACTAGAGGCTCATGGGATGAGAAGCTCTGATTCTATGAGTAGCCCCAAGTTGCATTAACTGACAGAATTTTGGTTGCTACACTCAAATATTTATCAGCTTCAGGCAGCTATGTCACTGTATGAACATGAAGCCAACATCCTAACCATCAACCTACGGGTAAAATGTAGAGAGATGTGCTTAAAGTATGACATACAAGGAGTAATTCTTTGCTCCTGCAGTTCCAGCGGTGAAGCCACATTTGCAAGATATAGAATCTCTGTCTCGCCATTCTCGTGAGTGCAGCTTCCAAATGCAAGTCTGACTCCCTGCTGGGAGTACAACATTGCAGATTCACTCTTTCTGTATATGCTGTGTCAGCTGTGGTTCAGTGGGTAGCACACTGTAGGTGAGAGGGGCTAGGAGTGGGCAGGATGCTGCTGATTACTGCAGGAGTTGGAGTGAGTTTGTAAAACATTGTTGGTGTTTTTTTTTTCAAATTTTGGCCCATAAACATCAATCCTAGGGGCCTAGGGGCCTGGAGCCTGGAGTGCTGGGGCCCTCAGAGGACAATGCTGTCAGGATGAACTGAATCAGGGGAGAAAATGTTTTGAGCAGGGAGAATAAAGGGCCAAAGATTTGGGCAGGGACCCTAGGAGGTTTGGAAAAGAAAATATGGTGGTGGTTCACTGTCAGGTTAAGGAGATACGAGCTTGCGATATCATCCAGGCAGTACATGAGGAATGCGGTGAAGGAAGTTGCTTTGCTTGCCGACCAAAGCCGCATGTTGGATTCGAAGTAACGGTCAGTGGCCGAGAGGAGGTGGAAAGACTTTTACTGAGCATGAAGGTTGGTGAGAAGTACGTGGATGTGTCTCTGCTGTATTCTGAAGAGATGGTAGTCTCATTCTTAAACCTGCCAGTTTATGTTAAGGATGATGTGCTGATAAAAAAGTTGGAGTCATGGGAGGTTAAATTTTGATCAGTAATAAAGAGGAGCTACATTCCACGCACGTGAGTAACCGATGGAATCCATTATCTAAAGGTGCGGTTCCCAGAGGGGGTGAAGTTATTACCCTACAGCATGAAATTCGAAACAATGGAAGGAGTGCAGTACTTCCGGGTACTGCATGATAACCAGGTGAAGGTTTACTATTACTGTCTTTATAGAATCATAGAATCATAAAAAAATTACAGCATGAAAGGAGGCCATTTCAGCCCATCGTGTCTGCGCCGGCCAACCAAGAACTATCCAGCCTAATCCCACTTTCCAGCTCTTGGTCCATAGCCCTGTAGGTTACGGCACTTTAAGTGCACATCAAAGTATTTTTAAAATGTGGTGAAGGCTTCTGCCTCTACCACCCTTTCAGGCAGTGAGTTCCAGACCCCCACTACCCTCTGGGTGAAGACATTTTCCCTCATATAAGAACATAAGATCATAAGAAATAGGGGCAGGATTAGGCCATTTGGCCCATCAAGCCTGCTCCGCCATTTAATAAGATCATGGCTGAACTGATCATGGACTCAGCTCCACTTCCCTGCTTGCTCCCCATATCCTTTTACTCCCTTATCGCTCAAGAATCTGTCTATCTCCGCCTTAAATATATTCAATGACCCAGCCCCCACAGCTCTCTGGGGAAGAAAATTCCATCGATTTACAACCCTCTGAGAGAAAAAAATTCCTTCTCATCTCATTTTTAAATGGGCAGCCCCTTATTCTGAGACTATGTTCCCTAGTTTTAGTTTCCCCTATGAGTGGAAATATCCTTGTCGAGCCCCCTCATTATCTTATATGTTTTGATAAGATTATCTCTCATTCTTCTGAACTTCAATGTGTATAGGCCCAACCTACTCAATTTATCTTCATAAGTCAACCCCCTCATTTCCAGAATCAACCTAGTGAACCTTCCCTGAACAGCCTCCAATGCAAGTATATCCTTCCTTAACTACGGAGAGCAAAACTCTACGCAGTACTCTAGATGTGGCCTTACCAATACCCTGTATAGTTGTAGCAAGACCTCTCTGCTTTATATTCTATCTCCCTTGCAATAAAGGCTAACATTGCATTTGCCTTCCTGATTACTTACTGTACCTGCAAACTAACTTTTTGTGTTTCATGCACATGGACCCCCAGGTCCCTCTGTACTGCAACACTTGCAATTTTTCTCCATCTAAATTGTAATTTGTTTTTCTATTTTTTCTGCTAAAGTGGATAACCTCACATTTTCCCACATTATATTCCATCTGCCAAATTTTTGCCCACTCACTTAGCCTGTCTATATCCCTTAACAGATTTCTTGTGTCCTCACAATTTGCTTTCCCACCCATCTTTGTATCATCAGCAAACTTGGCTACATTACACTCAATCCCTTCACCCAAGTCATTAATATAGATTGTAAATAGTTGAGGACCAAGCACTGATCCCTATGGCACAATACTAGTCACTGTTTGCCAACTGGAAAATGACCCATTTATCCCGACTCTCTGTTTTCTGTTAGTTAGCCGGTCCTCTATCCAATGCTAATATATTACCCTCAACCCCGTGAACTTTTATCTTGTGCAGTAACCTTTTATGTGGCACCTTATCGAATGCCTTCTGGAAATCCAAATACACCACATTCACTGGTTCCCCCTTATCCACCCACAAAGAACTCCAGCAAATTTGTCAAACATGATTTCCCTGTCATAAAACCATGCTGACTCTGCTTGATTGAATTATGCTTTTCCAAATGTCCCGCTACTGCTTCCTTAATAATGGACTCCAGCATTTTCCCAACTCCTCTAAACCTCCCCTCAATTAATTTAAATCTATGTCCCCTGATTGTTGACCACTCTGCCAAGGAAAGCAGGTCCTCCCTATCCACTCTATCCAGGCCTCTCATAATTTTATACACCTCAAACAGGTCTCCCCTGAGCCTC
The DNA here is from genome assembly GCF_044704955.1 of Pristiophorus japonicus. Classification (NCBI taxonomy): domain Eukaryota; kingdom Metazoa; phylum Chordata; class Chondrichthyes; family Pristiophoridae; genus Pristiophorus; species Pristiophorus japonicus. Next base: position 283,786,907 of record NC_091978.1, read on the forward strand.
CTCTGTTCCAAAGAAAACAGACACGGCATCTCCAATCTTTCCTCATAGCCAAAATTCTCCTGTCCAGGCAACATTCTTGTAAATCTCCTCTGCACCCTTTCCAGTTCAATCACATCTTTCCTGTAATGTGGTGACCAGAAGTGCACACAGTACTCCAGCTGTGGCCTAACCAGTATTTTATACAGTTCAAGCATAACCTCCTTGCTCTTGTATTCCATGCCTCGACTAATAAAGGCAAGTATTCCATATGCCTTCTTAATCTCCTTATCTACCTGGCCTGCTACCTTTAGGGATCTGTGGAGCTGCAATCCAAGGTCCCTTCGTTCCTCTACACTTTTCAGTGTCGTACCATTTAATGTATATTCCCTTGCCTTGTTAGACCTCCCCAAATGCATTACCTTTCACTGATCCAGATTGAATTCCATTTGCCACTGTTCCGCCCACCTGATCAGTACATTGATATCTTTCTGCACACGACCATCTAGTTAGAAGCTGTCCAGACCTATACTGTTATAATGTGATGAGGATAGAGGATTGACTAATGAACAGAAAAGAGAGAGTAGGGATAAATGGTTCATTCTCTGGTTGGCAATCAGTAACGAGTGGGGTGCCGCAGGGATCAGTGCTGGGACCCCAACTATTTACAATCTATATTAACGATTTGGAAGAAGGGACTGAGTGTAACGTAGCCAAGTTTGCTGACGATAAAAAGATGGGAGGAAAAGCAATGTGAGAGGAGGACACAAGAAGCTTCCTGCTGGGGAAAGCTGTCGGCGGCACCAAGCGGTGGCTGATCCACTCTTGCAGGGCAATTTCCCGCGGGGCAATTTCCCACACGGGGCGGAAAGGGGATTGCCGACGGTCAGTAAGGGGTCGGTAAGGGGTCGGCGTGTGCTCGACCCGGGGTGGGAATATGACAGGGCGGTCCCGTACACCCCTCCAAAAATAATGGAGGGTAATTTTCAAAAAGGCGGCCCCTCCGCGCTGACCTCTTTGAAGCGGTCACGGCTCTTACAGAACGGGGCAATTTCGGCCCCAGAAGATTTACAGATATCTGTAAAGCAGTTGACGGAGGGGATAAGGGAGCAGAGACTAAGTGGAAGGTTTTAAAGGAAGAGTGGGAATTATTGCAAGCTGAAAAATGCAAGAGGGCCATTCTCCACGCAAAGGCTAAAGATGCACTGGAGGGAGAAAGATGCACTAGATATTTTCTAGAGCAAGAGAAGTTGATACAAAGGTTATCATTAATTGGAGAGTTGAAGGTTGGGGAAAAGATCATTAATGAAATTGGGGAGATTATGGAGGTGGCTAGTAGCTTTTAGCAACAATTATATACAAAAGAAGACATTTCCAAATTTACGATGGAGAAGGTTAGTGCTTATATTGATGAGGGTTGAAAGGAGGATGAGAGAAGCGTGTGTGACAAAGAAGTAGGATTAACAAAATAAAAGTAGCAATAAATGGAATGAAAGGGGGGGAAAGCCCAGGGTCCGATGGACTAAGTGCAGAATTTTATAAAGAATTTTTAGAGATTTTAAGTCCATCTTAGAGGTTTTTAAAGGGATTAAAACAGAGGGAAGCAAGGCCCTATCCATGAGGAGAGGTATCATAAGCTTAGCTTATAAAAATAAAGGGAATAGAAGGGATCTGAAGAATTGGAGGTCCATAACATTATTAAATGTGGATTATAAGACCTTGGCGAGGGTTATGGCAAATCGTATTAAGGAGGTGATGCCGCAGATAGTTTCATTCACTCAGTCCTATGGAGGCCGTAGGCTGGGACAGCGCAGACTCTGTGGTCTCAATCTGAAATGCGATAGAGCTCAGGGAAGAGAGCTCAGGGAGGCTTATGTGCTAAAGATAGACCAAGAGAAAGCCTTTGATAGACTCTCTCAGAAGTTTTTATTGATGGTTTTGGAAGCATTTGGTTGTGGGAAAAATTTCAATGAGTGGCTAAGGATTTTTTATTCAAACATATTTAGCTGTGTTAATTGTAATGCTTTTTTATTCAAGTATTTTCCAATACAGAGGTCAGTGAGACAGGGTTGTCCTCTGTCCCCATTGTTGTAAACATTGGTAGCAGAACCATTAGGTTACATGATGCGAAAGAAACAAGGCGTAGTCGGGATTGCGGTTCCCAGTTTTGGGCAGGTGTCGGTGATACACCAATATGAAGATGACACAACCTTAACACTGAGAGATGGGGAGTCAGTGAGGAAAGCTATAGGAACAGTGGAGGAGTACTGTAGAGCTTCAGGAGTCAGAGTGAATTATAGTAAGTCCCAAGGCTTGGTTGCGGGAAGCAGAAGGGGGGAGTGGTTGGAGGAAATCCCTTTTAAGGTGGTAGAGGTTTTGGAAGTTCTGGGGGTGCATGTGGGGTGCAAGAAAGATAGGGATGAAGTGGAGTGATTAAATTGGAAACCGAAGGTTATGAAAATTAAAAAGATTTTGGGAAGATGGGAAAGAAGGTGGTTGAAAGTACAAGGAAGAGCGACAGTGGTGTCAGCTCTCTTGCTATCTAAACTATGGTATTTATTGATGGTGGAGGACATTCCTGAGTGGGTGGAAAAGTTTATCCGAGAGGTTTGTGTGAGGTTTTTATGGGAAGGGAAACCAGCCTTGGTTGCTTACAAAACCATCATTGGACAGCGAAATCAGGGAGGTCTCAATTTTCCAGATATAGATTTGAAGAAAAAAGCCTTTAGAATTAAATGGATGAAGAGATTTCTTCAGAAGTCAAATACAAGTTTTTGGAAGAGTTGTTTCCATCATTTGTTTTAATTAAGTGGGATAGGAGGACAGAGAATATTTTACATGGAATACAACAATATGGTTTTGAAATCAATTAAATCTCTCCCTAGGTTTTATAAGTGGGTTGTAGAGACTTGGGCCCAATTTTTAAAAAGTGAGCAGTTTATGCCCAAAGGTGCTGAGGAATTTTTAAAACAGCCCTTATTTTTGAACAGGTGGATCAGTGTTGAAGGAGAGGTGTTATTTAATCAAGCTTTTATAAAAGCTGGTATTATATATGTGAAAGATGTATTATATGAGGTGATTCCAGGTTGGTTGCCGGAAGTGGTAGTGAGGGACATGGTTTGGGAGGTGGATCAGGAGGTAGAGGAAAAAGCAATTATGATCATGTATGAGAAGATTGTGAGGGCAATGCCACAGGATTGGATGGAAGGAATACATACCCAAATCTCCAAAGGAGGTATAACGTGTCCCGCTTTCCCAAGCTTTCTGCTGGAGAAAGGGGAGGAGTTGGTCCAATTTGACAACTGTAATACTCGAGATTTCTATGGGGTATTTAGAGAATGGAGATTCAAGACGCCTGCTGGTCAGGAGTTTTGGCAGAGTATCTACCGACAGCTGGATTTCAACACGTTTTGGAAGGGAATGTGGGCGAAATTTAATTGTCCAGAGTGGATTTAACTGGATTTCAAATTGGCTCATAACCGGATTTTTACCGTGATAGTCTTATGTAAGATTGGGCAAGTAGAGGTGGCAACTTGCCCAGTGTGTGGGACACGGGATGAGATTCTGTCTTATTTATTGCTGTCCTATTTATTGCTGTTATGTCTGCAGTTAAATGATTTTAAGTATTATGTTTGACAGTTGTGTGAGGTTTTCTTGCTGGGTGAGGACCGAAGAGCAAGAATGGGAATTCCATGGAACTCAATTTTGAGATGGGGTCTGCCCGAGTCTAGCAGAGTGGCAATTAATTTAATGTTCAGCTTGGCTAGATTTGTGATTATGATTATGAAGGAATGCTCTATTTTTTAAGGGAAGGAGAATAAACCTTAAAGAGTATTTTAAATATAAACTAAAAGATCATTGCAGGCTCTGTGGCTGTTTTATTCAGAAAATAATTTAAAGCTAGTATTTTATGATTCATTTAAAGCTAGTATTTTATGATCAATTTGTAAATTACAATAGATTAATATATGTTACAGGAGACAAATTAAACTTCAGGTTTTAAAGTTATGTGTTGGAGGAACGGCTGTGCAGAGGGGCGGAATGGATTTGTATGATACAATGGAATGATCATAATGTTGTAAATGTTCTTAATGGTCAATAAATATTATTTTTTTTAAAGAGGGTGGAACTCTCGCCTCTCTCAGAAGATTGTGGGTTCAAGTCCCACTCCAGAGACTAGAGCACAAAAATCTAGGCTGCCACTCCAGTGCAGTGCTGAGGGAGCACTGCACTGTCAGAGGTGCTGTCTTTTGGATGAGATGTTAAACCGAAGACCCATCTGATCTCTCAGGTGGAAGTAAAAGATATTGTGGCACTATTTTGAAGAAGAGCAGGGGAGTTATCCCCGGTGTCCTGGTCAATATTTATCCCTCAAAGTACTGGTGCTAGGAAATAAAAATGTCAAGAATGTCCAGTGTGTTAGGTAGGGATTGCTTGAGACTTGGAGTTTTCATGTAAAATCTCTCAGCTTCCTGTGACTGCTACTGCCTTTTGCCCCATATCCTGTGTCCCATTAATGCCTTGCATTCACTAATGTGTGCAGTACTGTCCTACAGCCAAGACATGGCCTGTACCTGGTCAAGCCTGATTTTAATCTAATGTTCATGTACTTTATATAACATTGCAACTGCCACTGCATAAAACCTCCACATACATAAAATATGGAACAAAGAAATACCTCTTATAAAAAACAATGGTATTACTCATGGGTAGGCCACAACCTACAGCACTGTTTCTGTTGTTTATCACAATCCCCTGACAACCTAAACATAACAGCAGTTTGCCCATCACTATTGCAGCAAATTAATGAAATAATGACTGACACAAAGTCATTTACATAACATTTCAGAAAACCTCTGTTCATTACCACCCCCCCCCCCCACCCCACCACCAAATTACTTCCTCTGAGTTATTTATACGATAGAAAAATAGGGGTAAATTTTATGAATTTGTGCTCCTGGCATAGGATTTTGTACCACTGAAACAGATACGGGGAATTTTGGCAAGGAGGCAGCATGATTTTCTGTGATCTGTGCACCGGGAACGCTGATTTGTAAAAGTTACCCTCGTTTTGATTACCACCCCCCACCTATCTCTTGTACCTCATCTTAATTTGTAATTTCTTTGGCCTGTTTGTCACATGACATGGTCTGTTCTTGGACACTGTGAATACTGCAGTTCGACATGAGCTGAGTGGAAACTAGGAACTCCCATGGTACATCTCTCTCACACAGAATGAATCAACAGGAGCTGGAAATATCTGCCAGGTCGAAGGATCTTTTACCACTTGAGTGTCATGTCATGGATTGGCATTGTGCACATGGGGTGCTGTAGTTCCACTGAAGCAGAGTGAAAAACTGTAACTCTCTTACAGCCCTCTCATGCACACAATTTGTCCACAGAAGCTGGCAATCTCCACGCAGGGACTTCCAATATGAAATAACTAACTTTAAAAATAGGTTTAATGATTTTAGCACAATTATTTAATTTTTACGTGTTTTGTGCTATAGATGTTACTTATATGGATAACTGCTCAGCTGTGTATGAAATCAAAATACCAGCTCGGACCATTTTGAATAAATAAGATAAGTGAACTGCTGGGTTCAAATTACAATATTTGAATTGGTTGCCATTCTGCGGGGTCTTATCCTGATCTTTATTGAAGTGAATCAGTATGATTACATTCCTTTTGGAGTTAGTCAAAAATATCTGACAGTTTATTAAATAGCGCCTTTTGCAATCAATCTAAGTGCTTTACAGTCAACTGATGTACTAGTAAAACACATGGCAGCCATAATGTGCAGAGCAAAACTCCACATAATGACCAGATAATCTGTTGTAGTGAAGTTAGTTGGGGGATGCCAGGACACCGGGGAGAATCCCTGCTCTTCTTTGAAATAGTACTCTGTGATCTTTTATTTGCACTTGAGATGGCAAACAGGGTCTTAGATTATGGTTTCATCTGAAAGATGGCACCTCCGACAGTGACCACTCCCTCAGTGTCAGCCTAGATTTTGTGCTCAAGTCTTTGCAGTGCGGCTTGAATCCACAACCTTCTGACTCAAGGCAAGACTGCTGCCAATAAGCCACGGCTGACATCTTGTCAAACTAACACATGTAGTGTATGACTTGCTATAGACAAAAGCTTCCGTTGTAACTATAGTTACGAAGAAAACTTCAGTTATAAGTGTTAAGTGCAAATTAGCCTGTGGACTGAATCACATCAGGAGTGCTTCTTACAGGACTGTAAAAGTTTTCATTGGTGACTTACCGCTCCACACATTCTTTAACAACTGCAAAATTCCCATCTCCAATCACCTTCCCAACTTTATATTTATCAAGAATAGTTGAAGCTGAAAAGGATCTATTTCCATTCACACCTGTGGAAAGAGTGAAGAGAATCCAGGTCACTATTCTCAGGCCTAACTGCTCCAGGTGCATCCGCCACACCACTTACCTTAGGAATAACTTTACATTATCAGTGATCCACCGACTAAGCACATTGGCCTATCTCTTCTCTACAGAAATAATTCATTTTCATTTGGCAAGCTGATATTTTAACCGTCAAAAATGAATAATGATTTTTCAGCATTAGCATTAAAAGTTGAACTTTTTTAAACTGATGTCTCTTCACAATAACAGCTTTCTTTTTACATATTTTACATCTTATTTGGTCATATTATTCCCTTTTTTAAGTATCACTATAGCACACATCGCACTGCCTGCGTAAATAATGATGACATTCAGTTTGATTCCTCCGTCCTGAATTTGACTCGCATGATACTAAGAATGGAATGATAAGAAAATCCTGAGCATAAGTGGTCATTGGGTCCATCAAGCTCAGTCCATTCTGAGCCAGTGAGTTATTATTCTGTTATGTACTTCTTACCAAAACCACTTGTTAATCTCCTGCTGTAGAGAACATTAACTTCTTTCCCCTAACTCCCCTGAAAAAATAAGCAGTTTTTTAATATCTTTGTAATCCTCAATCTCACTTCTCAACAAGATCCAGTTTCTTTTAACCAATTAAGATAGGAACACAGGAGCAGGAGTTGGCCATTCAGCCTGCTCCGCCATTCAGTTAGATCATGGCTGATCTGTTCCTCAACTTCATTTTCCCACCTTAGCTCCATATCCTTTGATATCCTTACTAACAAAATTCTATCGATCTCAGTCTTGAAAGCTAGCATCCTCAGGCTTTTGGGGGAGAGAGTTCCAGATTTCTACTATCCTTTGTGTGAAAAAGAGCTTCCTGATTTCCCTACCAAATGGTCAAGCTCTAATTTTAAAATTATGTCCCCTCGTTGCTGATTCCCCATCAGAGGAAATTGTTTCTCCGTACCTACCTTCTCTGTATCTGCCTCTCAATCTGGCTGCTGGCAGTCAGGAAACAGATAAAAAAAAATTAAATCATGCCTTGCGATAAATTCGGTAGGACCTGAGGGAAACTAGTTGTCCCGGGTTTCCCATTCCCATTCCAGTCCCTCCACCCGGCTCCCTACCTGCCTTCACATTAAAATTCCGATCTTGGTTTAATGTTTTTATTTTATAAACTTTCAGAAAGCCCACTACTGAAACATCAGTGTCCCATCCAAAATTGAACAAATCAAATAGAAAGTTTGAGAAAATATTCTGTAATGTTATTGCAGTCTTATCATCCACATGATTAAGGCAAGAAAATAGTTAACAAATGAGTCTTAAAAATTGGGAACCAAAGGAGCTGTTAGGAGGCAGAGCATCACAAAGTGAGAATTTTCCATACCACGAAGAAGTTTTGCCCAAATTTTGATTCCCATTTACTATATAACATTCTGAAGTCTATGGGGAAGTGACGAACGATTAAAGAAATAAGATGCAGCTGTTCAAAGAAACTAAGGCCGTGAAATGCGGCACCTCAGCACCAGCTGATCAGGCTGGTTTCAGAGAAAAAAATGCAGGCTGCCTCGCTTCCGCCCACTTCCGGTGAGTCCTGCGATGGCCGCCATTTTGGGCAGGTCTGCAGCGCGGCCGTTGCCTGCGCTCACTAATAAAAATGGTAATGAGGTCAATCGTGACGTCAGTTAACGTGCAACGCTGAATTGACGCACGACCTGCCATTTTTGATGTCGCTCCACCACTGAATGCCCTCTCCATCACAAACAGCTGAACATGCATTCAGCAGCAAGAAGGACCCCCACCAATGTTCCCTCCAAGCTGTGTAGCCGTGCAGCTGTTTGCTGGTCCGGGACAACAAATATGAAATTTTCCACCCTACAAGAAAAATCTGGGGGAACATTGCCCCCCCGACCAGCGGTATTTAAAGGGATCAGGAACAACTTGCAGGTGATTTGCTTTTTGATTTCTACTGGCTCTGTAAATTTGTGCAACTGTTTGGAGCTCTCTGCAGTTATTTAAACTTGGTGAGGTGACAGGGATGGTGCTGCAAGTGGAGAACGCCTTGATTCTGATTTAAAGGGTTCTGCTCAGACCATTTGCTCCCAGTCTTGGGGGCTCTATTTGCAGTCCCCCTCGTGCTGGAGTATGACAGGGAGACGAAGCAGAGGCAGTGAAGAGGACAAGCTGCTCACAGCAGGAGGAGGAGGAGAGGCAGGGGGGCTCTCAGCAGGAGGCCATAACCACCTAGGGTCTTCCGAGAGCACTTGTCCTCCCTGCACAAACCAGGAGCAGTGTATTTGGAGGCTCTGCTTCACCAAGGAGGTAGTCACAGAACTCTGTTAGCTCCTGCAACCAGACTTGCAGCCTCAGAGCAGGGCAACGACAGCGCTGCCAGTGGCCCTCAAGGTCACCGTGGCTCCCAATTTTTTCCGCCGCTGGATCCTTCCAGTCTGCAGCAGGAGACATAGCTAACATCTCCCAGTTCGTCGTCCTTCACTTCATCCGGGAGGTCAGAGAGGCTCTAAGCAGAGAGGAGCAGGAGTAGCTAGGATATGGCTTTGCCAGGATATCAGGCTTCCCCATGGGGCAGTGCACCATTGACCGCACACACATGGCTTTTGGGCACCGCTTATCAATCCTGAGGTGTACAGCAATGGCTACCACTTATTTAATAAGCAGTGGGTGTGCGACCATACCCAGCACATCATGATGGTGAATGCCCACTATCCTGGCCAAGTCATGATGACTTCATCCTGTGCTAGTCCACTGTGCCCGCAATATTCCAGCCACCACGGCAAATCCGAGAGTGGCTGCTCGGAGACAAGGCAATCCACTCTACACCTGGCTGCTGACTCCCCTCTGCAACCCCACCACTCAAGGCCAGCAATTAAATAATGAGAGCCGTGCTGCCACCATGAACCTCATCGAGCAGACCATCGGGGTGCTCAAGCAACAGTTCTGCTGGCATTGACTGCTCGGGAGGATCCCTCCAGCACACGCCTGAGCAGGTGTACCATTTCGTGGTGGTCCACTGCATCCTCCAAAACTTGGCCATCATGAGGGCACAGCCCTTGCCACCATGGGTTCCACGACCACCTCAGGAGGAGGAGGAGCAGGAAGAGTATGAAGAGGAGGAAGGGAGGAGGCAGACTGTCTAGACAGGTCATCCGTGAGCACCTCATCAGACTCTGGTTCCAGTGATTGAAACCCCAGATCCCCGTTGCTCACCATTTCCCCACCTTACCATCCCTCTATCACGGAACATCACAGCGTCCTCCTGGGCACAAAGATGAAATGAGAGCCACCAGAAAACAAACATTTCAAGCTGTATTTATAAATTAATCAATGCAAAGCTATACAACAACACCAACTAATCACCCATGTGCATTCCCTTAGTGTCCGTCTTTTGTGTTCCTTTGCTTACTCTAGTGCTCCTATGCAGTACTACTCCAGAGGCTGCAGCATGGCTGGTGGAAAACAGCTGACTTTCCATGAGGGACACTGCAGATGGCCTTGTGAGACAATCTCGAGCAGCTCTAGGCCTGGAGGCCTGGCTGTAGAGTGCATCACCTCGGCATGGGCGGCAGCAGTGTGAGCTGGCTGGCTGACAGGCAACAGCAAGGGCGCTGGCGGAGTGGCAGTGTTGGGAGTAGGAATGCTGTCATCCTGAGAGAGCTCGTTCCACGAAGCTACTGAGACTCCCCCCGGGGTGGCACCTCAGCATTCCTAGCCATCTGTTTGAGCACAGATTGCTGGACTGTCGTGGGACCCTACAAGGACCTTTCCACAAGCGGTCTGAGCTTGCATGGCAGGAAGCTTGTGCTGCAATGAAAACTGCAACATTGCCCATCACACCCAGCATCATGATTGGGTCCACAAGTGTCCTAAGGGAATTGTCCATCATTTCCATCCTGGAAATCATGGGCTCCAAGTTCTGCGCAAAGCCCCGTGCAATGTTGGAGCCGGACTCCTCCATGCTCCTTGACACTGATAAGAGGCTCCCTAGCTGGCACCAAGCATTTCTGTGTGCATGCCCAGCACTCTTCTTCTGAAGGTCACCCCATTGAAGATCTCGTCTGAATCCTGTGCAGCAGAACTCGTGTGTGAACTTGCCCTCCAGGGAGCTGGCTCCCGAGCTACCCTTTCCCCCTGGCCTGGCTGCAGCCCACTCATGCCCGGTGACTCAGCACGTGCAGATCCCATCTCTATACTATCCTCTAAAGTCTGCGCAGTGCCATTTTCTGAGCTGGAGCCTGGGAGTGTCAGATCGAGTGATGGTGCCTCTTCTCCTTCACTCTCCTCCTCCACAATGTTGGAGACAGACTGTGTGGGTGGCAGTTCTTGGGTATCTGAAAGGAGAAAGGCACAAGAGTCAGGTTGTGGTGAGGGGTAGGGGTTGGGAAAGCAAGATGTACATTCTTACACCATCAACAGCTTGTAAGAGCGAAGAGATTGTGGGCTGAGGATGAAGTGGGATGTGAGAAGAAGGATTAGGTATGAGCATATCGTCGTCTTCAATGCTTTCAACTTCCCCGCTCGCCGCGGCCTCAGTGACGACCCCTCCAATGATCTCCAGCTCTGCCTCCTTCAGCTCAGTGAATTTCTGTAGTCAGGCTTCCCCTCCACCCATCTGCTGCTGCTCATGTCTGTTGCGTGCCACCTTTGCCTGCAAGAGAAAGAGAAGTATGTCAGTAAGTGTGGTGCAACGTGTTTGGGTGATGTGTCTGCCATAGTTGAATAGCTGGCTGTGTGTGCAAGGTGTGAGATGTGGGTGTGAGTCTTGCAGCAGTGCTGTGAGAGTGAGGTGAAGCAATGATTGTGAGGTATGAATCGTGATTGCTGGAGATTGTTAGTAATTAAGTATGGTGCATCGAGCAGTGTGTGAGGCTAGTCGTGCAGTTGGTGTGATATGGCATTTGAAGATGCATTCACTGACTGAGACCACTCATGTGAGGTCATGAACCTTCTTGCGGCATTGGATCCAGGTCCTGAGGGATATACAATTGTTGAAGTTCATCCATGTGATATTTAAATGTTTGCCATTGTCTATCACCGTCAACCTTTTAAGTATCATTTGCCAGTCTATTCTAGCCAATTCACGTCTCATACCATCAAAGTTACCTTTTCTTAAGTTCAGGACCCTAGTCTCTGAATTAACTGTGTCACTCTCTAGCTTAATAAAGAATTCTACCATATTATGGTCACTCTTCCCCAAGGGGCCTTGCACAACAAGATTGCTAATTAGTCCTTTCTCATTACACATCACCCAGTCTAGGATGGCCAGCCTCTAGTTGGTTCCTCGACATATTGATCTAGAAAACCATCCCTAATACACCCCAGGAAATCCTCCTCCACCGTATTGCTACCAGTTTGGTTAGCCCAATCTATATGTAGATTAAAGTCGCCCATGATAACTACTGTACCTTTATTGCACGCATCCCTAATTTCTTGTTTGATGCTGTCCCCAACCTCACTACTACTGTTTGGTGATCTGTACACAACTCCCACTAGCGTTTTCTGCCCTTTGGTATTCCGCAGCTCCACCCATACAGATTCTACATCATCCAAGCTAATGTCCTTTCTTACTATTGCGTTAATTTCCTCTTTAACCAGCAACGCTACCCCACCTCCTTTTTCTTTCTGTCTATCCTTCCTGAATGTTGAATACCCCTGGATGTTGAGTTCCCAGCCTTGGTCACCCTGGAGCCATGTCTCCGTGATGCCAATTATATCATATTCATTAATTGCTGCCTGAGCAGTTAATTCGTCCACCTTATTATGAATACTCCTTGCATTGAGGCAGAGCCTTTAGGCTTGTCTTTTTAACACACTTTGCCCCTTTAGAATTTTGCTGTAATGTAGCCCTTTTTGATTTTTGCCTTGGGTTTCTCTGCCTTTCACTTCTACTTTTCTTCTTTCTATCCTTAGCTTCTACCCCCATTCTACTTCCCTCCGTCTCCCTGCATAAGTTTCCATCCCCCTGCCATATTAGTTTAACCCCTCCCCAACAGCACTAGCAAACACTCCCCCAAGGACATTGGTTCCGGTCCTGCCCAGGTGCAGACCGTCCGGTTTGTACTGGTCCCGCCTCCCCCAGAACCGGTTCCAATGTCCCAGGAATTTGAATCCCTCCCTTCTGCACCACTCCTCAAGCCACGTATTCATCTGAGCTATCCTGCAATCCCTACTCTGACTAGCATGTGGCACTGGTAGCAATCCTGAGATTACTAATTTTGAGGTCCTACTTTTTAATTTAATTCTTAGCTCCCTAAATTCAGCTTGTAGGACCTCATCCCGTTTTTTACCTATATTGTTGGTACCTATATGCACCACGACAACTGGCTGTTCACCCTCCCCTCCAAAATGTCCTGCAACCGCTCCGAGACATCCTTGACTCTTGCACCAGGGAGACAACATACCATCCTGGAGTCTCGATTGCGGCCGCAGAAATGTCTATCTATTCCCCTCTTGCTCTCCCACTCTTTTTCTTGCCCTCCTGTGCAGCAGAGCCACCCATGGTGCCATGAATTTGGCTGCTGCTGTCCTCCCCTTATGAGTCATCCCCCCCAACAGTACCCAAAGCGGTGCATCTAACCTGTCCAATCCCGTCAGAATTTTACATGTTTCTATGAGATCCCCTCTCATTCTTCTAAATTCCAGTGAATATAAGCCTAGTCGATCCAGTCTTTCTTCATATGTCAGTCCTGCTATCCCAGGAATCAGTCTGGTAAACCTTCGCTGCACTCCCTCAATAGCAAGAATGTCCTTCCTCAGATTAGGAGACCAAAACTGCACACAATACTCAAGGTGTGGTCTCACCAAGGCTCTGTACAACTGCAGTAAGACCTCCCTGCTCCTATACTCAAATCCTCTCACTATGAAGGCCAACATGCCATTTGCTTTCTTTACTGCCTGCTGTACCTGCATGCCTACTTTCAATGACTGATGTACCATAACACCCAGGTCTCGTTGTATCTCCCCTTTTACTAATCTGTCGAAGAGTTGGTGGAATAAAGGTTCACTGGATCGATTCCTGGGATGAGAGGATTGTCCTATGAGGAGAGATTGAGTAGATTGGGCCTCTACTCTCTGGAGTTTAGGAGAATAAGAGGGGATCTCATTGAAAGATATAAGATTCTGAGGGGGATTGACAGGGTAGATGCTGAGAGGGTGTTCCCCCTGGCTGGAGAATCTAGAACTAGGGGGCATTATCTCAAGATAAGGGGTTGGTCCTTTAGGACTGAGATGAGGAAAAATGTCTTCAATCAGAGGGTTGTGAATCTTTGGAATTCTCCCCCCCAGAGAGCTGTGGATTCTCAAATATTGAGTATATTCAAAGCTGAGATCGATAGATTTTTGGGCTCTAAGGGAATCCAGGGATACAGGGATCGGGCAGAAAAGTGGAGAAAAGATCAGCCCTGATTTTATTGAATGGTGGAGCAAGTATGACCTACTTCTGCTCCAATTTTTTATGTTCTTACGAGATCAGCGTTTGGGTGTTGCTTCCACCACTTTAATATGGCATGGGAGGCTTTGCGACCCCGCTCACATTGTGTTTCAGCTTAATCGAGTTTCTCCCCTTAAGAAACTTACCATTTCAACCCTTTGGCTCGTCCATAAGAACATTTTTAAAGGTATAATGTATCTTTTCACTTATTAAAACATGGGATCCTCAATGTTGAGATTGGAATGCAATTTACACACTTGGCACCCAGTATCAATGTTGAGTATTCACTGGTCAAGTATAGCATAAAAAAGTTCCTGCTGATCTGCCAAAGCAACATATCTCAACGGCACCTTCAGAAGCTCATTGTGTAGTAAAGTCAGCCAACAGGCAGACTGTTCCAAAGCAGGTCCTCTTACCTTCAGGGCTGACACCGTTGGCTTGTTGAGGTACTCCATTCACATTGGTGGACAGACTTATTTGGTGAATAATCTGTAAGATAACAATGATTAATAGCATTAGATAATTACAGAGTTCTCAACAATCACACCTTAAAAAATCTGTAGGCTGCAAAAAGTAAGTCTAAAGATCACAAAGTAACATGGCAACATATTTCGAACAGGAAAAGGCCATTTGGTTCTTTCCTGGATTACTGTAGGGATGAATGGCAAACAAATTAAATGCCAACTCGGATCAATTTGGGCATGGTTATAAGGCTTTTGGTAGAAAAATAGCAACAGATGGGGGCAAATTAACAAAATGTAATTCTGAATTAAAACATTTTGCTGCATTATTGAAAACATTTGCCATTGATTGGTGCAACCACGTGAAGAAAGGTAGAAATGTTCAGTATATAATTATACACCTTAATGGTCTAGTCTAGTGGTGAGCACATGACTGGTATACAATGGAAATAATATGTATCTAAGTACCCTGTAATTTAGTATTTACTATAAAGGGCTGATTTTTCAAATGCAGGCTGTTTGTGCAGAGCTTTGCCTGCTTGAGTGTATTTCAGAAAAGCACAGGTGTGCTTCCCATATTGGATGGTAAAATCAAGGGCAGGGGACCATCGATATGTGCTCCTGATGGGTGAGACTCTTATGTATGTATATAGTTAAAACACGTGGGAACTAGTAAATTGTTACTTTAAAATAAAATGAATTCTCCAGCATGTCCGCACAGTGCACTGAGTGGATGGACTTTCACAAGATTACTGAGTTTCCATGTCACTTCATTCATAGGAATGTGATTTATCACCTGAAATCTTGAATTTGATACAGGAATTTGAATTCGATGCCAGCGGGTCATAGAGGAGCAGGAACATGTTCCACAATTTGGGGCAAAATAAAAATCAAACTGTACTGCTGGTGATCCTGTTTATATTGTTGCAGTGTCTGATTGTACTGCTGCTGTGATTTGAGTTATGGGGGTTACTTTGACTTTGAGAGAAAAAGTGTACAATGGGCTATATTGGATCAGCTGTACATTGAAGTCAATGGAAATGAAAATCAGGACAGATACGTAACGGGCAGCATGTAACGGGCTCCAGAGTTTTACAACATAAAATTAGGTAATGTTGAGAGAGCACCTGACCTAACAGTGACCTCAAGGGAACATATTTTTTTATTTGTTCCAGGATGTGGCAAAGCCAGCATTTATTGCTCATCATGGTGAACCATCCTCTTGAACTGCTGCAGTCCTTGTGGTGAAGGTATTCCCAAAGTGCTGTTAGGGAGGTGTAATGTTTGCACCTGTGAGTATGCTCACAGGTTTACAGAGCTGTTGATCCCTCGAGAGCCGGGGCCTCACAACTTCAGCCTCCTCCGGGAAATCCCCTCCGTGCCTTTCAGTTCTGCGCGGAGGGGATTCCTGTACGGGCTGCTTGTACACACTCTCCACGTTGCCATCCTCAATTGCCGTCCAGACATGCCATGGCACACCATCTTGCTGTCCGGAGGAGGCGGGGGTCCCCAATGGAATGCAATCTACGCGGGAGTCCTCCCTCTATTTATTGGGGACTTGGCCTGGAAGGTGTTGCACGGAGCAGTCCCGTGCAATAAGTTTTTAAGTCGGTTCACAGGCTCCGAGGCTGTCTGCAATTTCTGCAGTCTGGAAGAGTCCGTGTTCCATGTTTTTATGGAATGTGCGAGGTTGCTGACCCTCTTCCAATATTTGAAGGGGCTGCTCCTCAAATTCTGGTTGCACTTCAGGCCCACACTCTTGATCTTTGGGCACCCTGTGCGGGGGGGAGCGGGCAGGTCGGAAGGCTTCCTCGTAGGACTGCTCCTGGGCATGGCTAAGGGGGCCATCAGCCGGTCCAGGCAGCGGGCGGTCGATGGGATCGTTCAACGTGACTGCCTGCCTCTCTTCCGCTCTTACATCCGAGCCAGGGTGTCCCTGAAGATGGAGCATGCGGTGTCCACCGGTATGCTCGCGGCCTTCCGCGAGAGGTGGGCGCCGGAGGGACTGGAGTGCATCATCATCTCCGGCAACCAAATTTTAATTTGATGTTTTTTGTCTAAAGTTTAATTTGTTTAAGTTGTCGGTTTTAGTGCCCTCCCCACTCTTTTAGCCAGGGGGCACTTGTATAATTTGTGTTTTTAGTGCCCTCAAAAAAACCCCAAAAAAACAAGGGGCGCTTCCCTAAGAATCTGTTACATTTTGAACTTTTGCCAATTCTGACGAAGGGTCACAGCCATGAAACGTTGACTCTGTTTCTCGCCACAGATGCTGCCTGACCCGCTGAGATTTCCATCATTTTCTGTTTTTATTTCAGATTCCAGCATCCGTAGTATTTTGCTTTTGTATTAGTTCTTAATAGCAATGTGTTGCTATGAATTCTTAAGCAAAGGACCCATGAAGCAAATACATTACAGGAGTTCCAGGACTTTGACCCAGCGACGATGAAGGAACGGCGATATACTTCCAAATCAGGATGGTGTGTAACTTGGAGGAGAACTTGCAGGTGATGGTGCTCCCATGCTCCTGCCTCGCTTATCCTTCTAGGTGGTAGTCACGGGTTTGGGAGGTGATGCCGAAGAAGCCCTGGCAAGTTGCTGCAGTGCATCTTATAGATGGTACACACTGCAGTCACAGTGTGCCGGTGGTGGTGGGAGTGAATTTTGAAGGTGGTGGATAGGGTGTCAATCAAATGGGCTGCTTTGTCCTAGATGATGTCGAGATTCTTGAGTGTTGTTGGAGCTGCACTCTTCCAGGTAAGTGGAGAGTATTCCATCACACTCCTGACTTGTGCCTTGTATATGGTGGAAAGGCTTTGGAGAATCATGAGGTGAGAGACTTGCCACAGAATACCCAGCCTCTGACCTGCTCTTGTAGCCACAGTATTTGTGGCTGATCCAGTTAAGTCTCTGGTCAATGTTGACCCCAGGATGTTGATGGTGGGGCATTCGGCGATAGTAATGCCATTGAATATCAAGGGGAGGTGGTTAGACTTTCACTTGTTGCAGATGGTCATTGCTTGGCACTAGTGTGGTGTGAATGTTACTTGCCACAAGCCTGAATGACGCCAGGTCTTGCTGCATGCGGTCATGGACTGCTTCATTATCTGGGGTAAATGAAACTGAACACTGTGCAATTATCTGTGAACATCCCCACTTCTGACCCTACTTCCAGTCTTTTTTTTCCATTCATGTGGGCGTCGCTAGCAAAGCCAGCATTTATTGCCCATCCCTAATTGCCCACCACCTATAACCACTATGATGCTTCTTTGTAGCAGTTTGGTAAACTGAATGGCTTACTAGGCCATTTCAGAAGGCTGTTAAGAGTCAACCATATTGCTGTGGGTCTGGAGTCACATATAGGCCAAGCCGGATAAGGATAGCAGATGTGTTTTTGCAACAAACTGGTAGTTTTATGGTCACCATTACTGATGCTAGTTTTTGTTTTCCAGATTTATTTAATTAACTGAATTTAAATTCCCCAGCTGTCGTGGTGGAATTTGAAAGAGCGCCTCTGGATCATAAATCCAGACCTCTGGATTACTAGTCCATTAACATAACCATACTCTTACCTACTAACCAATTCCCTATCCAAGCCATTAGGTTGCCTCCAATTTCATGCACTCTCATTTTTGTTAGTCTCTTATGTGGAATTTTGTCGCATGCCTTCTGGAAGTTCATATAAAAAGCATCCATAGACATTGCCTTATCTACCATGTTTGTTATTTTCTCAAAAAAATCAACTAGATTCATTAGACATGACTTACCCTTTACAAATCCATGCTGGCTCTCTCTGATCAGCTCAGATTTGTCCAAATAATCAGTCACTCTGTCCCTAATAACAGAATCTACTAACTTCCCCACAACTCATGTTAGACTAATAGGCCTCCAATTTCTTAATTTATCTCTCCTATCCGTCTTAAGTAATGGAGTGACACTGGCAATTTTCCAATCCAAGGGAACAATGCTTTTATGTCTCTGAGCTAAAATGGCAGATATGCAGGTGCTATGAATGAGGAGAGTAAGGATAACTACTTCCTCTACTTATCTTGAGATTTATTTAATAATTTTGTTTTCTCAATTAAGGGGAGAAAAAAACTTTAAATTCAAAATACTTGCCCCCTACAGTGATGTTCTCATTTAATGTTCATTTTATAAATGTAAGCTATTTGTTCAGTATTTATCAAAGATGGATGATGGTGGCTCAGGGGAGAAAGAAAGAAAGAAAGAAAGAAGACTTGCATTTATATAGCGCCTTTCACGACCACCAGATGAAGTACTTTTGGAGTGTAGTCATTGTTGTAATGTGCTAGCATTACACCTCAGTGCATTTTGTCTAGCGAGGGGGACAACTCAGCCAGAATTCCCTCTTTTCTCTCTGTAGTGATCCCAGTGAGAGTCCATGTTTGTGCATGTTGGGTGAGGTCAGGCACAGACTCAGCTGTGATGCTGTCTATGGTTAAATAGCTTGTTGATACTCAGGTACAGAATATCTACAGTGATGGGGGTCCAGGAGCTACAGTGGGATCGCACCTGCCATGTAATGCTTCTGCGACCTTGCTGGAGTTCACAGGGTCAGGGGAAGGGGCTTCGACGAGCCGGTCTCTGGTGGAATACGGGCACACGTGAGGTATCCTCCTACCGAAGAAACCCTAGTGGAAGCTTGCTTGCTTGTGAGGATGCTATTCCATCCTCGTAAAATCGACTCTGCTGACCCTTGCAGCTCCCTATATCAGGGGCCACTCTAAAGATGTAATTCAACATCCGGCCCCCTGATTTTCGGGTGATCCAGACTCAATCCTGCTGCCCACTTCTGCTGGTTTCAACGGCAGACATCTAGTAAGACCAGGCGTACATGCACCAAGGCCATGTTATGTGCTGACTAAAGCCTGGGGTTCGGGAACTCCTAGCTTAGGAAAGTCCACTACTTCAGGCCTGTCCCCCCCTTTACAATGATGATCCAGTAGGCGCATGCAGAGGCTCCACCTACTGTGAGGCCATTCCGGAAACTAGACACTGTGGCTGGAAGCTGGCGAATCCGGGTCTCGGCCAATTTTGCAGCTGTTGGAAAGCTGATGCCCGCCAAATGTACAGCCAGAGTCCACCAGAACAGCCGAGCTAGGCTAGGCTTACATATGAAGAATGGCCACTTGGGTAAGGAACCAGAGGGCAGTTCATGACTATGGATGTGTACCCCGGCATGAGGCAGAACCTTCAGATAATAGGAGGAAAAAATTGGGCTTTAAAAGCGGTACTGGCATTTTCACCAACTTCACCTATGGTGCCACTGAAGATGTATTACAACAGTGATTCCTACATTTCAACAGTGACTGCACTTCAAAAAGTACTTCATTGGCTGTAAAGTGATTTGGGACGTCTTGAAGCCGTGAAAGGTGCTATACAAATGCAAGCTCATTCTTTATTTCTGAAGTATTCCACTTTCACTACCCAATAATATTTAAAATCAGCAGAAGTTCCCATTAGGTTAGGGTCTGTACCTATTGTCCTTTTCTCTGGTACTTCTACCTGTTGTGAGTTATCACATCAGTCTTGAGAGAATACTGTTTTGTATTGAAACGTTTGCCAATGGTGCAAGTGAAATCCACTGATATTATTACAAAAGCAAAATACTACGGATACTGGAACCTGGAATAAAAACAGAAAATGCTGGAAATCTCAGCAGGTCAGGCAGTATCTGTGGAGAAGAAGCAGAGTTCACGTTTCGGGTCGATGACCCTTCGTCAGAACTGGAGAGTGCTCGAAAAGAACAAATTCTTAACAAGCACTGAAAGGGGGAGGGGAAGCTTTTTCCTTCCTTTCAGGTGTCAAGGATCGTAAACTTCAACAATTCTTGGACACCAACGCCCCTCTGGAAACTTCTTCCCTCACACTTCCCTCTGATCCCATCCCTTCTTCCAATCTCACCCCCTGCCTTGTTTTCACTATCCCCTCTGACCTTCCCCTCTCTGACCCCGAACGATCAATCCTCAGCAAAGGCCTGAGCTTCATCCCCTTACGTCTCCACCTCAATGAATTTTGAGCTCGGCACGATGCTGAGTTCTTTTTCCTCCGTGCCCACTTCTCCGTCCAGGAGTCTTCCCCCTGCACAGCTGACCCTTTCTCCGGTTTTCAGAATTCTCGTTCAATCTGGACCCCTCCCTCTGACCTCTTACCCTCTCTGGACCTCTTCATTGCAAACTGTCAACAGGACATCAGCCGTCTCAATTTCTCTGCTCCCCTCACTTACTCCAACCTACCTCCCTCTGATCTTGCAGCACTCCGCTCACTCAGGTCCAACCCCAACCTTGTCCTCAAACCTGCTGACAAGGGTGGCACTGTTGTTGTTTGGCAAATCGACCTCTACCTTGCAGAGGTTGATTGCCAACTGTCTGACACCACCTCCTACCTCCCCCTGGACCATGACCCCACGACTGAACATCAAGCCATCATTTCCCAGACTGTCACTGACCTCATCGCCTCTGGAGATCTTCCCTCCACAGCCACCAACCTCATAGTTCCACAACACCGCACAGCTCGCTTCTACCTCCTTCCCAAGATCCACAAACAGGACTGCCCCGGTAGACCCATTGTATCAGTCTGTTCTTGCCCCACAGAACTTATTTCTTCCTATCTCGACTCTATTTTTTCTCCCTTGTCCACTCACTTCCCACCTACATCTGCGACTCCTCCAACGCCCTCCGCCACTTTAACAGTTTCCAGTTTCCCGGCCCCAATCGTCTCCTTTTCACTACGGACATCCAATCCCTCCACATTTCCATTCCCCACCAGGATGGCCTGAGGACGCTCCGTTTCTTCCTCGAGCAGAGGCCCAACCAGTTCCATCCACCACCGCCCTTCTCTGCCTGGCTGAACTTGTTCTCACATTAAATAATTTCTCCCTCAACTCTACTCACTTCCTCCAAATTAAAGGTGTTGCTATGGGAACCCGCATGGGTCCTAGCTATGCCTGCCTTTTTGTGGGATACGTGGTACATTCTTTGTTCCAGTCCTACTTGGGTCGCCTCCCTCACCTCTATTCCGGTACATTGATGACTGTATTGGTGCCGTTTCCTGCTCTCACCCTGAACTTGAAAATTTCATTCACTTTGCATCCAATTTCCACCCTTCCCTCACCTTCTCATGGTCCATCTCCAACTCTTTCCTTCCTTTCCTCGACTTCTCTGTCTTTATCTCTGGGGATAGGCTTTCGACCAGTATCCACTATAAACCCACTGATTCCCACAGCTACCTGGACTACACTTCTTCCCACCCCGCATCCTGTAAGGACTTGATTCCATTTTCTCAATTTATGTCTCCGTCGCATCTGCTCTGATGACGTCACCTTTCATACTAGTGCCTTTGACATGTCTTCCTTTTTTCTCAACAGAGGATTCCCCTCCGCCGTGGTTAACATTGCCCTCGACCGTGTCTGTTCTATTTCACCACTGCTCTCACCACTTCTCCTCCCTCTCAGAACCATGACAGGGGCCCCCTTTTCCTTACCTTTCACCCCACCAGCCTCCACATTCAACCAAAGTGTGAAGCCATACAATTTGGCAGAAAAAAATCAAAGAGCAAGTTATCATTTAAATGGAGAAAGATTGCAAAGTGCTGCAGTACAGCGGGACTTGGGGGTACTTGTGCATGCAACACAAAAAGTTAGTATGCAGGTACAGCAAGTGATCAGGAAGGCCAATGGAATTTTGGCCTTTATTGCAAAGGGGATGGAGTATAAAAGCAGGAAAGTCTTGCTACAGTTGTACAGGGTATTGGTGAGGTTACAGCTGGAATACTGCGTGCAGTTTTGGTTTCCATATTTACGAAAGGATATACTTACTTTGGAGGCAGTTCAGAGAAGGTTCACTAGGTTGATTCCAAAGATGAGGGGGTTGACTTAAGAGGAAAGGTTGAGTAGGTTGGGCCTCTACTCATTGGAATTCAGAAGAATGAGAGGTGATCTATCGAAACGTATAAGATTATGAGGGGGCTTGACAAGGTGGATGCAGAGAGGGTGTTTCCACTGATAGGGGAGACTACAACTAGAGGGCATAATCTTAGAATAAAGGGCCGTCCATTTAAAACTGAGATGAGGAGAAATTTCTTCTCTCAGAGGGTTATGGATCTGTGGAATTCTCTGCCTCAGAGCTGTGGAAGCTGGGACATTGCATAAATTTAAGACAGAAATATACAGTTTCTTAAACGATAAGGGAATAAGGGGTTATGGGGAGTGGGCAGGGAAGTGGACCTGAGTCCATGATCGGATCAGCCATGATCGTATTAAATGGCGGAGCAGGCTTGAGGGGCCGTATGGCCTTCTCCTGCTCCTATTTCTTATGTTCTATGTATTCCCGCCACCTCCAGCGTGATCTCACCATCAATCACATCTTCCCCTCCCCTCCGCTCTCAGCATTCCGAAGGGACTGCTCCCTCCGCGACACCCTGGTCCATTCCCAGCACCCCTCCCCTTCCCACGGCACCTTCCGTGCAAGTGCAGGAGATGCAACACCTGCCCTTTTACCTCCTCCCTTCCCACTATCCAGGGCCCCAAATACTCCTTCCAGGTGAAACAGCAATTTACTTGTACTTCTTTCAATTTAGTATACTGTATTTGCTGCTCACGATGTGGTCTCCTCTACATTGGGGAGACCAAGCTTAGATTGGGTGACCACATTGCGGAGCACTGTAAGGTTACAAATCTTCAGAAAAGCACAGAAGGAGACCATGAACTAAAAAATGATCAATGCAAGCTTTTGGAATACAAGCTTTTGGAATTAACTGGACAATGGGAGCAAGAAGGCGCCAGCCTGAGGGCAGGTGGTGACTCACACCATCAAGGACACTTTGTGGTCAGGAACCAGACTGACTTTATGCATAACAACAATGGAGTTGTTACATTTTCATAAGTTAACCGATGAGGCCCTGAACTTGATTGGCCAGAGGGGAGGGGGAGGGGGGTGGGGGGGTAAACAAGCTCGCTGGAGACACCAAGTCTGCAAGAAGACCGGACAACAAAAGAATCACCCCAGGTGCACATGATGGGGCGTCATCTTGAGTCTCGCAGACTCCGTGTGCAAACTGGGAACAGTTCAGTTCATTATTGCAGTCAATCAACCAGGATCACCACAAAACAACGTATCGATGCAAACACATTATCAGAAACCGCAGTGATGGGAGATCAGTCATAACGTGGATATAAATATGTGAGCTAGAAGCAGCTCAGGATACACGGGTACACGGACACACCACCAGTCACCCATCATCGTTCGGCGGGGAAATGGAAGAGTGGTACCGAAGCAAGGTATGGAACGTACACTGAAGAAACAGCACTGCAGAGAATAGCCAGAAGAATAACCAACCAGTCACGGAACCAATGACCACAAACTTACAATAGCTATGACCTGGAAGGGTGATTGTATGTCTTCCATCGATTTCTCTCAGAAGTCTAGTTCTGTAGTTTTAGTTAGTTTTTGCGTAATAAAACTGACACTGAGTTAAGCCTAAATTTTGTGTCACATGTTGTCCTTTCCCCTATAAGTTCCGAGGTCAAAGAATCAAGGGAGAGTGTAAAACAAACACGCCCTACAGCACCTCCGTTCAGTCCGCAAGTGTGACCCTGAGCTTCCAGTCGCCTGGCACTTTAATTCTCCATTGCATTCCCACTCTGACCTCTCTGTCTCCTACACTGTTCCAACGAAGCTCAATGCAAGCTCAAGGAACAGCATCTCATGTTTCGTTTCGGCACTTTACAGCCTTCTGGACTTAACATTGAGTTCAGAAATTTCAGAGTGTAACCGCTGCCAATCTTTGGCTCCCTTTCACCCCTGCCCCCCCAGAGACAGTTTCTTTCTTTCATTTTTTTCTTCTTGTCATTAATGGCAGATGATCATAATCCCACCAATCACGCCCTATCGCGACTAATGTTTCTCTAACTCCTGGCATTACTATTTGAATTTGGGCCATCATCCCTTTTGTCTCTCTAATCTCTCTTGTCTTCCAACCTTTCACAGACCTTCCCAGAGTCATCGACCCGAAAAGTTAACTCTGCTTCCTGACCTGCTGAGATTTCCAGCATTTTCTGTTTTTATTCCACTAATATTATTGATGGCTTTAAGATTGTGCATGTCTGTGCATCTGTGGTAATCCAATGTTAGTACACATCCTTAATACATCCTGGAACTTCCTGAGTGCCGTGTAGCCAACATATTACTACCATTTTAATATATAAATAGCACTATGATGAACAAAACAGTGAGCATTTTTGCATGCTGGTGTAAATAAAGTTGCTTGCAGTAAAAACAAAAAGTCTTTTGCACTGGTAAGATTCTCTCATAGGTACGAGACCAGCTTAATCTTAGTTTACAAGCTGAAAATAAATGTCAATTCTTCTGTCAGTCTTGCTGATTAGCACACACTACTTCAATGTTTCATTAATGTTCTTGGTCTGTAAATCTCACCACTAATTTACTCTCTCCTTGCACCACATTGATGATTTGTCTCTGGGACTAACCACAGTCAATTATCTCTCAGGGGAGAAGTAGTCTGTCAATGAATCCCATCCATCTTTCTTTAGCTCACGTCTACACTTCTGTTTTTTAAAATGACATAAAGGAGATGTTAACCCAATTAAAATTATTGAAGATTTCAAACGTGTACTAAGAAACAGGATTTTGTAGGAAGAGGGTGATTTTGTGAGTCTGTGCTGCTGGCTTGGAGCCTCGTCTGCTAGACACGCACATTGGGAAATTGTGGGCAGGCGCTCCACTAGTAGTGCAAACTAAGAACATTGTCCATCGTAATTTATTGAACCATAATGGTCTGCACTGGTGCTCCGCATATTGAGTCGGAGGATACGTCGCTTTATGCTTTGTAACACACAGTATATTAAGAGGCCAACGCTTGAATAAGTGAAACTGAATTTTTAGTATAGACTATTATAGGAGTGTTAGTGATATTTTCAGGGTCAAGTTCTATGATTATGGATACATTTGCATTGAAACTTGAAATCAGTGGCCTTGAATACTTTTAAATGTTTGTTTAACTATGTAGTTAATTTTATCTCTTAACTTTTTGAAAAGCCAAGGATATAGTGGAAGGCTATAGGAGAACAATTCCAAGTTTTACGAACTGTGTATAGCAAAAGTGGGTACTTGGGTGTACTGTGTGCCGTGGTAATTTTGGGAGGGCTTGCAAGTGAGAATAATGGGGTATGAGAGCAGTGGGGGGTGCAAGGGTCTAAGAGACCCAGGAGGGGGATTGTGAGATGTGGCAGCACTGGGACAGACAGTTAATATATTTGGGAGCACTGAGAAAGGAAGACCAGGATCTGGGAGGAGGAGTGGAAGAGAATTATCCCATTTTACTCCACCATCTGTTTCAAATCCACCATAAAAAAGAAGGTAAATGAGAAGTAAACCAAAGCCACAACCTCAGCAAATCAGAGATGGAAGGATTCTCATGATCAATGATACCAATGATGGAGAGAAAGTGGTAAATGTATTATCCGTGGCAACATGCTATCTCCGTGAAAATTGTCTGATAAGGTGTCACAGAGCCACATGTCATTTTTGTCACAATACCATCGTTTGTAAAGAAAGAAAGAAAAACAAAAGACTTTTATTTATATAGTGCCTCTCATGATATCAGGATGTTCCAAAGTGCTTTACATCCAATCTCCCTTTGGAAGTGTAATCATTGTGGTGATGTAGGAAATGCTGCAGACAATATGCACAAGACTAATTCCCACAAACAGCAATGAGACAATGACCAGATAACCTGCTTTTTTTTAAGTGGTGATGGTTGAGGGATAAATGTTGGCCAGGACCCAGGGGAGATCCCCCTGTTCTTCTTCTAATAGTGCCATGGGAACTTTTACGTCCACCTGAGAGTGATGTGCTGGTACATTTCAATGCAATTTATGTCAATTTGTCTTGTACTTGTTGAAAAGAAAGACTTGGATTTATAGAGTGCCTTTCACGACCACCAGACGTCTCAAAGCGCTTTACAGCCAATGAAGCATTTTTAGAGTGTAGTCACTGTTGTAATGTAGGAAGAAAAGTGAAAAGTAATAAAGGTGAATAGGGTTTACCAAATACTTTTCCACAAACACAGTGGCCTGTGGGCCTTCTCCAAATTTCATCCGCCCTCCTTTCCTGTAGGGAGTGACTCATATTGAGGGTCATTTTAACTTTTATCACTGGGTGAAAAACAAGTGATACAAATTGTCAGCTTGCTTTACACCTCGCCCGATTTTCTTTTCCATTATGAAGGCTTCAGTATACAGGAAGCTGTAGGTCATCGATACCAGAGGAGATGGATTACCTTCCCGAGATGGTTCCACATCTCTTTTGGGAGCTGCAGAGTTGGGTCACCCAAGTGTCTGGGGAGGCTCCTCCCGCGACTCCCATGTGCCATCGGAGTGCGGTGGCGTCCCTTTGACTTCTCGGGGCCCCATTGGGTTGGGGGGGTACCCACTGTGCCCTTACAAGTGCAACAGCCCACCCCAAGTGTGTTGATGACCCCTTCCCCGCAACTTGGTACTGGGTCTACAGTGGACTCCATGGGCGGCTGGGAGGTCCACTCTACTGCACTTCAGTCAGTAGAGTGAATCCTCTGGAATGTCAGGTACAGTGCCTCTTTAATGTAAAGCAGGTCATGACCTTCACAATTTTCCTGGCACTTTTAATTCTATCCCCAAAAAAATGAATATTGTCACTGTGTGTCTAAGTCATAGGCACTCTCTCCTGGTTCCAGACACTGACAAATGAGCAGATACTGTACAAGTAAATTAAACAACTTTACAATTCGCATCCTGACGCTGATGGAGACAGTTATTCAGACTGCATTTTAAAATTACAGTTCACCCAGAGTTTAACTCTTAATCATATTTGCAGGAAGAATCTTGGCACTAAAAATAAATTGCAGCACTTGTGGTTTAAAACCCAATCAGCACCAGCAAACTGGCCATGAGCCAAGCAGTATGAACTGTGCCAACATTTTCATTTATTGTTTTCATTTAAAGCCAAGCACACAGCGAAGCTTAAAGCTGGCCGAGCTGCAGCTTTAATGATATTAAGATATTTGACTAGAGGACAAAGGACTCACAAATGCTCCAAAACTGGGCCACCTCCTTAATCCTAGCAGATCTGCAACAGCATTCCTGCACCATAATCAACAGGATTACATCCTAGTCCGAGAATGCTATCAATAGATGTTACAGCATCAAAGGAAGGCATTTTAGTCTATCCTGTCTGTGCCAGTTAAAGCAATCCAAACCTAATCCCACTGGCCTGCTCTCTCCCCATAGCTCTGTATCATCTGCTTGAAATATTTATTGAATTTTCCTTAAAATCAAATAATGGTCTCATCCCTCAACCCTGAGACAAAACATTCCATGCTCCACTAATCCTCTGTGTAAAGAAATTTCTCTTAACTTCTTTCCTCGGTGACAAGTTTAAATTGATGAACCCTTGTCACAGACTCCCAACTATATGGAATACTCTTACCCTATTCAGTCTATCAAAATCCTTCGGGCTAGTACCTCCACTTTTGTGCGTATCGCCCAAAAATTGGCGTTATTTCCAGCGTGGGCATTAAGAAAGGGTTTCCTGATTACCGGCTTCTCGCCCATTCTCAAAACACCTAGTTTCCATTTTTGAAAATGAGCGTTACCGTGAGCAATATCAAATGGATGGTAGCGTTAAATCTTTTTAACCTTCTGCCGTAAAGTGTGGCCGTTCTTAGCAACGTCATGGCAACGCTCGATTCCCACTATTCAGGAGGCCAAGGGTCATCATGACATGCGCAGAAGAGGAGACAGAGAGAGAGGGAGCTCAGAGGCACTGAAAGCGTGTATGCCTGTGGTGTGTGCTTGTCTGGCTGTTGTGGGGGGCACAAGGGAGATTCACCAGCAGTAAAAAGCCTACTAAGCACCAAGTACTGAGATTTTGTCCAACAAATAAGATATAACATGGAAAGGATGGAGGATGCCCTGGAGCTGGTAGCCAGGAACACTGGTGGCAGAGGACTCCCAGTGGTCCTGGAGCGTGGCGCTGCACCCCAAGGTGCCGCACCCCCCTTGCCAACCATACGAGAGCCAGCAGCAACATCTTGCTTCTGGCTTGGAGCACATTCCCACCTCGGGACCGTCCTCTCCCGTATCTGTCCAAGCAGCGTTTCGGCCGTCACACCCACCCCCCCCCCCCACCTCAGCAAATGAAGCATCGCCTGAGGTCCTCCTTGGCCAGGCAGCTTGGAGTCAGGAGGGGAGGAGAATCGGGCGGGGGGGGGGGGGAGGGAAACGGGACGGTTTGTACAGAAATACTGATGATTTCAGACTAATGTTCGGTTTAAATGTTTTTTATTTAACAAAACCTTGTCGCACATTGGCTCTGATAGCTGCACCATTACACGCTGGTGATTCCTTAACATCAAAGGGTATAATCACACTTAACTTCAATCAACTTAAACTTTAACTGTCACCAAGGTGATGCCCACCATTGATGTATGACCTGCTCACCCAGCAGTATGTCAGCCTTGTAAATAACACCAACATTCTTTCAGGCAAAGCGATCATTGATGAGCTCCTGACGTAAGGCTCTTGCAGCTATCATGCCACCAAGGGCCCTTTCATGCGGTCTACAGGGGTGGGCTGGGGGTGGGGGGCATGGCTTCAGTGTCAACCTGATTGTCTGGGCTGATGCCAGCGTCCGCCCCCTCATCCTCCTCTTCCTCGCTCTGGTGAGGTGGACTGTCAGACTCATCAGGTAATTCTTGTCCCCTCCTGATAGCCAAGTTGTGCAGCATGGAGCACACCACCACGAATTGAGCTACCTGCTCAGGGTGGTATTGAAGCTCATCTCCTGAGTGGTCCAGGCATCTAAACCGCTGCTTCAGCTTTCCAACGTTTTTTTCCTAGATATTGCGAGTTGCTCTGTGGCTCTCGTTGTATCGCCCCTCGGCCTTGGTGTGGGTGTCACGCAGGGGGGTCATCAGCCAGGTGGCGAGGCCATATCCTTTGTCACCAAGCATCCAGCATTGACCTTGTGGCTGATTGTTAAACAAGTCAGATACAGTGCACTCACGCAGGATGTGAGCATCATGGATGCTGCCCGGAAATTGAGCATTCACTGCCAGTATAATTTGCTAGTGGTTAACAACCAGTTGGACATTCAGGGAGTGGAATCCCTTGCGGTTCCTGAAAACCTCAGCATCCTGAAAAGGTGCCCGCATCGCGATGTGCGTATAGTCTATTGTTCCCTGCACCTTGGGGAAGTTTGCAATTCTGGAGAATCCTAGAGCCCTCTAAATCTATGCCTCCCTGGTCATAGGGAAGCTGATAAGTACCTCCTGCATGCGTACAGGGCTTCAGTGACCTGTCTAATACAGCGATGTGAGGCATGCTGAGAAAGTCTGCAAATGTCGCCAGCTGTGGCCTGAATAAAACCCGAGGCGTAGAACGTCAGTGCCGTGGTGATTTTGACCTCGACAGACAGTGCAGTACTGATGATGCTGGCAGGCTGCAGATCTGCCCTTATCAGCTGGCATACCTCAGTGATAACCTCTTTATGGAAGCGCAGTCTCCGAAGGCAGGTGGTGTTGGGCATGTCGAGGTAAGAATGCTTCTCCTTGTTCTTGCGGGGGGTGCAATGACTGGTCCTCTTCTTCTGTATGTCACGTCTTACATTGGGCACATAATGCAGTGGAGCGTTCTTTCGGCGATGTCGAGTTTGCTGCATGTAGTTGGTCACCATGAGAGGGTGAGAAAGGACAGGCTCCATTGCAGTAGCTCTCTGTTTTCCACCGATTGGTCACAAACAAGGAATGCCCCGACGAAAACACCTCTTCAATTCCAATCGGTCACAGTATGGTCAAGATGTTTTTACAGATGTTCACATCAACTCCAACGACCTGCAGAGTACATCCGAACTTCACCGAGGTTGAAGCTCAGCAGCCTTTTAAAAGACGTGACATGTGATCTAGAACATGGCGTCCATAATCATCATAGACGGTCCCTCGAAACGAGGATGACTTGCTTCCATGCCAAAAATGGATGAGTTCACAGGTGTTTCAATGAAGGACCCAAACTACATCCTCAAGGGTGGAAGATGCCTGTGTGTGGATTTTTTTAACGTGTGGTGACCGTTGCACACCAGCCACCACATGGGCTTGACAGAGCTAGGTCTTGATCCAGTGGCAAGGATTACCCAAGACGACTGGAGATCAGCTCTGCTGCACGGATCTAGTGCGCACACATATCGCAGTGTGGGCTGGCCCATGCTGTCCCTATGGCGTCCATAACGTTATGATTCGTTCTGGTTAGGTCCACTTTTTTGGGGCGGTTTTTGGGCGAGCGATATTGTGGGTGATATGTATGCGAGGTTGTGAAAGTGACGCTGGGCGATCTCATAGCTGCTAGTTTCGGCAAATATGCTCTTTACGACAAAAAAAAAAGTGGACTGGCATTAATACTGAATCGGCGATACATCCGTGTGGAAAGTAATGCTGGGCGATATTATGCGGGTTGAATTCGCTCATTCTGCTGATTCCGCCCAAAAAAAGTAGGCACTTGGTAATATTTTTTCTCGGCGTTAAGCACATGGGAAAAGTAATGCTCGGTGATAAGTTTCTGAAAAATGGACGCCAGTTTCCACTTTGTGCCAAAATGAGCGCTATATGGGCGTTATACGTCATTTCAGCAGTAAAATGGGCGTTAAGCATGCAAAAAAAGTGGAGGTTCTAGCCCTAGATCTTTTAAAAAACCTCTGTTAAATCTCTTCTGATTCTCCTTTGCTCCAGTGGAAATTGTCACAATGACCCTGAATTTCTGCAGTTCTCCTGATCTCCTGCTGTAACTTCGGCAGGAAATCAGCAGAACCCTGCTGAACCTTGCAGAAACTATGAAAATTACTGTTTTCTCCATTTTACACCGGTTCCCCAAGGATTCTGCCAACCTCCCACCTATGCAGGAGATCAAAAGAATCCCACCAGTGTTCCCTGTAAGCTGCACTTTGTTCTGTGCAGCCTGTTTCTTTCAATGTGCAGTCCCTTTAAATTTCTCCACATGCGTGGTATTTCCAATGGAAAAGCCAATGAGCCTGTGTGGGACCTTGCAGATTACTGCGTGTCCATGCATGCGTGCAGCTTGGATTGGTCCCCATAGAAATTCACAGCCAGTATCTCAAGTCTTTCCATCACAACTTTAGTTTCGCAACCTTGGCATCCTGATGCAGCTAAAGAAAGAAAGAAATAACTTGTATTTATATAACACCTTTCACCACCTTAGGACATCCCAAAGCACTTTACAATGAAGTACTTTTGAAGTACTGTTGTAATGTAGGAAATTGTCTTTGCTGTATGCGATCTATAACTTTAAGGTCCTTTAATTTACTTTATTTCTCTACATTTCACTTTAAAGGAGAAGTATCAGCCTGGTTCATCTTGCTTCTAAGAAGGTTGTGGGTTCAAATCCCACTCCAGGACTTCAGCACTGACTAATCTAGGCTGACACCAGTGTCATACTGAAGGAGTGCTGCATTGTCCCATGGTACTATTCAACAAAGAGCATGGAATTCTCTCATTGTCCTCACTCTCAACCACCACTATTTGTGGGATCTCGCTGCGTACAAACAGGCTGCTGCCTCCTTGTGCATAATAATAGTTATGACACTTCAAAATAATTCATTGTTTGTGGAGTGTTTCTGAGGTGTAGAGTTACATATAAATGCAAGTTATTTGTTAATTCATTCACTTTCAAAAAATTACTGAAAATTCAAACAAAAATTGAAAGCTCCAAATGTTTTTTCTGTAGTCACCAAGGTTAAGTAAGTACAGCAACAAGCATTTCTGGGAATCAGAATTTACTGCTTCCCTGAACCTGCCTGAATTCTCATTCCAATGAACAGAACACTTGAAATTCCAATACATAAAAGGTCAGGGGCACTGGGCAACATTAAGGGTACTTTTACACTGATAATTATTTTCTTTTGAACCATGAGTCTGGCATCTGTGGGCTGATTTTCAGCATTTGCATTTACTCAATCTAGCTCTCGTATCCTGGTAGCAGAAAAAACAGACCTACAACCTTTGCATATACAGTTGCAATGAGACAGGATTAATAAACAATTGCCTAGTAAAGGATCCCCTTGGAATGAGTGATCATAGCATGGTTGAATTTCAATTTCAGATGGAGAGTGAGAAAGTTGGATTTCAAACCAGCGTACTAAGCTTAAATAAAGGAGACTATGAAGGTATGAGGGCAGAGTTGGCAAAAGTGGACTGGGAAAATAGATTGACGTGTAGGATGGTTGATGAACAGTGGCGTACATTTAAGGAGATATTTCACAACCCTCAAGAAAAATATATTCCAGTGTGGAGGAAAGGGTGTAAAAGAAAAGATAGCCATCCATAGCTAACTAAAGAAACAAAGGTCGGTATCCAATTAAAAATCAGGGCATACAAAGTGGCCAAAACTAGTGGGAGGACATAAGATTGGGAAGCTTTTAAAAGCCAGCAAAGAATGACTAAAAAAATGATTAAGAAAGGGAAGACAGACTATGAAAGTAAACTAGCACGAAATATAAAAACAGATATAAAAAAGAAAAGTGGCTAAAGTAAATGTTGGTTCCTTAGAGGACGAGACTGCGGAATTAGTGATGGGGATCATGGAGATGGCAGAAACTCTGAACAAATATTTTGTATCAGTCTTTACGGTAGAGGACACTAACAATATCCCAACAGTGGATAGTCAAGGGCCTATATGGGGGGGGTGGAACGTAACACAATCACAATCACTAAGGAGGTGGTACTCAGTAAGATAATGGGACTAAAGGCAGATAAATCCCCAGGACTTGATGGCTTGTATACTAGGGACTTAAGAGAAGTAGCGGCAGGGATTGTGGATGCATTGATTGTAATTTACCAAAATTCCCTGGATTCTGGGAACGTCCCAGCAGATTGGAAAACTGCAAATGTAACACCCCTATTTAAAAAAGGAGGCAGACTAAAAGCAGGAAACTATAGACCAGTTAGCCTAACATCTGTGGTTGGGAAAATGTTGGAGTCCATTCTTAAAGAAGCAGTAGCAGGACATTTGGAAAAGCAAAATTCGGTCAGGCAGAGTCAGCATGGATTTGTGAAGGGGAAGTCATGTTTGATAAATTTGCTGGAATTCTTTGAGGATGTAACAAACAGGGTGGATAAAGGGGAACCAGTGAATGTGGTGTATTTGGACTTCCAGAAGGCATTTGACAAGGTGCCACATAAAAAGTTACTGCACAAGATAAAAGTTCACAGGGTTAGGGGTAATATATTAGCATGGATAGAGGATTGGCTAACTAACAAAAAACAGAGAGTCGGGATAAATGGTTCATTCTTGCGTTGGCATTCAGTAACTAGTGGGGTGCCGCAGGGATCAGTGCTGGTACCCCAACTATTTACAATCTATATTAACGACTTGGAAGAAAGGACCGAGTGTAACATAGCCAAGTTTGCTGACGCTACAAAGATGGGAAGAAAATCAATGTGTGAGGAGGACACAAAAAATCTGCAAAAGGACAGACAGGCTAAGTGAATGGGCAAAAATTTGGCAGATGGAGTATAATGTTGGAAAATGTGAGGTCAAGCACTTTGGCAGAAAAAAAATCAAAGAGCAAGTTATTATTTAAATGGAGAAAGATTGCAAAGTGCTGCAGTACAGCGGGACCTGGGAATACTTGTGCATGAAACACAAAAGAATAGTATGCAGGTTCAGCAAGTGATCAGGAAGGCCAATGGAATCTTGGTCTTTATTGCAAAGGGGATGGAGTATAAAAGCAGGGAAGTCTTGCTACAGTTATACAGGATATTGGTGGGGCCACACCTGGAATACTGCGTACGGTTTTGGTTTCCAAATTTACAAAAGGATATACTTCCTTTGGAGGCAGTTCAGAGAAGGTTCACTAGGTTGATTCCGGAGATAAGAGGGTTGACTTATAAGGAAAGGTTGAGTAGGTTGGGCCTCTACTCACTGGAATTCAGAAGAATGAGAGGTGAATACTGAAACGTGTAAGATTATGAGGGGGCTTGATGCAGAGAGGATGCTTCCACTGATAGGGAGACTAGAACTAGGGGGCATAATCTTAGAATAAGGGGCCACCCATTTAAAACTGAAATGAGAAATTTCTTCTCTCAGAGGGTTGTAAATCTGTGGAATTCACTGCCTCAGAGAGCTGTGGAAGCTGGGACATTGAATACATTTAAGACAGAGATAGACAGTTTCTTAACGGATAAGGGAATAAGGGGTTATGGGGAGCGGGCGGGTAAGTGAACCTGAGTCTATGATCGGATCAGCCATGATCGTATTAAATGGTGGAGCAGGCTCGAGGGGCCGTGTGGCCTACTCCTGCTTCTATTTCTTATGTTCTTATGTTGTGTCACTGAGACAAAGGAGCTAGTTGTACCAGTGTAAATGCTAGGAACTAGCTCACGGACTGGAATCTGACCGCAGCAAGCAATTATTTAAAGGTGCATCAAGAATTATTTTAGATTTCTGTCTTAGTAAGGACCGGGATCCA
Source organism: Pristiophorus japonicus (assembly GCF_044704955.1). NCBI lineage: Eukaryota > Metazoa > Chordata > Chondrichthyes > Pristiophoridae > Pristiophorus > Pristiophorus japonicus. Next base: position 283,821,712 of record NC_091978.1, read on the forward strand.
TTTACTTGATTGGATTTGCTGCTATAATTACTTTTTTGTTGCTTGAGCTTTTTAAAAATAACTCATACGGGGAGAAATTGGTCTCCCTTGTGCCTCTCGTTTTCGCCTCTGGTGGGAGATAATGCGGCGCTAATGACTTACTGACTGGGCACGGCGAAAGAAACGACTTTTGCTAAATTCACCTGGAGGTTTGCGGTGGCGGTAACCCCGAGCGCCATGATCTCCTGCGCCCGGAGATTGTGAGTCATCGTCCTGCGCATTGCCTTAGTAGCGCCCTGGACCCGAACTTTGGTTCTACCCCCTGCAGCATCGCCGGGTGACAACACCGACAGCTGCAGGAGGCGTTGTTAGGGAGGCTGGCCACTTGGGCAGTGGTAATTAAAGGGAAGGCCTTTGGTCCGGAATAAAACATTTTTTCTATCCCTTAGGTTGTAATTTGAAAATTTTGAACTGCCGCGATTGATCAACCCTGCACTCTATTAGAGTGCTAGGCGCTGATTGTCGGGATCCCGACTGCTGTCGGCAACGAGGGTCATCGTTGAAATGTAGAGCCTGCATCAATGGCCCTTCCCTTTAAGGAAGGGATGGAGCCTCGGATCCACTGCATGGGACATTGTGCAGCGCTGCACCACAACCACCCTACCTGCGTCCTTTAGCGCTCCAGGAGGGAAGTGGTAGCACTTGATTTAGCGCTCCACTTCTTTCCTGGAGCGCTAACATCAAACTTAGAGAAAGCTGAGAATCATTAGCACCTGGTGCTAATTTTTCCAAATTTCCAAAGTTAACGCCCAAATTGAGCGATCCCGAATTTCTCCCCCATAATAGAAACATAGAAAATAGATGCAGGAGTGGGCCATTCGGCCCTTCGATCCTGCACCACCATTCAATAAGATCATGGCTGATCATTCACCTCAGTACCTCTTTCCTGCTTTCTCTCCATACCCCTTGATCCCTTTAGCCGTAAGGGCCGTATCTAACTCCCTCTAACACCACACAAGTGCCAGGCAATGACTAGCTAAAACAATCAAGAGTCTAACCATCGCCCCTTGACATTTCTGTAATGTTAAATTCAGCATTGTTTTCTCACCAATGATAGGTTACTATAGTGATTTGAAGTGTTAATTAGCTATTGAAAGAAGGGATGTTGCGTACAATTTTAAACATTTCAAGCTCTTCATCTGGCTAGAACTCATCAAGCTCTGCCGGCTCTCACTCTCCTCTGCCAAAACCGCCCACTACTCTAGGATCATCCTGAAGAGCAAAGGGTTTAAGAAGGATCAAATCAAATGCTCACAGGAACAAATTTCCCAAAAGGATCCTAACACAACTGCAGGAACCTTAGTTAAATATTTAAATAAGCTCAGCATTCATTTTAGGAAGTCACCAGGGACACCTAAGGAACACCTTAACCAATATGGTGTCGGCTGCAGTTTGTGGGCACTTCCAACACGAGACGTCCCACTGTGAAACTGATATGTGGAACGCCTGGAAACAGGGCAAAACGTAATCAGATTTCTACCCGATAGAGAACAGGGAGAGGGACTTTAACAACAAAATTGGGACTGGGCTTTAGTAGAATTGAGATCTGGTCTTTAATAGAACAGAGAGTATGGGGCTAAATTCGGCAGTGTAGCACCTGTCTTTGTAGGCAATACGCGGACAACTAAGACTCGAAAATAGGGTCTGAGATGCATGTGCACACTCCCGACGCAAGTGTACAGGGCGCCATCTTGATAAAGGGATTTGTGTGCAAGCCTAATGACCACCAGCAGAATGCAGAGCAGTGAGATGATGCAGTGAATGAGTATACGATGCTGATTTGAAGCCACTGCTGCCATTTTGCAACTCCACACTTTTGCCAATGCCTTATCTTAACCTTGCACAGCTGAACATGGCATTAAATGGAATGAAGGACCCTCCCTCCCCTCTAGCAGCGCTATTTAAAGGGATAATGAAGTACTTACAGGTTAGTTGTTGGATTATTTATACTGGCTGCTGGTGCAATTGTTTTATGGAGGTTTCCTATACTTTGCTCTCTCCCATATTTAGCCATTCTTCAATAGATTACAGCATGGATTCAGTTTACAAAGGACTCCCACCATTTATTTCAGCCACAATGCTCCTCCCCTTTAAGAGTTGCAGGCTGCCTTTAAGTAGCGCTAACCACCTGTGATATCGGGGACCCCTGCTGATGGGTGTACCTAATGAACTGCACGGGTAGCACTGGCAGTTGTGTACAACAGCAGATAACACCAATTTAGCAAGCGGCCTACAACACAATGAATGAGCCTGGGTTAATTGTGCACCACGATTATCATGCCTGTTTTTAAGGCTTATCCATTTTAACCCTCCTGGACTTTAATAAAAGAATGTGAAGCTAGCCATTAGTAACAGAATACGAAACGTGAGTTTAACAGCAGAATGAGGAGTAAGACTTTAATAAGTTTAATATGAAAACAGGGCATTAAAAAAAGAACAGGGCTTTCAAAGGAGCACAAGGGAGTGGGAAGTTGACAAGTTAGATCTTGTAAGATGTTGGTCAGGATTACCCCAACCATCCTGGGCAGTGTTTGCACCAGTGCTATGGACTGCCCACTTCTGTTCCTGCATGAAGGCAGAAAATCATCCTTTAAATTGGCTATATGTAAGAATAATCTGCAAAACTTTAACACCACCAGAAAAGAAAGAACAAGATTCCCCTCCCCATTCCCACAGTGCCATGGGTATGTGAAAAATTCTCAGATAAAGCAATTCACATTGTGTCTTTGACTTTGAAAAAGTAATGGATGAATATATATTTGTGATTGGAACTTAAAAGTTATAAGCACAGAAAAAGGAAATTGGTTGCTGTGTGGAACATTATGCTTCCTGACCTGATGGGACGATGCAGATCTGTAATCTGTATAAAGTAGGATGTAAGGTAGATACATATTCCTGAGCTTTGATTCAATTGCAATTGGGGAGGGTATAAGGGCAAGAAGAAACTCTGCAGAACTTTTCCTCAGGAAATGGTATAGTCCATGACAGAGCAGACTATGCACTGTAGAGGAAATAGCTTAGTGGGATGAAGGGCCATTTCTACTTCCACGCTTTGTTATGTTCTATGTAACAACCACTAGGGGTAAACCTATAATGGAAAATACAACACGAGAAGGAAAGCTGATGGGAGATATATGAAAAAGTTAAAGCAAAAAGAGAGGCAAAAATGGGTGCGAGGCATTGTTAGAGAAAATCAAATACATCGGGGAAAAAGAAGCAACAAAGTGTGATTACAAATTCTGGAGCATTTTTAAATGCAAATAAAAATATGTTTGGTTATTAAAGCACATCAGTTCCCAGAAAACAGCAGTCATTGCAGTCCATAAAGTAACTCAATGCGTGAAACACTCAAGACATTTTTGTGACATGAAGAATGAACGCAATTGCTTTTTTTTAACCTACGAGGATCAACTTTCAAGGGCCGAGTTAATAAATATTTTAGTGCATCACCAACGATGTCTTAAGATGCACATAGGTTACAGTAACTGCTTTGTGGTGGACTACTTACAGTGCGCGTTGCTTGAAAAGATCAATTCAGCAGCTGCCAAATACCACAGCTATCACACGTCTTTTTTTGAAGCTCTGTCACATTCTCCAGTGTAATTTTTCAAATCTCACGGAAAATCAGCAGTGTTGAGAATGTGTTAAAAAAGCTATTCAGCACCCAGAGGATGCATTCACAATGTCAGTCTCCCGGCTAACTCATTAAATCTCAATCCTTCAACCATCCCTCCCTAACCTCAGGCCCCCGAAGAATTGGAAAGCGGCAGCTAAGCTCAGCAAGCGAAACTATCACCACACTGCCAGTGATCAGACACGCAGACTAACAAGGATTGAATGTCTACTTAGACTGTTAGGAATTGGATGCGATGTTTAAAAGGCTATATGTACGAAAGCCTGCTAGACCAATATTCACTGGATTACTTGCACCACACCGTAGCATCAGAAATGACATTTTCTGATCAAAGACAATTTTTTTGTAAGCAAAGATCTGCCTCGGCCAGCAGATACAAGGCTGATGTGAATTTTCTGGCAGCAGATCCAAACAGTATTATTATTACACGGAGATATTTTGTTCACCCGTATATTTTATTTTTAAATAGTAGGGTGAAATTGGTCTTCGACGATAGCGCAAAATGGGAGCTAACAAATCAGCAGCCTGTTTTACACTCCACACAATTTTCTTATCACTGACCTCAATGTAAAATAAAGTTGTGTGTGGTGTGAAATGGGCTGCCGATTGTCTAATGCATGTTTTGCGCTATCCTGAGTTTTTCTTTTTATGATGTTGGACATAGCGGGGGAATTTGAACTCCCCAACAGGGGGGTTTAAATCGTCAAATTTGTGAAACCCGTCCCCAAGCCGCCGCAAAATCTGGAGAGGCAAGTCTGTGATTATAATATGTAAATAAAGCTCCGTTGCTGATATTTTGGCAGATATTTGAATTTAATGCTGATTGGCCGGGTTTTCCAGGGCTCGGCAATGCCAGGAGCTAAAGGGTGGCGAGAGCTGCCGGACCCAGCAGGTAAGTGCTTTTTATAGCACTGCCCATGGGCCAGAAGCAACAAAAGTGCTTCCCTCGGCCTCTCAAACTAATCATCTGCTGCGATGGGGCACCTCCCTTTCCAACCCCGCGATATTTCCAGGCCCAACCCCCCTCCTGTCTGCCGGTCCGACCCCTCCCACCAACCCGTGTTGCTTCCCCGTTACCGGGGTTTGCAGCCTTCTACTGCCATCCAAATTGACATGCTGGCCAGCTGCCGGGGGAAAATAAGTAGAAAATTCATTGAGGTTCTGCTGTTAAATTAAGTAGGACCTCCGCATCCCTGGGATTCCCCTCTACCTCCCTGCAAATATCGGGGCCAGGGAGTCAACCACACGTATAATTTTGATGTCAAATGATTTGAGAGGGTACAATTAGAGTGCAGAGGGAGGGAGGAGGGGCATAAAGGGCAGAGGAAGGTGGGTAGAGCAATGAAGGGGAGGGAGGGTAAGGGAATTGGGAGGAGGGGAAGAGAAGAGGGCAGAGGGGTGGGGAAGAGTGGGAGGTGGAAGGCACAAGCGCAGAAGCGAGAAGGGGAAGGAGGAAGAGGGGAGAACATAAGAACATAAGAAATAGGAGCAGAAGTAGGCAATCTGACCCTTCGAGCCTGCTCTGCCATTTAATGAGATCATGGCTGATCTGATCATGGACTCAGCTCCACTTCCCTGCCCGCTCCCACAACCCTTTATTACCTTATCGCTCAAAAATCTGTCCATCACCGTCTTAAATATATTCAATGACCTAGCCTCCACAGCTCTCTGGGGCAGAGAATTTCACAGATTTGCAACCCTCTGAGAGAAAAAAATTCCTCATCTCAGTTTTAAATGGGTGGCCCCTTATTCTGAGACGATGACCCTAGTTTTAGTTTCCCCTATGAGTGGAAATAGCCTCTCTGCATCCACTTTGTCATGCCTCCTCATTATCTTATGTGTTTCGATAAGATCATCTCTCATTCTTCAAAACAATAATATAGACTCAACCTACTCAACCTATCTTTATGTCAACCCCTCATCTCCAGAATCAACCTAGTGAACTTTCTCTGAACAGCTTCCAATGCAAGTATATCCTTTCTTAAATACGGAGATCAAAACTGTATGCAGTACTCTAGGTGTGGCCTCACCAATACCCTGTACACTTGTAGCAGGACTTCCCTGCTTTTATACTCTATCCCTCTTGCAATAAAGGCCAACATTCCATTTGCCTTCCTGATTAATTGCTGTACCTGCATACTAACTTTTTGAGTTTCATGCACAAGGACCCCCAGGTCTCTCTTACTGCAGCACTTTGCAATTTTTCCCCATTTAAATCATCATTTGCTTTTCTATGTTTTCTGCCAAAGTGGATAACCTCACATTTTCCATCACATTGTACTCCATCTGCCAAATTTTTGCCCACTCACTTAGCTTGTCTATATCCCTTTGCAGATTTTCTGTGTCCTGGTTTGGATAGACTGGATGTGGGGAGGATGTTTCCCCTGGCTGGGAAGTCTAGAACAAGGGGTCACAATCTCAGGATACAGGGTAGGAAATTTAGGACCGAGATGAGGAGAAATTTTTTCACTCAGAGGGTGGTGAACCTGTGGAATTCTCTACCACAGAAGGCTGTGGAGGCCAAGTCACTGAATATATTTAAGAAGGAAATAGATAGATTTCTAGAAACAAAAGGCACCAAGGGTTGTGCGGAAAAAGCGGGAATATGGTGTTGAGATAGAGGATCAGCCATGATCATATTGAATGGTGGTGCAGATTCGAAGGGCCGAATGGCCTACTACAGCTCCTATTTTCTATGTTTCTATGTCCTCCTCACAATTTGCTTTCCCACCCATCTTTGTATCATCAGCAAACTTGGCTATATTACACTCAGTTTCTTCATCCAAGTCATTAATATAGATTGTAAATAGTTGAGGCCCCAGCACCGATCCCTGTGGCATCCCACAAGTTATTGGTTGCCAACCGGAAAATGACCTGTTTATCCCGACTCTCTATTTTCTGTTAGTTAGCAAATCCTCTATCCATGCTAATATATTACCCCCAACCCCGTGAACTTTTATCTTGTGCAGTAACCTTTTATGTGGCACCTTATTCAATGCCTTCTGGAAATCCAAATACACTACATCCACTGGTTCCCCCTTTATCCACCCTACTCATTATATCCTCAAAGAACTCCATAAAATTTGTCAAATACGATTTCCCTTTCATAAAACCATGATGATTCTGCTTGATTGAATTATGCTTTTCCAAATGTCCTGCTACTGCTTTCTTAATAATGAACTCCAGCATTTTCCCAATGACAATTGTTAGGCTAACTAGTCGATAGCTTCCTGCTTTTCGTCTGCCTCCTTTTTTAAATAGGGGTGTTACATTTGCAGTTTTCCAAACTGCTGGGATCTCCCCAGAATCCAGGGAATTTTGGTAGATTACAATCAATGCATCCACTATCTCTGCAGCCATTTCTTTTAGACAAAGGAATTGAATGTACTATCTCCAAGTTTGCAGATGACACTAAGCTGGGTGGCAGTGTGAGCTGTGAGGAGGATGCTAAGAGGCTGCAGGGTGACTTGGACAGGTTAGGTGAGTGGGCAAATGCATGGCAGATGCAGTATAATGTAGATAAATGTGAGGTTATCCACTTGGGTGGCAAAAGCAGGAAGGCAGAATATTATCTGATTGGTGACAGATTAGGAAAAGGGGAGGTGCAACGAGACCTGTGTGTCATGGTACATCAGTCATTGAAAGTTGGCATGCAGGTACAGCAGGCGGTGAAGAAGGCAAATGGCATGTTGGCCTTCATAGCGAGAGGATTTGAGTACAGGAGCAGGGAGGTCTTACTGCAGTTGTACAGGGCTTTGGTGAGGCCACACCTTGAATATTGTGTACTGTTTTGGTCTCCTAATCTGAGGAAGGACATTCTTGCTTTTGAGGGAGTGCAGCGAAGGTTCACCAGACTGATTCCCAGGATGGCAGGACTGACATATGAAGAAAGATTGGATCGACTAGGCTTATATTCACTGGAATTTAGAAGAATGAGAGGGGATCCCATAGAAAGATATAACATTCTGATGGGACTGGACAGATTAGATGCAGGAAGAATGTTCCCAATGTTGGGGAAGTTCGGAACCAGGGGTCACAGTCTAAGGATAAGGGGTAAGCCATTTAGGACCGAGATGAGGAGAAACTTCTTCACTCAGAGAATTGTGAACCTGTGGAATTCTCTACCACAGAAAGTTGTTGAGGCCAGTTCGTTAGATATATTCAAAAGGAGTTAGATGTGGCCCTTATGGCTAAAGGGATCAAGGGGTATGGAGAGAAAGCAGGAATGGGGTACTGAAGTTGCATGATCAGCCATGATCATATTGAATGGTGGTGCAGGCCCGAAGGGCTGAATGGCCTATTCCTGCACCTATTTTCTATGTTTCTATGTAAGACCCTAAGATGCAGGCCATCAGGTCCAGGGGACTTGTCGGCCTTTAGTCCCATTATTTTACCGAGTACTACTTATTTAGTGATAGTGATTGTATTAAGTTCCTCCCTCCCTATAGCCCCTTGATTATCCACTAACGGGATGTTTTTAGTGTCTTCTACCGTGAAGACTGATACAATATATTTGTTCAAAGTCTCTGCCATTTCCCTGTTCCCCATTATTAATTTCTCAGTCTCATCCTCTAGGGGACCAACATTTACTTTAGCCACTCTTTTCCTTTTTATGTATCTGTAGAAACTCTTACTATCTGTTTTTATATTTTGTGCTAGTTTACTTTCATAATCTATCTTCCCTCTCTGTTATTTTTTTAGTCTTTCTTTGCTGGCTTTTAAATGTTTCCCAATCCTCTGGCCTTCCACTAGTCTTGGCCACATTGTATACCCTTGTTTTCAATTTGATACCGTCCTTTATTTCCTTAGTTAACCATACAGTCTTTCCTTCTCGTTAGGATATATTTTTGTTGAGAGTTATGAAACATCTCCTTAAATGTCTGACACTGCTCATCAACTGTCCCACACTTTAATCTATTTTCCCAGTTCACTTTAGCCAACTCTGCCTTCATACCTTTGTAGTTTCCTTTATTTAAGCTTAGGACACTGGTTTGAGATCCAACTTTCTCACCCTCCAACTGAATTTGAAATTCAACCATGTTATGGTCACTCATTCCTAGAGGATCCTTTACTAGGAGATTGTTTATTTATCCTGTCTCATTGCACAGTACCAGATCTAAGATATCCTGCTCCCTGGTTGGTTCTGCAATGTATTGTTCAAGGAAACAATCCCGGATATGCTCTAGTGGAGGGAAGTGGTGCGGAGAAAGGGAAAGAAGGAGGAGAAGGGAGGGATGGAGTGAGGAGGGATGAGAAGGCAGATGTGAAATTAACCTCCTTCCTCTCCCCCCATACACTAACGGACCCCACATCACAAAGAAGCAATTTTTCAGTGCTAGCAGGAGCCTACGCTCATGGTATGGACCTGTGTTTACCCACTTATCATAATTGGCAGACGTGTCACATTTCACTTGCATTTCCTGCTTTAATTTCATATCTGCTGCATTTTCAGATTGTCTTTTATCCCTTATTTTTTTCTTATTTTCTCATGTTGCTTTTTGTACGGACCTCTCGTGTCTGTTCAGCCTTTTTTATTACTGCATCATCTCACTGATGATATTTAGGTAATTAGATACAGGTCATTTAAGCAATAAGGCACTCTCTGTAATTGGTCTATCTGTTGAGTTTCTTCTCCTCCTCCCCATTTCCTCTCCATTTTTCTAACCCTAGTAGAATGCCTGTGAGCCCGAACTTTATGACCTTACAGCCCACTGCCACCATTTTCATGGAGGTCTCCCGCCGGTGGGAGGGGAGTACCGCTGGGAACCGTCCGCTGACGGCTGCGGGCACGCAAGTGTCCTCCTGCCTGCCGAGCTGCCAGTTTTGGCGGGAGTCGGCGGCAGCAGAGGGAAAGACTGCTGCGTGGGGGCAGGTCTAACCTCAACGGCAAGTAAGACGACCTGCAAAAAAAGGTTTGTGAACTTCTTTTATTATTTTTTTTTCACTGATTTATGTGTATGGGGTCCCCTGAAGGTCTCCAGTGGGTTTTTTTGGTGAAAATATTTATTATTATGTGCTCCCCACTCCCTGCGCCAGACTCAATCTTCAGCAGCACTTTGGTGAGTATCGCATTTGCCGCCGAGATTGGGAGCTCCCGCCCGCTGACGCCCAGAATCATGACGCAAGTCGTTATTTTGCCGCCGGGCAGTACTGCCATATCTTTTAGAGGAATCTTCCTGGCAAAGTACCGCCAGGTCTCTCGGTGGTCCTTTGGGCGGCACTTGGGTGGGCCTTAGTTTTCACAAAATTTGGGCCCTGTGTCTTTCAATCTTTGGTTCTGATGTAGGGTTGCACACCTGGGACATCAGTCACCTGCCTTTCTCTTCACAGGTGCCCATTTATTTCAGATTTCCAGCATTTGCAGCTTTTCCTATTTATTTTACAGTTTTGTCATTATGATCTGCTCAGATTCAGAAGCTGTGGAAAACAGATGGACCAAAATAGGAACTGGGAATGTGCTTCCATCAGTCAAGCCAATCCAAGTTTTTCTACTCCATTCTTATGCTAATGTGAGTGGTAGAGGGCAGGTTACTTCTGAAGTTGATAAAACCTGACCGTAGTGTTAGGATCCCTTAGAACCATTCTCCTTGCTCTTAATCCCACAGAAATTGTTGCTCCACAGATTCCATTCCTGCCTGCAATAGCAAACCTTTCCCATTGCTTAGTTTAACCTTTTTCATACAGTTCTTCTCCTCCACTGTGTATGCTCCGTTGCCTATGATAAGGAAAACACTTACTGCTCAGAATGACTAAATGGTGATTGGACCCAACTGAAACCTACAGTCATTGCAGGTCAAACAAGCATATCTGCTTGAACGTAAGTGCATCGATCATAAATAAGTAGCCTACATTAACTTACTCGCTTACATCCATCTACTCTTCATTTAATAGTTGTCTGTGTACTGAATTGCTGTGTTTCCTTTTCACTGTGCTAAAACACTAAATTGAAAAACGAAATGTTTTGAAAAGAGAGGCTGATGTCACAAAATAGGCACTCATCTGAACAAAGCCAAATGTGGAATCTTTGTGAACAGTTCTAAAATAAACAACTTAGCTTGAAACTTTGAGTCACCACTCATGTGCCCATTACTGTTTAAAGAACAAAATGCTTCAAAAGGGCAAAGGTAATGGTTAATTGTTCATTTTTCCTTCATTCTAATTTCAAATCTAGACACGATAATGACTTTTTACTTGAACCACAATGTCGAAGGTGTTTCATTAGAAGTGTTAAGGCTGTTTAATTCAGTATTAGTGCAGATGTCTTTTTTCTCACATTTAATTGAAGATGTCAGTTTTTCTGCTATCATAAACCAGACGCGATAATTAATCCCAGTTGTGCAGCGACACCTCAATGATAGTGCTACAGCCTTCAGCTCACACTGCATCTGTGTGAGATGGAAATCAGGGGATAAACATTTAAATCTTTTACTTTATCACACTGCTGTCAATAGCAATCCATTATAGCAACAACAATAACAACAACTTGCATTTATATAATGATTTTAATGTAGTTAAAGTGTCCCAAGGCATTTCACAGGGGTGTAATCAGATAAAATTTGATATTAGAACAGGTGACCAAAAGCTTGGTGAAAGAGGTAGGCTTTAAGGAGCGACTTTAAGGAGCGATTTAAAGGAGGAGCAGTAGGGAGGCAGAGACACTTTGGGAGAGAATTTCAGAGCATAGGGCATAGGCAGCTGAAGGTATGGCTGGCACTGGTAAAGCGAAGGAAATCAAGGATTGCGCAAGAGGGCAGAATTGGATGAACGCAGAGGTCTCGAAGGGTTGTAGGGCTGGAGGAGGTTACAGATATATGGTGGGGTGTGGCCATGAAGGAATTGGAACACAAGGATGAGAATTCTAAAATCTAGACTTTGCTGGACAAGGAGCCAACGTAGGTTATCGAGGACAGGGATGATAGGTGAATGGGACTTGGTGTAAGTTAGGATATGGGCATAAAAGATTAAACGAGGCCCAACAGAAATTGCCCCTTTGCAAAATCAGGGCAGGTGCCATATTACTGGGACTATGTGATACGACTGCTGTGATATAAAAGCACTTTTTGAAAATTCAATTCCTAAATGAAATAATCCTCCAATAGTGTCTCGGGTGAAGTAGAAATGGCAAAGTAGTTCCTATAGAAAAATAACTATGCAAATAAGTTTAAAATTATACTGTCTTCTGATATCTTAATTTTGCTGCTTTTTGCAAAAATAATTACTGCTAGAAGTTCATATTATAATTCACTTTAATTGCTGTTGCAAAAAATTATACAGTAATAATGCTAAAATGTGTTGACACAAAGACTGAACTTTCAGGTTGATGAAACAAAATATTCATGTGAAAATGTAGCACACACATAAATATCTAAATCGGTGACTCCAGATACTGCATCACCCTACTCAAGCAACAGCTTTATCAGGCCCAAAATTCAGATGACTCTGGATGAAGATTTAAAAAAAATGAATTCATGGGATGTGGGCGTCGCTAGCAAGGCCAGCATTTATTGCCCATCCCTTATTGCCCTAGCGAAGGTGGTGATGAGTCGCTATCTTGAACCGTTACAGTCCGTGAGGTGAAGGTATTCCCACATTGCTGTTAGGGAGGGAGTTCCAAGAATTCCAGGATTTTGACCCAGTGACGAGTCAGGATGATGTGTGACTTGAAGATGGTGGTGTTCCCATACATCTGCTGCCCTTGTCATTCTAGGTGGTAGTGGTCGCGGGTTTGGGCGTGCTTTCAAAGAAGCCTTAGCGAGTTGCTGCAGTGCATCTTGTAGATAATACACACTTCAGCCACAGAGCACAGGTGGTGGAGGGAGTGAATGTTTAAGGTGGTGGATGGGGAGCCGATCAAGCGAGTGGCTTTGTCCTGGATGGTGTTGAGCTTCTTGACTGTTGTTGGAGCTGCACTTATTCAGGAAGTGGAGAGTATTCCATCACACTCCTGACTTGTGCTCCTTGTAGGTGGTTGAAAGGCTTTCGGGAGTCAGGAGGTGAATCACTTGCCACTGAATACCAGCCTCTGACCTGCTCTTGTAGCCACAGTATTTATATGGCTGGTCCAGTTAAGTTTCTGGTGAATAGTGACCACCAGGATGTTGATGGTGTGGGATTCAACAATGGTAATGCCATTGAATGTCAAGGGGAGGTGGTTAGATTCTCTCTTGTTGGAGATAGTCATTGCCTGGCACTTATGTGGCACGAATGTTACTTGCCACTTATCAGCCTAAGCCTGAATGTTGTCTAGGTCTTGCTGCATGTGGGCACAGACTGCTTCATTATTTGAGGAATTGTGAATGGAACTGAATACTATGCAATCATCAGCAAACTTTTCCACTTCTGACCTTATGATGATCATTGATGAAGCAGCTGAAGATGGTTGGGCCTGGGACACTGCCCTGAGAAACTCTGGCAGCGATGTCCCAGAGCTGAGATGATTGGCTTCCAATAACCACAACCATCTTCCTTTGTGCTAGGTATGAAACCAGCCAATGAAGAGTTTCCCCCCAATTCCCACTGACTTTAATTTTACTAGGGCTCCTTGATGCCACACTTAGTCAAATGCTGCACTGATGTCAAGGGCAGTCACTTTCACCTCACCTCACCGCTGGAATTCAGCTCTTTTGCCCATGTTTCGACCAAGGCTGTAGTGAGATCTGTAGCTGAGTGACCAGGCAGAACCCAAACTGAGCATTATTGGTGAGTAAGTGCCGTTTGATTTCACTGTCGATGACACCTTCCATCACTTTACTGATGTTTGAGAGTAGACTGATGGTGCGGTAATTGGCTGGATTGGATATGTCCTGCTTTTTGACGGCAGGACATACATGGGCAGTTTTCCACATTGTTGAGTAGATGCCAGTGTTGTAGCTGTACTGGAACAACTTGGCTAGAGGCGCGGCTAGTTCTGGAGCACAAATCTTCAGTACGACAACCGGAATGTTGTCGGGGCCCATAGCCTTTGCTGTATCCAATGCGCTCAACCGTTTCTTGATATCACGTGGAGTGAATTGAATTGGCTGAAGACTGGCTTCTGTGGTGGTGGGGACCTCAGGAGGAGGCCGAGATGGATCATCTACTCAGCATTTTGGGCTGAAGATGATTGCGAATGCTTCAGCCTTGTATTTTATACTCACATGCTGGGTTCTGCCATCATTGAGGATGGGGATGTTCATGGAGCATCCCCCCTCCAGTTAGTTGTTTAATTGTCCATCACCATTCACGACTGGATGTGGCAGGACTGCAGAGCTTTGATCTGATCCATTCGTTGTGGGTTCGCTTAGCTCTGCCTATATGCTGCATCTGCTATTTAGCATGCATGTAGACCTGTGCTGTCGCTTCACCAGATTGGCACCTCATTTTTAGCTATGCCTGTTGCTACTCCTGGCATGCTCTTCTACACTCTCGTTGAACCAAGGTTGGTCGCCTGGTTTGATGGTAATGGTAGAGTGAGGGATATGTCGGGCCATGAGGTTATAGATCTGATCTGAATCTATCCCATTTAGCACGGTGGTAGTGTCACACAACACAATGGAGGGTTAATTACAATTAACATCCAAAAATTTACAGATCAAAGGAAATGCCTGGTGTGTAAATGGAACATTTTGCATGAATTCGAAAGGGTTTTTGTTTAAAAGCATATATTTTAGTCTTTCATCTTATTCTACTCAACTGACCAGTTGAAATGATATAGCCTGTGAAGATTTCTGTGGGATGTGTCAATGATGTGTCAGGACCTGGCTGCAATACAGATACACATTTATTGACTTGACCAGGGTTGCTAAGGTAGGACTTCTAACTCTCATCTCTCTCCTCAACCCTGCACCACCTGTACCCCTCGTACTCTCATGGCTTCCCACCCCTGCTTCACCCTCCTCCAATCATTGCACCACACCACTCCATCTTTTCTGTTGCTACCGCCGCACTTTGCTATCTTTGCTTCACTATCCTACTGTCTTCATGGTTATGTCCCCCGATTTAAATATTTTCATTACCTTAAGTCGGTGCCCGGGATGACTGAAGAGTGCCCAAACCAATATGGCGTGCGGATCGAACATATTGATGTCTTCAACCCATGATTCCCACCCAAAAACTTGATGCATCATGACTAATTTCTAGGCCTCTGTACAATGCAGCTTTTAATAAGTTCATTTGGTGATTATATTACTTCTCATGCTGTGTAACTGGAATACATTACCACATTTTGCAAGACCTTTCTCTAGTGGTAACTTTTCAATGGAAAGTAACATTTCTTCAATCAAAATACAGTTGAAGAACAGCTTAAACTTTTGTTAATTAGAAAGCTTTTATACTATCAATAAAGCAGGCCAATTAGCTAAAAACCAATAAAGTCAATTTAGAGTCCCTGTGGTGAAATGATTCTCAAGAAAACTATTCTGAACATAAACTAACATTCTGACACTACAACACTGCCACCCTATCTTTGTATAGCCTTTCAAAAATAGCTTTGCATCTTGCATGAAATGCCTCCTTAATCATTGATGTTAGAGCACTTCACCACCAGCCAATCATTCTCCTTCCTTGTCCTTCTCCCTGATGACTCTGGTCTCTTATCCTCTGTCATTAACTAGCCTGATCAGTTTTGATCATTAAATATTGTCGAGTATGTTATCATTAAATTTCATGAAAGCATTTTAGAAATTTAAACCAAAGAAAGGATTTTGATAATACTCCGCAGATCAGGCAGCATCTGTGGAGAGAGAACTGACAAAGGGTCATCGACCTGAAACGTTAAACGTTAACTCTGTTTCTCTCCACAGATGCTGCCTGACCTGCTAAGTATTTACAGTACATTCTGTTTTTATTTCAGTTTCCAGTATCTGCAGTATTTTGCTTTTGTAAAGGAATTTAGATGGCAGTTGAGTAATAATGTGATGCTGATCATAATACTGATTATTATAAATCAGAAGAAACCAATTTAATTTCATGCAGACATTGTAGTTAAGGAGGAGTGTGAAATATTAGTAGAGATAAACATAGTGAGAGAGGAAATATTAAGGGGTTTAGAAACATAGAAAATACGAGCAGTAGTAAGCCATTCGGTCCTTCAAGTCTGCACCACCATTCAATATGATCGTGGCTGATCCTCTATCTCAACATCATATTCCTGCTTTTTCCCCATACCCCTTGATGCCTTTTGTTTCTAGAAATCTATCTATCCCCCTCTTAAATATATTCCGTGACTTGGCCTCCAAAGCCTTCTGTGGTAGAGAATTCCACAAGTTCACCACCTTCTGAGTGAAATAAATTTCTCCTCTGTTATGTATGTAACCCTTGGCAACCTGTATCACACCACCACCACAGGGCCTACCTGTTGGAGTCCCAAGGGATCCCAGCATCCTTTGGGAGTACTGTATATAAGCAGGCCTCCCACTCTGTACCAGCACCCTGGAGTTCAATTAAAGGAGCTAAGGTCACACTTACTTATTGCATACAGTACTCAGTTTCATCCTTTATTATAAGCATAATAATTGGCGACGAGGTAACGAACAACCATGTGAAAATGCAAAGAACTGTTGGTATCCTGGAGAAATTCTCAGAAGGGGGTGATTGGGAGGCCTTCGTGACCAATACTTTGTGGCCAACGAGCTGGAAGGGGACGAGAACACTGCCAAACGAAGGGTGATCCTGCTTACTGTCTGTGGGGCAACAACCTATGGCCTCATGAAGAATCTTCTAGCTCCGTTGAAACCAACAACCAAATTCTATGAAGAATTGTGTACGCTGGTCCGGGAGCACCTAAATCCGAAGGAAATCGTTTTGATGGCGAGGTATCGGTTATACACGTGTCAACGGTTGGAGGGCCAGGAAGTGGCGAGCTACGTCGCCAAACTAAGGCGCCTTGTAGGACAGTGTGAATTCGATGGATTCCTTGAACAAATGTGTTATGTATGTGACCCTTGGCAACCTGTATCACACCACCACCAGAAGGCCTACCTGTTGGAGTCCCAAGGGATCCCAGCATCCCTTGGGAGCATTGTATATAAGCAGGTCTCCCACGCTGTACCAGCACTCTGGAGTTCAACTAAATGAGCTAAGGTCACACTTACTCATTGCATACAGTGCTCAGTTTCATCCTTTATGATGAGCATAATAAAATGCTAAGAGACTTTTTTTTTGCTTGGCATTGGCCATGAGGTTATCCTTCGCAAACTAGTGACTGTTGAAACACCGAATCTGAGCAAAGCCATAACAATAGCCCAGGCATTTATGTCCACCAGCGATAACACCAAACAAATTTCGCAGCATGAAAAGGTTTCGGCTAGTACTGTGCACGAAGTAACGTCGTTTTCAAGCAGGAATACACATGGCAGAATGTACACGCCGGCTGCTGCACGAC
Organism: Pristiophorus japonicus; assembly: GCF_044704955.1. Classification (NCBI taxonomy): domain Eukaryota; kingdom Metazoa; phylum Chordata; class Chondrichthyes; family Pristiophoridae; genus Pristiophorus; species Pristiophorus japonicus. The sequence goes on from NC_091978.1 coordinate 283,838,745, forward strand.
CTCAGATGACCCAGAGTCCGCCATCAATCGTTAATGCGAGGCAGTTAACACCTTGTTGGTGCTGTGGAGGTGATCATCGAGCCCATCAATGCCGCTTCAAGCACTATGCGTGCAACGGCTGCAGAACAATGGGACACCTCCAGCGAATCTGCAGGCGAGCTGCAACGCCTGCAAACCACCACGTTGCAGAGGAAGATCGATCCATGGTGGATCAGGCTGAACTATCGACTCGAACCGAGGAGGCAGACGTGTACGGGGTACACGCCTTCACCACGAAATGTCCACCGATTATGTTAAAAGTTGAACTAAACGGAATTCCGGTATCCATGGAACTGGACACGGGTGGGAGTCAGTCTATAATGAGCAAAAAGGCCTTCGATAGGCTGTGGTGCAACAAGGCACACAGGCCCAAGCTCAGCCCCATTCACACCAAACTAAGAACTTACACCAAAGAGCTGATCCCTGTAATTGGCAGCGCAGAAGTAAAAGTCTCCTATGATGGAGTAGTGCACGACCTCCCACTATGGATCATGCCAGGGGATGGCCCCACACTGTTCGGCAGAAGCTGGCTGGGAAAAATCCGCTGGAACTGGGACTGGGACGACACCCGAACGCTTTCGTCCGTCGACGACGCCTCATGTGCCCAGGTTCTGAGCAGATTCCCATCGTTGTTCGAGCCAGACATTGGAAGTTTCTCGGGGGTGAAGGTGCAGATCCACTTGGTTCCCGGTATACGACACATCCACCACAAGGCACGGGCGGTACCGTATATGATGCGAGAGAAAGTGGAAATTGAGCTGGACAGGCTGCAGCGAGAAGGCATCATCGCGCCGGTGGAATTCAACAAGTGGGCCAGACCGATTTGTCCCGGTACTCAAAGGTGACAGCACGGTCAGAATTTGTGGGGACTATAAAGTAATGATTAACCGTTTTTCACTACAGGACCAGTACCCGCTACCCAAGGCAGACGACCTATTTGCGACGCTGGCTGGAAGAAAGACATTCACCAAGTTGGACCTGACCTCGGCCTACATGACGCAGGGGCTGGAAGAATCTTCGAAAGGCCTCACTTGCATCAACACGCATCTATAACAGATGCCCGTTTGGGATTCGTTCGGCCGTGGCAATTTTCCAACAGAACAGCCTGCTAAAGTCGATTCCACGCACCGTGTTTTTCCATGACGACATACTGGTCACAGGACGGGACACCATCGAACACTTGAAGAATCTGGAAGAGGTTCTACGTCAGCTAGATTGCGTGGGACTCACTCAGGTTGAATCGCTTGAAGTATGTTTTCCTGGCACCAGAGGTCGAGTTCTTGGGAAGAAGAATCGCAGCAGACGGCATCAGACCCACCGACGCCAAGACGGAGGCCATCAAGAACACGCCTAGACCACAGAACGTGACGGAGCTGCGGTCGTTCCTGGGACTCCTCAACTATTTCGGTAATTTCCTACCAGGGTTAAGCTACATGTGCTGGAACCCCTACATATGCTACTGCGCAAGGGAGACTGGGTATGGGGGAATTCACAAGAGGAGGCCTTTGAGAAAGCCAGAAATCTGTTATGTTCAAACAAACTGCTTGCTCTGTATAACCCATGTAAACGATTAGTGCTAGCTTGCAATGCATCGTCATACGGGGTCGGGTGTGTGTTACAACAGGGGCTAACGAATCGGGGATTTTGCAACCGGTCGCCTATGCATCCAGGAGTCTGTCCAAGGCTGAAAGGGTCTACAGCATGATTGAAAAAGAAGCTCTGGCGTGCGTTTACGGGGTGAAAAAAATGCACCAGTATTTGTTTGGTCTCAAGTTTGAGCTAGAAACTGACAAGCTGCTCATATCGTTTTCTCAGAGAGCAAAGGGATTAACACCAATGCCTCTGCCCGCATCCAAAGATGAGCACTCACGCTGTCAGCATACAACTATGTAATCCACACAGACCAGGCACAGAGAACTGCGCTGGTGCTCTCAGTCGGCTACCATTGGCCACCACCGGGGTGGAAATGGTACAGCCTGCAGACTTGCTCATGCTGATGGATGCATTCAAAAATGAAAAGTCACTCATTATGGCCCGCCAGATCAGGACCTGTACCAGCCAGGATCCTTTACTGTCCCTGGTAAAAAACTGTGTCCTCCATGGGAGCTGGTCCAGCGTCCCAGCGGAGTTGCAGGAAGAGATTAAGCCATTCCACAGGCGCAAAGACAAAATATCCTTACAGACGGACTGTCTTTTGTGGAGTAATAGCTTGGTCTTGCCCAAAAAAGGCAGAGAAATATTCATACACGATCTACACAGCACCCACCCAGGCATAGTAATGATGAAAGCCATTACCAGATCCCATGTGTGGTGGCCCGGCATCGACTCAGATTTAGAGTCATGCGTGCGCCAGTGCAACACTTGCTCTCACCTGAGCAATGCACACAGAGAGGCACCGCTAAGTTTGTGGACATGGCCCTCCAAACCGTGGTCTAGGATCCACATTGACTTTGCACGTCCATTCCTAGGCAAAATGTTCTTGGTTGTTGTGGATGCTTATTCAAATTGAATTGAATGTGTAATAATGTCTGTAAGCATGTCCACCGCTACCATCGAAAGCCTATGAGCCATGTTTGCCACACACGGCCTGCCTGATGTCCTTGTCAGCGACAATGGGTCGTGTTTCACCAGTGCTGAATTCAAGGAATTCATGACCCGCAATGGGATCAAGCACGTGACATCTTCCCCGTTCAAGCTTGCATCCAACGGCCAGGCAGAACGGGCAGTTCAAACCATCAAGCAAAGCTTGAAATGCGTGTCGGAAGGCTCTCTGCAGACCCGACTGTCCCGAGTCCTGCCCAACTACTGCACCAGACCCCACTCGCTCACCGGGGTTCCCCCAGCCAAGCTGTTCATGAAAAGGGCACTCAAAACCAGGCTCTCTTTTGTCCACCCTGATCTCCATGATCACGTCGAGGGTAGGCGGCATCAACAAAGCATGTACCATGATCGTGTAAACTTGTCACGCGATATTGAGGTCAATGACTCTGTGTTTGTACTCAATTATGGACATGGTCCCAAATGGCTTGCTGGCACGGTCATAGCCAAAGAAGGGAGTAGGGTGTTTCAGGTCAATTGGCCAATGGACTAACGTGCAGAAAGCATTTGGACCAAACCAATTTGCGGTTCACTAACAACTACGAGCAACCGGAAGAGGATACCACTAACTTTGACCCTCCAACACACAGACAAGTGGCAACCGACATCACGGTTGACCACAAAGCCGAACTCACCATCCCCAGCAGCCCGGCAAGACCAGCTGCCCAGCAGCCCAGTGAAGAACCAACCAACACCTGCATTTGTACCGAGACGATCGACAAGGGAGCGAAATGCCCCAGATCGTCTCGCCCTGTAAATAAGTGTACTGTTGACTTTACGAGGGAGTGATGTTATGTATGTAACCCTTGGCAACCTGTATCACACCACAACCAGAGGCCCAACCTGTTGGAGTCCCAAAGGATCCCAGCATCCCTTGGGAGCACTGTATATGAGCAGGCCTCCCACGCTGTACCAGCATACTGGAGTTCAATTAAAGGCGCTAAGGTCACACTTATTCATTGCATACAGTACTCAGTTTCATTCTTTATTATGAGCATAATAATCTCGGTCCTAAATTTCCTACCCCATATCCTGAGACTGTGACCCCTTGTTCTAGACTTCCCAGCCAGGGGAAACATCCTCCCCGCATTCAGTCTATCCAACCTAGTCAGAATTTTATACATTTCAATAAGATCCCCTCTCATTCTTCTAAACTCTAGTGAATACAGGCCTAGTTGACCCAATTGCTCCTCATACGACAGTCTTGCCATCCCAGGAATCAGTCTGGTGAACCTTCGCTGCACTCCCTCTATGGCAAGTATATCCTTTCTTAGGTAAGGAGACCAAAACTGCACACAATACTCCACGTGCGGTCTCACCAAGGCCCTGTATAACTGTAGTAAGACATCCTTGCTCCTGTACTCAAATCCTCTTGCAATGAAGGCCAACATACCATTTGCCTTCCTAACTCCTTGCTGCACCTATATGTTTGCTTTCAATGACTGGTGTACAAGGACACCCTGGTCCTTCTGTACTTCGACACTTCCCAAGCCATCACCATTTAAATAATACTTTGTCCTTATGTTTTTCCCACCAAAGTGGATAACTTCACGTTTATCCACATTATACTGCATCTGCCATGTGTTTGCCCACTCACTCAACCTATCTAAATCGCCTTGCAGCATCTTTGCATCCTCCTCACAACTCACAATCCAACCTAGTTTTGTGTCGTCAGCAAACTTGGAAATATTACATTTGGTTCCCTCATCCAAATCATTTATATATAATGTGAATAGCTGGGGCCAAGCACTGATCCCTGTGGTACCCGACTAGTCACTGCCCGCCACCCCGAAAAAGACCCGTTTATTCCTACCCTCTGTTTCCTGTCAGTTAACCAATTTTCAATCCATGACAATACATTACCCCCAATCCTTTGTGCTTTAATTTTGCATACTAACCTCTTATGTGGAACTTTATCAAAGGCCTTCTGAAAATCCAAATACACTACATCCACTGGTTCTTCCTTATCTATTCTATCAGTTACATTCTCAAAAAACTCCAGTAGGTTTGTCAAACATGATTTTCCTTTCATAAATCCATGTTGACTTTGTTTAATCCCGTTGATATTATCTAAGTGTGCCATTATCACATCCTTTATAATAGACTCTAACATTTTCCCTATTACTGATGTCAGGCTAACCGGTCTGTAGTTCCCCGTTTTCTCTCTCCCTCCTTTTTTAAATAGTGGGGTTACATTTGCCACCTTCCAATCTGCAGGAACTATACCATAATCTATAGAATTTTGGAAGATGACAACCAATGCATCTAGTATTTCCATGGATATCTCTTTTAGTACTCTGGGATGCAGATCATCAGGCCCATTAGTGTCTCCAGCACAATTTTCTGAATAATTATCATTTACTTTAATTCCTCTTGTTCACTTGACTCTTGGTTCCCTTGTATTTCTGGGACGTTATTTGTGTCCTCTTCCGTGAAGACAGAACTGAAGTATTTATTTAATTGTTCTGCCATTTCCTTGTTCCCCATTACAAATTGTCCCGTTTCTGTCTGTATATTTGTCCACTAATCTTTTTCTTTTTACGTACTTGTAGAAATTTTGGCAGTCGGTTTTTAGCATCTTTGAACGTGGATAAATTGCTAGACCCGGATGAAATGTATCCCAGGTTGTTAAGAGAAGCAAGAGAGGAAATAGCGGAGGCTTTGACCATCATTTTCGAATTCACTCTGCTGACAGATGTGGTGCCGGAGGACTGCTAAGATTGTACTGCAGCTTAAAAAGGGAGAAAGGGATAGACCGAGTAATTATACATTAGTCAGCCTAACCTCGGTGGTGGACAAATTATTGGAAAAATTCTGAGGGACAGTATTAATCATCATTTAGAAAGGCACGGATTAATCAAGGAGAGTCAGCAAGGGAAGGTCGTGTCTGACTAACTTCATTGAATTTTTTGAGATAACAAGGAGGGTCGATGAGGGTAGTGCGTTTAATGTAGTTTACATGGATTTTAGCAAGGGTTTTGAAAAGGCCCCACATGGCAGTCTGGCCCATGGAGTAAAAATAAAACGGGGAAGGTGGCTCAACCTTGGCTAACAAGGGAAATTAGGGATAGTTTTAAATCCAAGGAAGAGGCATATAAATTGGCCAGAAAAAGCAGCAAACCTGAGGACTGGGAGAAATTTAGAATCCAGCAGAGGAGGACAAAGTGTTTAATTAGGAGGTGGAAAATAGAATATGAAAGGAAGCTTGCTGGGAACATAAAAACTGACTGCAAAAGCTTCTATAGATATGTGAAGAGAAAGAGATTAGTGAAGACAAACGTAGGTCCCTTGCAGTCAGAATCAGGTGAATTTATAATGGGGAACAGAGAAATGGCAGACCAATTGAACAAATACTTTGGTTCTGTCTTCACGAAGGAAGACACGAATAACCTTCCAGAAATACTAGGGGACAGAGGATCTAGCGAGAAGGAAGAACTGAAGGAAATCTTTATGAGTCATGAAATTATTTTAGGGAAATTGATGGGATTGAAGGCCGATAAATCCCCAGGGCCTAATAATCTGCATCCCAGAGTACTTAAGGAAGTGGCCCGAGAAATAGTGGATGCATTGGTGATCATTTTCCAATAGTCTATCGACTCTGGATCAGTTCCTATGGACTGGAGGGTAGCTAATGTAACACTACTTTTTTAAAAAGGAGGCAGAGAGAAAATGGTGAATTACAGAACGGTTAGCCTGACATCGGTAGTGAGAAAAATGTTGGAATCAATCATTAAAGATGAAATAGCAGTGCATTTGGAAAGCAATGACAGGATTGGTCCAAGTCAGCATGGATTTATGAAAGGGAAATCATGTTTGACGAATCTTCTAGAATTTTTTGAGGATGTAACTAGTAGAGTGGACAAGGGAGAACCAGTGGATGTGGTGTACTTGGACTTTCAAAAAGCTTTTGTCAAGGTCCCACACAAGAGATTGTTGTGCAAAATGAAAGCACATGGTATTTGGGGTAATGTATTGATGTGGATAGAGAACTGCTTGGCAGACAGGAAACAGAGAGTCGGGATAAACGGGTCCTTCTCAGAATGGCAGGGAGTGACTAGTGGGGTGCCGCAGGGCTCAGTGCGGGAACCCAGCTATTTATAATACACATCAATAATTTAGATGAAGGAACTGAGTGTAATGTCTCCAAATTTGCAGATGAAACTAAGCTGGGTGGCGGTGTGAGCTGTGAGGAAGATGCTAAGAGGCTGCAGGGTGAATTGGACAGGTTAGGTGAGTGGGCAAATGCATGGCAGATGCAGTATAATGTGGATAAATGTGAGGTTATCCACTTTGGTGGCAAAAACATGAAGGCAGAATATTATCTGAATGGCGACAGATTAGGAAAAGGGGAGGTGCCATGAGGCCTGGGTGTCATGGTACATCAGTCATTGAAAGTTGTCATGCAGGTACAGCAGGCGGTGAAGAAAGCAAATGGCATGTTGGCCTTCATAGCTCGGGGATTTGAGTATAGGAGCAGGGAGGTCTTAATGCAGTTGTACAGGGCCTTGGTGAGGCCTCACCTAGAATAATGTGTTCAGTTTTGGTCTCTTAATCTGAGGAAGGACGTTCTTGCTATTGAGGGAGTGCAGCGAAGGTTCACCAGACTTGATTCCCAGGATGGCAGGACTGACATATGAGGAGAAACTGGATCGACTGGGCCTGTATTCACTGGAGTTTAGAAGAATGAGAGGGGATCTCATAGAAACATATAAAATTCTGACGGGACTGGACAGGTTAGATGCAGGAAGAATGTTCCCGATGTTGTGGAAGCCCAGAACCAGGGGTCACAGTCTAAGGATAAGGGATAAGCCATTTAGGACCGAGATGAGGAGGAACTTCTTCACTCAGAGTTGTGAACCTGTGGAATTCTCTACCGCAGAGAGTTTTTGATGCTAGTTCATTAGATATATTCAAGAGGGAGTTAGATATGGCCCTTATGGCTAAAGGGATCAAGGGTTATGGAGAGAAAGCAGAAAAGGGGTACTGAGGTGAATGATCAGCCATGATCTTTATAAATGGTGATGCAGGCTCAAAGGGCCAAATGGCCTACTCCTGCACCTATTTTCTATGTTTCTATGTTTCTAATCCAAGAGAAAGTGGCAAGTTGAATCGAAAATTGCTTCAGTGGCAGGTAGCAAAGGGTAAGGGTCGATGGGTGTTTTTTTGACTGGAAGGCTGTTTCTAGTGAGGTTCTGCATGGCTCAGTACTAGGGGCTAGAATTTCCATCAAGACCCTCAACGCCCGATTGCCCGCTGATAAGGATCGTTAATGCTCGGCAAAAAAAATGGGCGAGAATTTCCATTTTGAGGGTAAAGGTGTGTGGAACTGATCGCCCGGTGAAAAAAGTCAGCGTTGCACACTCATTTTCGGCGGTCTCTCGCCAGACAAAAAAAACAGCTGTAACGCCGAGAAAATCGCCGACAATGAAGCCGAAAGTCTGGCCCTAGGTCCCCTGCTTTTTGTAGTTTATATCAATGATTTAAACTTCAATGTAGGGGGCATGATTAAGAAATTTGCAAATGCCAGAAGAATTGGCCATGTGGTTGATAGTGAGGAAGAAAGCTGTCAACTGGAGGAAGATATCAATGGACTGGTCAGGTGGGCAGAAAAGTGGCAAATGGAATTCAATCCGGAGAAGTGTGAAATCATGCATTTGGGGAAGGGAAGGGAATATACAATAAATGGGAGTATACTGAGAAGTGTAGAGGAACAGAGGGACCTTGGAGTGCACATCCACAGATCCCTGAAGGTAGCAGGACAGGTAGATATGGTGGTTAAGAAGGAATATGGAATACTTTCCTTTATTAGCCAAGGCATAGAATATAAGAGCAGGAAGGTTATGCTTGAACTGTATAAAACACTAGTTAGGCCATGCGTATAGTTCTGGTCACCAGATTACAGGAAAGATGTGATTGCACCTGAGAGGGTACAGAGAAGATTTACAAGGTTGTTGCCAGGACTGGAGAATTTTAGCTATGAGGAAATACTTGATAGACTGGGATTGTTTTCTTTGGAGAAGGGGAGGCTGAGGGGAGACTTGGTGAGGCACATTATCACTTCACAATTGGAGATTTAACTCCTAAAGTCTCAGAATGTTCTGTGAATTTCCAGTTTGTATACCTAGTTGCATTTCTATTCACACAAACTGTTGACATCTAAAGTAGCTCCAGTTTATGTAGCATTTCTTCTCCATCACTAACTTTAATCTATTTTCATCCTGAAAATAAATCGTAATTTTCATATTTAACAAATTATTGGGGGTGAAATTATTCTGTGGCAGAAGCACAAGATGGGATTGGAAAAGAAAAGCGGGCATTTTTAAACCCAGGGCATTGGTGGAATGGGGAGAGGTGGGAATCCTATTGCTAAACAAGTTCCTCTGGAATACAGTGGGGTAGACTTTAGGTTTTATCGTCTGGGTAGAACGAAGGAAGGAAAACCTGGTGGGGAGGAATGCATGCAGCAAACAGAACCCATTTGTTTTTCCTGCCATTGCAATGAATACATGGAAAATCCAGACGATCCTATTAACTCTGTGCAATTCTCTCCGCTAGGTTTTCCCCTCTGCGCTCCTCCTTGGCAATGTTTAAGGATCGAGCAGTAAAGATTAAAGAAGTTTAGATGTTGCAAGTAAAGGTAAAGCAGGAAAAATTGTTATTTGCATATTCCAGCGGTGTGTGGTTTAAAACCGCCGGAATACCGCCGAGACCGAAGACAGCTAGTTTCGTCAAAATTATTCTGGCGGTATGCGAGCGATGTGCAGTGGGTGGTATGCAGCATTATAGTTGATCAAGTTCGACTTTCTTCTCGATGGATGGTGTGGCACTGCATTGCGCATGTGCAAATTTTTCTTTTTGCCTTTTTTTACAGATGCTTTTCCCCCGCGATTTCGGGGTCAGGGGTCACCTGTGCATGCCCAGACAGTTGACGTCGAGGGAGAGTGAGAAGAAGCAGCAAAGTATTCGAGGGTGAGTTGTTTTCATCAGAGATTCCAGAGTCAAATAATATTAATAATAGATAATAATACAATATCAATAATACAATATCAATAATACATATTTTATAAATAAGCAATCATATAATAAATATACATATAATGGAAATGCTGAAAAAGAAGTCTAGCGCAGGAATATCGAGAAGGACGGGAGGTTGGGGGCACCTGCCTTCGACGAAACGGAGCTATCTGCCCTGCTGGCGAACATCACGGAGAGATACTCGGACTTCATCAAGGGTGGTCGTGGAAAGACCCCCCAAAGGAGTACAACAAAATATGGGATGAGATCGGGGTGGCTGTCTCCTCCACAAGTACAATGGTATGCACTGGAGAAAGATGTCAAGAGGTGGAATGACCTGGTGAGGGTAGCAAGAGTAAGTAATGATTTTACTTATGCAGCCCCCCATGTGCCATGTACCATGTAAATGTAGGTTCAGTGTCACACGGATGATGTTATTTATCCCAAGGTTACGGCGATGTATTCGTGCTTTGAGGCAATATTGGAAAGGAAAACTAGGGGACTAAAACTAGATGGGCTAGACTTTCCATTATTGTGCAGATCGCTCAAAAATGGGCGTTATTTCCAGCATTGCCGTTTATTATGGGTTTTGAGATCGCCGGATGATCGCCCATTTTCAAAATCCCCAGTTTCCACTTTATAAAATGGCCGTTAGTGGTAGCGATGTGAAATGGGCATGAGCGGTATTTTTTTTTTCTTCTGTCATAAAATGTTGCCGTCCATAGCAACGCCATGGCAACAGTCTTTAACGCGTTTCAGGTCAGGGGTCATCAATACATGCACAGAAGAGGAGAGAGAGAGAGAGCAGACAGGAAGAGAAAGCTTGTGTGGGTTTGTTGTCTGGGGCTTTGCGGTTTGTTTGGCTGTTGTGGGAGGTTGGAGCAATTTTTGTGAGGAGTAATAATAAAATATAGCAATATTTAGTTTGGTGAGACAGAAATATCAGAAAAAATAAAAATAATAACATGGAAAGCATGGAGGAGGCGAGAGAGCACGACGTGGAGGGGGAGCAGGCTGGTGAGGGCAGTGAGGTTGGAGAGGAATTGGAGTTGGGAGGACGAAAACGAGCGAGGAGATTCTCCGATGAGGCAAATGCTGCCCTCCTGCAGGAGGTGGAGTCACGTTGGGATCAATTGACCCGGGGTGGGTGTGGGAAGCCCACCCTGAAGGTGTATCAGAAGATTTGGGCCGAGATCGCTAAGGTGATCTCGTCAGCGACGCACGAGGTGCATAACGGCAACCAGTGCCGCAAGCGCTGGAACGACCTTGTCAGTTCCGGCAGAGGATTACATTTATGTACATTGACTTATATATTTATATAATTGGAATTGCAAGTGTAATGAGTAAATAAATTCAGATCTGATGTATTGCAGTTAGACCGGTAATGTTTTACTCAAATCCTACGTTTACGGTGTACGTGTTTAGGTTAATAATGGTAATAATGATAGCATCTGTCAGTTATGTGTTGTATCAGTATCTGTGACAGTACCTAGCAATGATCTTACGCAATGATCTTATGCCATGTTGTGCTGTTGTTACCTTTTGCAGAAAAAGCTTTAGAAGAATAGGGCCGAGCAGCGGCACACGGGTGGCGGCCCACCAGTGATGTGTGAGCTCTCCGACTTTGAGGAGCAGGTGCTGGCACTAGTGGGGAATCCACACCCTGTCGGCCACGCATGCAGCAGCAGAACCAGTTATTATGCCACGTGAGTAAAGTATACACCATTGTGTGACGTAAAGTCAATAGATGCCACACCCACTCATATATGTATAATATATGATAGATGATTGATGAAAGTGTTATGTAATTAATGATGGGCTCATGAAAATCATTGCAATGCAGAATTTGGTTATGTTCATTAAATGTGATGTCTGAGATGATATTGATAGTGGTAGTGCTGTCCTCGTGCATATGCTGTGTGTAGCGTCTGAATCACCGTGTCACCCTAGCACCCGCTTCTCCTCTATTAACCTAATTTATGTTTTGTAGCTCACCCAAGAGCGCAGTCACTGGCAACACTACCGAGGCAAGGTGCGGATCTGGCAGCAGCGGTGGATCATGCTTCTGGTGGTGAGGAGCCCCGAATCTCACCCGTTGAGCTGCAGGATGCCCTCTCCACTGACGACAGTGAGTTGGAGGAGCCTGCAGCAACAAGTTCCATGTCAAGTACACCGTTGACATTTAGTGCTCCTGAAGCCATGTCCTTCTCCACTGTGGAGGTAGCGGGCCCAAGCACTTTGCCGCAGGACACCCCAAATATCTCCATGCCGGCGCTGACCCCGCAGAGGTTGGTTCGACGCAGCAGGACTGCTCCACGATCGGCAGATCTCAGCGGGGACATGGTTCATTTGTCCAGGAGGAGTGTTGACATAGGTCAGCAGATCCTCCAGACAATGGAGGGCATATCACAACAGCTGGCCACAATATCCGCGACCATGACAGAGTACGTGCCGCGGTTGGCGGTGGTCCTGGAAGTGATGGCCAGGAACACTTGTGCCAAAGGGCTACCAGTATTCCCGGAATGCGGCACTGAACCCCAAGGTGCCACACGCCCATTGCCAACGACACATGCGAGCCAGGAGGAAGCTCTTGCTTCTGGGTTGGAGGACGTCCTCTCCAGCATCTGACCAGCCAGCGGATCTGCTGTCATCCCCCCCCCGCAATGAAGCAGTGCCTAAGGAGCACTGCGGCAAGGTGGCTTAGAGTCGGGAGGGGAAGGGGTAGAGGTGGAGAGAAGATGTGGGAGGAAAAAGGAAAGTGAGGTGCATGGCTGCAAGAGTTGGAGTTGTGATAGCATTGATGCTGCTTTTGTTGCTCGTGAATAAATGTTGGGAGGTTTGGGGGAGGGGGAGGGGGTACCTTGTTTTTTGCATTTGTGTTATTTGTGTTAGTAGTCTTATTGGAAATGTTAAAAATGCAATAAATTATATAAATGTTATAAATTTGTTGTGGGGTGGGGTGTTTTTATAGAGTTATAATTATGATTATATACAATGTGTTAATGGACAAGTTCAGGTTAGACCGCTTCTCCCTGTAAGTGCGTGGTGATACGTCCTTGCTATACAGTATAAATGCACACGAGGCCTATGCTTGAGAGAAGGTCAGTCTGTGACCTGTCCTTTATTCCTTAGCACTCAAGTAATGGAAGTGGGTGGAGCTTCCCCTCTTATATCTGAAGGTCCAGGTTAGGAGTGTCTCCCACAAGTTCACCACCTTGTGGTCATTGTTCTCACAGTGTACAACTTAGATCAGATTATACATGGGTTACAATGCTGGTTGAATACATGACATGTGGGGTGTAAGTTCTCGTCCTCCTCAGCATTCTGCCACCTCAATATACCTTCTGCTATCTCTAGTCTGCAGCGTAGTCATCAAGACAGGCTGAGAAATTACAGGCCCCTTTACAATAACAATCAGTATTATATCTATTGTTCATAAACATTAAATTTACCTACTAATTCAACTAAAATCAATTCAAATCGTCCACAATATGATGAGATTGTTCAGATTTACAAATCACCGAAAAATAACTCCAGAGTAGATTAAAACTCCCCAGAAGTTGAAGCAGCCTTTTATATGAAACGTCCTCCGATTTACAAAATGGCGTCCACACCGTTGGGTTAAGGTCAGGTGAGAGCAACTTTTTCTCAGCGTTTTTTTCGTCGAGCGATATTTTCAGCGATATGTGGGAGAAATGCCGAAAGTAACATTCGCCGATATTATGGCCATTAGTTTCGGCTATTCTGAACTTTACGGCAAAATAAAAATGGGCGGGCGGTATTATTAATTCTCAACGTTAACTAAATGCCGAAAGTAATGCTGGGCGATAAGTGAGCGATAAATGGGTGTCAGTTTCTACTTTTTTGCGAAATGGGCGCTATTTGGGCGGTATACCTCATCTCAGCATTAAAATGGACGTTAAGTGGGCGGTAGCGATGCAAAATGAATGGAAATTCTAGTCCATAGTCTTAGAATAAGGGGCCACCCATTTAAAATTGAGATGAGGAGAAATTTCTTCTTTCAGAGGGTTGTAAATCTGTGGAATTCTCTGCCCCAGAGAGCTATGGAGGCTGGGTCATTGAATATATTTGAAGTGGACATAGAGAGATTTTTAGAAACATAGAAGCATAGAAAATAGGTGCAGGAGTAGGCCATTCGGCCCTTCGAGCCTGCACTACCATTCAATAAGATCATGCCTGGTCATTCACCTCAGTACCCCTTTCCTGCTTTCTCTCCATACCCCTTGATCCTTTTAGCAGTCAGGGCCATATCTAACTCCCTCTTTAATAACTCCCTCTTTAATATACATAACGAACTAACATCAACAACTCTCTGTGGTGGAGAATTCCACAGGTTAACAACTCTCTGAATGAAGAAGTTTCTCCTCATATCGGTCCTAAATGGCTTACCCCTTATCCTTAGACTATGGCCCCTGGTTCTGGACTTCCCCAACATCGGGAACATTCTTCCCGCATCTAACCTGTCTAGTCCCGTCAGAATTTTATGTTTCTATGAGATCCCCTCTCATTCTTCTAAACTCCAGTGAATACAGGCCCAGTCGATCCAGTCTCTCCTCATATGTCAGTCCTGCCATCCCAGAAATTAGTCTGGTGAACCTTCGCTGCACTCTCTCAATAGCAAGAACGTCCTTCCTCAGATTAGGAGATCAAAACTGAACACAATATTCCAGGTGAGGCCTCACCAAGGCCCTGTACAACTGCATTAAGACCTCCCTGCTCCTATACTCAAATCCCCTAGCTATGAATGCCAACATACCATTTGCCTTCTTCACCGCCTGCTGTACCTGCATGACAACTTTCAATGACTGATGCACCATGACACCCAGGTCTCGTTGGAACTCCCCTTTTCCTAATCTGCCGCCATTCAGATAATATTCTGCCTTCATGTTCTTGCCACCAAAATGGATAACCTCACATTTATCCACATTATACTGCATCTGCCATGCATTTGCCCACTCACCTGTCCAAGTCACCCTTCAGCCTCTTAGCATCCTCTTCACAGCTCACACTGCCATCCAGCTTAGTGTCATCTGCAAACTTGGAGATATTACACTCGATTCCTTCATTTAAATCACTGATGTATATTGTAAATAGCTGGGGTCCCAGCACTGAGCCCTGTGGCACCCCACTAGTCACTGCCTGCCATTCTAAGAAGGACCCGTTTATCCCGACTCTCTGCTTCCTGTCTGCCAACCAGTTCTCTATCCACGTCAATACATTACCCGCAATACCATGTGCTTTAATTTTGCACAACAATCTCTTGTGTGGGATCTTGTCAAAAGCCTTTTGAAAGTCCAAATACACCACATCCACTGGTTCTCCCTTGTCCACACTACTAGTTACATCCTCAAAAAATTCCAGAAGATTTGTCAAGCATGATTTCCCTTTCATAAATCCATGCTGACTTGGATCCATCCTGTCACTGCTTTCCAAATGCGCTGCTATTTCATCTTTAATAATTGATTCCAACATTTTCCCCACTACTGATGTCAGGCTAACCGGTCTGTAATTCACCATTTTCTCTCTCCATCCTTTTTTAAAAACTGGTGTTACATTAACTACCCTCCAGTCCATAGGAACTGATCCAGAGTCGATAGACTATTGGAAAATGATCACCAATGCATCCACTATTTCTAGGGCCACTTCCTTAAGTACTCTGGGGTGCAGACTATCAGGCCCTGGGGATTTATCGGCCTTCAATCCCATCAATTTCCCTAACATAATTTCATGACTCATAAAGATTTCCTTCAGTTCTTCCTTCTCGCTAGATCCTCGGTCCCCTAGTATTTCCGGAAGGTTATATGCGTCTTCCTTCGTGAAGACAGAACCAAAGTATTTGTTCAATTGGTCTGCCATTTCCTTGTTCACCATTATAAATTCACCTGATTCTGACTGCAAGAGACCTACGTTTGTCTTCACTAATCTTTTTCCCTTCACATATCTATAGAAGTTTTTGCAGTCGGTTTTTATGTTCCCAGCAAGCTTCTCCTCATACTCTACTTTCCCCCTCCTAATTAAACCCTTTGTCCTCCTCTGCTAAATTTTAAATTTCTCCCAGTCCTCAGGTTTGCTGCTTTTTCTGGCCAATTTATATGCCTCTTCCTTGGACTTAACACTATCCCTAATTTCCTTTCTTAGCCACGGTTGAGCCACCTTCCCCCGTTTATTTTTACTTCAGACAGGGATGTACAATTGTTGAAGTTCATCCATGTGATCTTTAAATGTTTGCCATTGCCTATCCATCGTCAACCCTTTAAGTATCATTCGCCAGTCTATTTTAGCCAATTTATGTCTCATACCATCGAAGTTACCTTTCCTTAAGTTCAGGACCCTCGTCTCTGAATTAACTGTGTCACTCTCCATCTTAATAAAGAATTCGACCATATTATGGTCACTCTTCCCCAAGGGGCATCGCACAACAAGATTGCTAATTAGCCCTTTCTCATTACACATCACCCAGTCTCGGATAGCCAGCCCTCTAGTTGGTTCCTCGACATATTGGTCTGGAAAACCATCCCTAATACACTCCAGGAAATCCTCCTCCACCGTATTGCTACCAGTTTGGTTAGCCCAATCTATGTGTAGATTAAAGTCGCCCATGATAACTGTTGTACCTTTATTGCACGCATCCCTAATTTCTTGTTTGATGCTGTCCCCAATCTCACTATTGCTGGTTGGTGGTCTGTATACAACTCCCAATACCGTTTTCTACCCTTTGGTATTTTGACCGATAAGGGAGTAAAGGGTTATGGGGATCGGGCAGGGAAGTGGAGCTGAGTCCATGATCAGATCAGCTGTGATCTTATTGAATGGCAGAGCAGGCTTGAGGGGCCAAATGGCCTACTCCTGCTCCTATTTCTTTTGTTCTTATATTCAATAACAAGAGGATTAACCCAGTGTTTTGATGTGTGTGTGCGTGTGTATGTGTGAACCTGTGCGTGTGTGATGTTAAATAGATTGAAGATTTTCTTTCATTTACTTTACTTTCTACAGAAGAAGATATCTGTAATAGCAGCGGATCAGCGACGTATGGGGGGAAGACCCCCAATGCAAGAACCCTTGACGGAGATTGAGATCTGTGCCCTGTCGCTGGTCGGGGATAGGAACCGTGCCACCACCGGCATTGGAGCTGACCCATCCACACAGGATGTTCAGTTCAATACAATCTCCTGTCTGTGTTGCAGTCGTGTAGTGTTAAATGTTGGCCTCATATAACTGTAATGTTGGCCTCATGTACTGTGATGTAATTTTATTGCACTGTAATGTTGGGCTCATGTGATGTACTGCAATGTTGGGGGCATGTAACGCAATGCATATGTATATGTATATATGTATTGTCTGGCTGCGATATGTAATGCAGTAATGCGGCATAGGTGGACATTTAAGTAAAACTGCGCTACGACACTGTACTCCTGTACTCCTGTAACCCTGACCCCTCCCCAGGTGCCGAGCATTGTTAAATGTTTTTTACTTTCAGACTCTGAGGATTCAGACCAGAACTCTGCAGAGAGACAAGGCAGCACCGAACCTTCTCCTGTCTTCACCCCTGCCAGAGATGATAACGAGGAAGAGGAAGAGCAGCTCATCCTGGAGCCAGTGGAGGCGGAGGTGGGGTTGGAGATGGAGGAGGAGATAACAGTTCCATCTGGGCCAGCTGGAACATCCTCCACGACCATCTCTATATTCAGGGGATTCCCCCATGCCTCCTCGGATTCTGCGCGACCAAGCGGTGCGCAGCAAGGCACCCCCAGTGTTGCAGCGCCTTTGCCGCAGCGACGGAGGTTGGTGCAGCAAAGGTCCATTGCTGCAAGACAGATAGGTGCGTATCAGGACATGGTGTGTCTGTCACAGGCCAGCGTCGACATAGGTCGAAAGCTGCTGAAGACCATGGCTATGATAGCCGGAAACATTGCGACGCAATCAGAACGACAGTCGGAGGATATATCGCGTCTGATCACCGCGTTGGAGTGAACCGCCGACTCCGTCGATGCTATGTGGCAATTGACGGGATTGGGATATGGCACGGAATCTCTCTGTGTCATAGTAGTCGCGTTGACAGCACCTGAGGGTGGGGAGCTGCTAGCAGCTTCCAGCCCTGAAACTGTGCCTTCCGGATCATGAACTTGTCCTGAGGCCTCATTCATTGCGCCTGCAATGTCTCACCCCCAACGACAGCAACAGCTCTCTGGGTGCACTGCTGCACGCTGGCTTGGTACCACCACGGGGAGGTCCAGGCTCAGGGGCAGTGGGAAAGGGAAGGGCGGGAGTAAGGAAGTGTGGGTGAGTACGTGGTCGAGGTCGAGGTAGAGGATAGTAAAGGGTGCTTTGTTGTAGTCAATTGTTCATTGTTAATTTAAAATAGTTGAAGTTTGATTTTTAAAAGTTTATTTCAAGTTGTTAAAGTTGTTACAGTTTTTCAAAGTTATAGTTATAAGTTTTACAAAGTTTTACAATTGTTCTATATTTTTTATATTTTTACGTAAACGTTTCAATTGAATTTAAGCACTCTTGTACAGTGTCAAACTTTTGGGGTAACAGTCATCAGGGTCCCAAAACACTGTGTGTACGAAAGGCTGAAACGTAGCACTCCACATACAAGCAAAACATTCATTTTTGCAGTGGTATACGGTTCACGTGCCCTCCACTGTGGTGTTGGAGGGGGCGTGGGCGGTGGGCCGGGGGGGGGGAAGGGGTGTCATGGGTTCATCTGGAAGCTCCTCCTCATCTCCTCCGGCTTATTTTCCTCTTCAACCTCCTCCGTCTCCTGCACTCTCTCCTCAGGTGGTCCCGCAGTCCCCTGTGGCCATTCCTGTCCCCAAATGATTGCTAAATTATGCAACATGCAGCACACCACTGTGAACTGAGCAACCTGCTCAGGGTGGTATTGCAGCCTGCCTCCCGAGTGGTCCAAGCATCGAAAATACTGCTTCAGCACTCCAATTGTCTTTTCGATAATATTACATGTGGTTATATGGCTCTTATTATATCGTTGCTTGGCTTCTGTCTGAGGGTTCCACAGGGGGGTCAAGAGCCAGGTGGTGAGGCCGTACCCTTTGTCCCCTAGCATCCAGCATTTACCTTATGGCTCAGACTTCAACAGGTCAGACACAGTGCTCTCACGCAAGATGTGCGCATAAGAAATAGGAGCATGAGTAGGCCACCTGGCCCTTTGAGCCTGCTCTGCCATTTAATAAGTTCATGGCTGATCTGATCTTGGAATCAACTCCACTTCCCTGCCCACTCCCCATAACCCTTTATTCTCTTATTGCTCAAACATCTGTCTATCTCCGCCTTAAATATATTAAATGACCCAGCCTCCACAGTTCACTGGGGCAGAGAATTTCTTGATTTACAACCCCGAGAAAATAAATTCCTCCTCATCTCAGTTTTAAATGGGCGGCCCCTTATTCTGAGACTATGGGCTAGATTTTACACTTTTGTGCAGATCGCCCAAAAATGGGCGCTATTTCCGGCATGGGCAGTAAAAATGGGTTTTCAGATCGCCGTTTTGTCGCCCATTTTCAAAGCACCTAGTTTCCATTTTAAAAATTGGGCATTACCAAAAGCGATCTGAAATGGGCCATAGCTTTAAATCTCTGACCTTCTGCAGTAAAGTGTCGCCGTCCTTAGCAACGGCATGGCAATGCTCGTTTCCTGCGATTCAGGAGGTTAGGGGTCATCATTACATGCGCAGAAGAGGAGACAGAGAGAGGGAGCAGAGAGGCACTGAAAGCGTGTGTGGGTGTGGTGTGTCCATGTTTGGCTGTTGTGGGAGGCAGGAGGGAGATTCACCAGCAGCAAAAACCCTACTAAGCACCAAGAACATAGTTGGCAGCGAGGTTTTGTCCAACAAATAATATATAACATGGAAGGGATGGAGGAGGCCCTGGAGTTGTTAGCCAGGAACACTGGTGGCAGAAGGCTCCCAGTGGTCCCGGAGTGCAGCACTGCACCCCAAGGTGCTGCACCCCCATTGCCCACGACACACGAGAGCCAGGAGCAACATCTTGCTTCTAGCTCGGAGCACGTTCCCACCTCGGCACCATCCTCTGACGTATCCATCCAAGCAGCGGTTCGGCCGTCATCCCCCCCCAATAAAGCAGCGCCTGAGGAGCTCCTCGGCCAGGCGGCTTGGAGTCAGGAGGGGAAGGGGCAAAGGTGGGAATGAGAACCGGGGTGGCGGGAGTGGTGGAAGGGTTGTTTTTTATAGATATAATTATGATTTCAGACAAATGTTAGGTATAAATGCTTTTTATTTAACATAACTTTGTTGCGCATTGGTTCAGATAGCTGCACCATTACACACTGATGATACCTTAACATCAAAGGGTATAATTACACTTAACTTCAATTAACTTAAACTTTAACTGTCACCAAGGTGATGCCCACCATTGATGTATGACCTGCACACCCAGCAGTGTGTCAGCCTTGTAAATACCACCAACGTTCTTTCAGGCAAAGTGCTCATTTATGAACTCCTGACGCAAGAGTCTTGCAGCTATGATGCCACCACGGTCCCTTTCCTGCGGTCTACAGGGGTTGGGGGCATGGTTTTAGCATCTGCCTGACTGTATGGCCCTAGGTCATTATCCACCTCCTCGTCCTCCTCTTCCTCTCTCTCCTGAGGTGGACCTTCACACCTTCTGGCAATTCTTGTCCCCTCCTGATAGCCAAGTTGTGCAGCATGCAGCACGAATTGAACTACCTGCTCACGGTGGTATTGGAGCTCGTCCAGGCATCTAAAGCGCTGCTTAAGCACTCTAATGGTTTTCTCCACAATATTGCGAGTTTCTCTGTGGCTCTCGTATCGTTTCTCGGCTTCGGTGTGGGTGTCATGCAGGGGGGGTCATCAGCCAGGTGGCTAGGCCATATCCTTTGTCACCAAGCATCCAGCATTGACCTTGTGGCTGATTGTTAAACAAGTCAGATACAGTGCTCTCACGCAGGATGTAAGCATCATGGATGCTGCCCGGAAATTGAGCATTCACTGCCATAATAATTTGCTGGTGGTTGACAACGAGTTGCACACTCAGGGAGTGGAATCCCTTGCGGTTCCTGAAAACCTCTGCTTCCTGAAAAGATGCCCGCATCGCGATGTGCTTACAGTCTATTGCTCCTTGCACCTTGGGGAAGTTAGCAATTCGGTAGAATCCTAAAGCCCTCTCAGTCTGAGCCTCACTGGTCACAGGGAAGCTGATAAAGTCCACCCTACATGCGTACAGAGCTTCAGTGAACTGTCTAATGCAGCAATGTGCGGCATGCTGAGACATACCGCAAATGTTGCCAGCTGAGGCCTGAAAAGAATCCGACGCGTAGAACGACAGTGCTGCGGTGACTTTGATCTCGACGGACAGTGCGGTCCTGATTGTGCTGGCAGGCTGTAGATCTCCCCTGATGAGCTGGCATATCTCACTGATAACCTCTTTGTGGAAGCGCAGTCTCCGAAGGCAGGTGGTGTCGGGTAAGTTGAGGTAAGACTGCTTCTCCCTGCACTTGCGGGGAATGTAACGTCTAGTCCGCCTCATCAGTCTGTCACGTCTTACATTGGGCACATGATGCTGTCGAGCGTACCTTCTGTCATCTCGAGTCTGCAGCATGTAACTGGTCATCAAGACCCCATTCCAATAGCTATCTGTTTTCCACCGATTGGTCACAAAGAATGAATGTACCCACTAAGACACTTATTAAATTCCAATCGTCCACATTATGAATAGATGTTTGTTCAGATGTTCACATCACCTCCAAGGACCTCCAGAGTACATCCGAACTCCCCCGAGGTTGAAGCAGAGCAGCCTTTTAAATGATGCGACATGTGATTTAGAACATGACGTCCATACCGTTGTGAGTAGTTCCGGTTAGTTCCACTTTTTCCCGACGGTTTTTTCGGCGAGCGATATTGTGGGCGAGATGCCGAAAGTAAGGGTGGGCGATATACTGGCCGTTAGTTTCAGCAAATTTGATCTTTATAACAAAAAACAGTGGCTGGGCGGTATTATTAAATCTCGGCGTTAATTACATGCCGAAAGTAATACTGGGCAATATGATGGGCGTTGGGAATCCGCCCCAAAAAAATGGGCGGGCGGTATTATTTTTTCTCGGCATTACTCACATGCAGAAAGAAACGGATGGCGATAAATGACCGAGAAATGGGTGTAAGTTTCCATTTTGTGGCTAAATGGGCGATATCTGGGCATTACACGTCATTTCAGCGTTAAAATGGACGTTAAGTGGGCGTTATGCCTGCAAAAATAATGGAAAATCTAGCCGCATGTCCCCTAGTTTTAGTTTCCCCTATGAGTGGAAATATCCTCTCTGCATCTACCTTGTCGAGCCCCTTCATTATCTTATATGATGTTTCAATAAAATCACCTCTCCTCTTCTGAACTCCAATGTGTATAGGCCCAACCTACTCAATCTATCTTCATAATTCAACCCTCTCATCTCTGGAATCAACCTAGTGAATCTTCTCTGAACAGCCTCCAATGCAAGTATTTCCTTCCTTAAATACGGAAACCAAAACTGTACGCAGTACTCTAGGTGTGGCCTCATTAATACTCTGTACAGTTGTAGCAGGACTTCTCTGCTTTTATACTCTATCCCCTTGCAATAAAGGCCAACATTCCATTTGCCTTCCTGACTACTTGTTGTACCTGCATACTGACTTTTTTTGTGTTTCATGCACTGCAGCATTTTGCAATTTTTCTCCATTTAAATTATAATTTGCATTTCTATTTGTTCTGCCAAAGTGGATAACCTCACATTTTCCCACATTATTCTCCATCTGCCAAATTTTTGCCCACTCACTTTGCCTGTGTATATCCCTTTGCAGATTTTTTGTGTCCTGCTTACAATTTGCTTTCCCAGCCATCTTTGTATCATCAGTAAACTTGGCTACATTACGTACGGTCCCTTCATCAAAGTCATTAATATAGATTGTATTAGTTGAGGACCCACTAGTCACTGTTTGCCAGCCAGAAAATGACCTACCGTATATACTCGCGTATCCTACGATCTCACGTATCATGCGACCCCTAAATTTTCGTCCCCAAAACATGATTTTATCATATATCTCATGTATCATGCGAGTCACTTTTTTGAGATACCAGATGCCACTAGGCTAGGCTTTCAAACAAGTTTAACAAGTACCCAACACGTAACAAGTACCCTAACACATAACAACGATCGAATACAGACCTTAACAACCGAATCATGAAACATCGAGTGGATTCTGTTGTGAAAGCTGTTCGCGAATCGAACACCGATATAGCAATCATTCCAGCTGGCTTGACTAGCGTCGTTCAGCCACAGCCTCTACTGTGTTTGTGGGTAAAAGAAGCATGGGCTGAGATAGATGGAGCCTCTAATAATGCAGCAAACTTCAGAGGGAGTTGTGGGTGGCGATCTCTAGACCACAGCAAAGATACAGTACAAGTGACAATAGAGGCTGCAATCCAGCCCAGGAGATACCTGCCGAGATTCAGCGTGGATACGGTCTGCTTAACAGCCTAACAGCCTAATCTTGGCCAGCACTTTACACCCGCAAATTTTGTATCTCGCGTATCATGCGACCCCCCAAATTTAGGTTACAATTTAGGTCTTCAAAAGTCGCATGATACGCGAGTATATACGGTATTTATCCCGACTCTCTGTTTTCTGTTAGTTAGCCAATCCTCTATCCATGCTAATCTATTATCCCCAACCCCGTGAACTTTTATCTTGTGCAGTAACCTTTTATGTGGCATCTTATCGAATACCTTCCGGAAATCCAAATACACCACATCCACTGGTTCCCTCTCATCCACACTGCTCATTACATCCTCAAAGAACTCTAGCAAATTTGTCAAACATGATTTCCCTTTCATAAAACCATGCTGACTCTGCTTGATTGAATTATGCTTTTCCAAATGTCCCGTTACTGCTTCCTTGCTTCCTTAATAATGGACTCCAGTATTTTCCCAGCGACAGATGTTAGGCTAACTGGTCTATAGTTTCCTACTTTTCGTCTGCCTCCTTTTTTAAATAGGGGCGTTACATTTGCGATTTTCCAAACTGCTGGGACCGCCCCAGAATCCAGGGAAGTTTGGTAGATTACAACCAATGTATGCACTATCTCTGCAGCCACTTCTTTTAAGACCCTAGGATGTAAGCCAGCAGGTCCAGGGGACTTTTTCGCCTTTTGTCCCATTATTTTACCGAGTACTACTTCATTAGTGATAATGATTGTATTAAGTTCCTCCCTCCCTATAGCCCCTAGATTATCCACTATTGGAATGTTTTTAGTGTCTTCTATTGTGAAGACCGATACAAAATATTTGTTCAACGTCTCTGCCATTTCCCTGTTCTCCATTATTACTTCCCCAGTCACATCCTCTAGGGAACCAACTTTAGCCACGCTTTTCCTTTTTATGTACCTGTAGAAACTCTTATTATCTGTTTTTATATTCACTGCTATTATGCACTGCGGATGGTCGCAGACAAGCTGCATGTTGAGGGAGTGGAATCCATTACGGTTTCGGTACACCTTTGCCTCCTGTAATGATGCTCGCAGGGCAATATGGATACAGTCAACAGCAACAGCACGTGCAAACGCAAAGCCCTCTCACTCTGTGCCTCCCTGGTCATTGGGAAGTTTATAAATTCCATCTGGCGTGCATACAGTGCTTTGGTTACCTGCCGAATGCAGCAATGAGTAGCGTGCTGAGAAATGCAGCATATTCCCCAGCTGATGCCTGAAAAGAGCCGCATGCATAAAAGGAAAGTGCCACAGTCACATTCACTTTGACAGAGAGTGCAGTAATGTTGGTGGTACTGGACTGCAGGTCTGCCTGAATGAGCTGGCAAATCTTATTGATCACCTCTTTTTGGAAGCGTAGCTTTCGAGCACACTGTTGATCGGTCAGGTCCAAGTATGAGCGCTTCTCCCTGAAAATCTTTTGAGGGTAAGACCTCCTCCTCATCAGTCTGTGACCTCCTCCATTACCCTGATAATTCTGCTCAATAAATCTTCTCCCATCTGGATCCTGCATTAGACAAGTAGTCAGCAATACAGATGTGATAGTACAGGTCCCATTCTTTTTAAATCTCGAGAATCGCCTCAAATATCCTGAGATAAACTCAAATGATTTTTCAATGAAAAAAATATTAACTCGAATGCCTTCTATATTAATAATGTATTCAGTACCAATATAAATAACTTTCCCACTGTAAAGTCACTGTTCACCTCTGAAACACTGATGTGCTGCTTTTGCTGACTGTTTCCAATTTCAAGATGGCGACACCGAACACTACTGCCCATTCCCGCCCACTTAAGATCAAGTAAAACCATCTTCTCCAGGATGGTATGCAGCTCCGGTGATATGTTGGCAGTATGTCATCAAATTTACACTTGTTGAGTGGTATGCGGGCAGTTCTACATGGCGGACGGTGTGCAGACCGCTCAACGGTATGTCAATGATAAGAACATAAGAATTAGGAACAGGAGTAGGCCATCCAGCTCCTGGAGCCTGCTCCGCCATTCAACAAGATCATGGCTGATCTGGCCGTGGACTCAGCTCCACTCACCCGCCCGCTCCCTATAACCCTTAATTCCCTTATTTACACTGTACATTAATGATTTAGACGAGGGGATTAAATGTAGTATCTCCAAATTTGCGGATGACACTAAGTTGGGTGGCAGTGTGAGCTGCAAGGAGGATTCTATGAGGCTGCAGAGCGACTTGGATAGGTTAGGTGAGTGGGCAAATGCATGGCAGATGAAGTATAATGTGGATAAATGTGAGGTTATCCACTTTGGTGGTAAAAACAGAGAGACAGACTATTATCTGAATGGTGACAGATTAGGAAAAGGGCAGGTGCAAAGAGACCTGGGTGTCATGGTACATCAGTCATTGAAGGTTGGCATGCAGGTACAGCAGGCGGTTAAGAAAGCAAATGGCATGTTGGCCTTCATAGCGAGGGGATTTGAGTACAAGGGCAGGGAGGTGTTGCTACAATTGTACAGGGCCTTGGTGAGGCCATACCTGGAGTATTGTGTACAGTTTTGGTCTCCTAACCTGAGGAAGGACATTCTTGCTATTGAGGGAGTGCAGCGAAGGTTCACCAGACTGATTCCCGGGATGGCGGGACTGACCTATCAAGAAAGACTGGATCAACTGGGCTTGTATTCACTGGAGTTCAGAAGAATGAGAGGGGACCTCATAGAAACATTTAAAATTCTGACGGGGTTAGACAGGTTAGATGCAGGAAGAATGTTCCCAATGTTGGGGAAGTCCAGAACCAGGGGACACAGTCTAAGGATAAGGGGGAAGCCATTTAGGACCGAGATGAGGAGGAATTTCTTCACCCAGAGAGTGGTGAACCTGTGGAATTCTCTACCACAGAAAGTTGTTGAGGCCAATTCACTAAATATATTCAAAAAGGAGTTAGATGAAGTCCTTACTACTAGGGGAATCAAGGGGTATGGTGAGAAAGCAGGAATGGGGTACTGAAGTTGCATGTTCAGCCATGAACTCATTGAATGGCGGTGCAGGCTAGAAGGGCCGAATGGCCTACTCCTGCACCTATTTTCTATGTTTCTATTGGTTAAAAATCTATCTATCTGTGATTTGAATACATTCAATGAGCTAGCCTCAACTGCTTCCTTGGGCAGAGAATTCCACAGATTCACAACCTTCTGGGAGAAGAAATTCCTTCTCAACTCGGTTTTAAATTGGCTCCCCCGTATTTTGAGGCTGTGCCCCCTAGTTCTAGTCTCCCCTACCAGTGGAAACAACCTCTCTGCCTCTATCTTGTCTATCCCTTTCATTATTTTAAGTGTTTCTAAAAGATCACCCCTCATCCTTCTGAACTCCAATGAGTAAAGACCCAGTCTACTCAATCTATCATCATAAGGTAACCCCCTCATCTCCGGAATCAGCCGAGTGAATCGCCCCTGTACCCCCTCCAAAGCTAGTATATCCTTCCTTAAGTAAGGTGACCAAAACTGCACACAGTACTCCAGGTGCGGCCTCACCAATACCCTATACAGTTGCAGCAGGACCTCCCTTCTTTTGTACTCCATCCCTCTCGCAATGAAGGCCAACATTCCATTCGCCTTCCTGATTTTCTGCTGCACCTGCAAACTAACTTTTTGGGATTCATGCACAAGGAGACGGAATTCCTCATTGGCGCCAAATCCCGGAACCTCCCTCGGGGGCCGGCGCCTCACAACTTGAGCCACCTCGGGGAAATCCGCTCCGTGCCTTTCAGTTCCGCGCGGAGGGGTTTCCTGTACGGGCTGCTCCTGCACACTCTCAACTTTGCCATCCACGCCGGCCGTCCGGACACGCCATGGCGTACCATCTTGCCGTCCGGAGGAGGCGGGGGTCCCCGATGGAGGGCACTCTACGCAGGGGTCCTCCCACTATTCATCGGGGACTTGGCCTGGAGGGTGGTGCATGGAGCAATGCCGTGCAACAAATGTTTAAGCCGGTTCACGGACTCCCAGGCCGCCTGCAATTTCTGCGGTCTGGAGGAGTCCGTGTTCCATATTTTTATTGAGTGCACGAGGTTGCAGCCCCTGTTCCATTATTTGAAGGGGCTGCTCCTGCAATTCTGGCTGCACTTCAGTCCCACTCTCCTGATCTTTGGGCACCCTGTGCGGAGGGGAGCGGGTAGGTCCGAAGGCCTCCTCGTAGGACTGCTCCTGGGCACGGCCAAGGGTGCCATCAGCCGGTCCAGGCAGCGGGCGGTCGAGGGGGTCGTTCAACCTGACTGCCTGCCTCTCTTCCGCTCTTACATCCGGTCCAGGGTGTCCTTGGAGATGGAGCACGCGGTGTCCACCGGTACGCTCGCGGCCTTCCGCGAGAGGTGGGCACCGGAGGGACTGGAGTGCATCATCACGCCCGGCAACCAAATTTTAATTTGATTTTACGTTTTAGAGTTTAATTTGTTTTAATTGCCGGTGTTTTTAGTGTCCCCCTTCCCTTTTATAGGGGACACTGGGGAAAAAATGTGATTTTAGTGCCCAAAAAAAAAACAAACAAAAAAAAAGAAAAACACAAAAAAAAACAAAAAAAGGAAAAAAAAAAGGGCCTTGTAAATGTCTGGTGTGTCATCCAGGTCGGGTGGCACGGTTTAATGTTTTGTTTTACAGATAAACTCTAAAAGAGTTTCATGCACAAGGACCCCCAGATCCCTCTGCACTGCAGCATGTTGTAATTTCTCCCCATTCAAATAATATTCCCTTTTACTGTTTTTTTTTCCAAGGTGGATGACCTCACATTTTCCGACATTGTATTCCATCTGCCAAACCTTAGCCCATTCGCTTAACCTATCTAAATCTCTTTGCAGCCTCTCTGTGTCCTCTACACAACCCGCTTTCCCACTAATCTTTGTGTCATCTGCAAATTTTGTTACACTACACTCTGTCCCCTCTTCCAGGTCAACTATGTATATTGTAAACAGTTGTGGTCCCAACTCCGATCCCTGTGGCACACCACTAACCACCGATTGCCAACTTGAAAAGGACCCATTTATCCCAACTCTCTGCTTTCTGTTAGTTAGCCAATTCTCTATCCATGCTAATACATTTCCTCTGACTCCGCATACCTTTATCTTCTGCAGTAACCTTTTGTGTGGCACCTTATCGAATGCATTTTGGAAATCCAAATACACCACATCCATCGGTACAACTCTATCCACCATGCTCGTTATATCCTCAAAGAATTCCAGTAAATTAGTTAAACATGATTTCCCCTTCATGAATCCATGTTGCGTCTGCTTGATTGCACTATTCCTATCTAGATGTCCCGCTATTTCTTCCTTAATGATAGCTTCAAGCATTTTCCCCACTACAGATGTTAAACTAACCGGCCTATAGTTACCTGCCTTTTGTCTGCCCCCTTTTTTAAACAGAGGCGTTACATTAGCTGCTTTCCAATCCGCTGGTACCTCCCCAGAGTCCAGAGAATTTTGGTAGATTATAACGAATGCATCTGCTATACCTTCCGCCATCTCTTTTAATACCCTGGGATGCATTTCATCAGGACCAGGGGACTTGTCCACCTTGAGTCCCATTAGCCTGTCCAGCACTACCTCCCTAGTGATGGTGATTGTCTCAAGGTCCTCCCTTCCCACATTCCTGTGATCAGCAATTTTTGGCATGGTTTTTGTGTCTTCCACTGTGAAGACCGAAGCAAAATAATTGTTTAAGGTCTCAGCCATTTCCACATTTCCCATTATTAAATCCCCCTTCTCATCTTCTAAGGGACTAACATTTACTTTAGTCACTCTTTTCCGTTTTGTATATAGGTAAAAGCTTTTACTATCTGTTTTTATGTTTTGCGTAAGTTTACTTGCATAATCTATCTTTCCTTTTTTTATTGCTTTATTAGTCATTCTTTGCTGTCGTTTAAAATTTTCCCAATCTTCTAGTTTCCCACTAACCTTGGCCACCTTAATTTGATACTCTCCTTTATTTCCTTGGTTATCCATGGCTGGTTATCCCTTCTCTTACCGCCCTTCTTTTTCACTGCAATATATTTTTGTTGAGTACTATGAAAGAGCTCCTTAAAAGTCCTCCACTGTACCTCAATTGTGCCATCGTTTAGTCTGTGTTCCCAGTCTACTTTAGCCAACTCTGCCCTCATCCCACTGTAGTCCCCTTTGTTTAAGCACAGTACGCTCGTTTGAGACACTACTTCCTCACCCTCAATCTGTATTACAAATTCAACCATACTGTGATCACTCATCCCGAGAGGATCTTTTACTAGGAGATCGTTTATTATTCCTATCTCATTACACAGGACCAGATCTAAGATAGCTTGCTCCCTTGTAGGTTCTGTAACATACTGTTCTAAGAAACAATCCCGTATGCATTCTATGAATTCCTCCTCCAGGCTACCCCGTGCGATTTGATTTGACCAATCGATATGTAGGTTAAAATCCCCATGATTACTGCCGTTCCTTTTTCACATGCCTCCATTATTCCCTTGATTATTGTCCGCCCCGCCATGAAGTTATTATTTGGGGGCCTATAAAGTATGCCCACCAGTGACTTTTTCCCCTTACTATCTCTAATCTCCACGCACAATGATTCAACATTTTGTTCATTAGAGCCAATATCGTCTCTCACAACTGCCCTGATATCATCCTTTATTAACAGAGCTACCCCACCTCCTTTCCCTTCTTGTCTATCTTTCCGAATTGTCAGATACCCCTGTATGTTTAATACCCAATCTTGGCCACCCTGCAACCACGTTTCTGTAATGGCCACCAAATCATACCCATTTGTAATGATTTGTGCCGTCAACTCATTTACTTTGTTTCGAATGCTGCATGTGTTTAGGTAGAGTGTTTTAATACTAGTTTTTAAACCATGATTTTTAATTTTGACCGCTCCTGCAGCCCCTTTATATTCATACATATTGTCCCTTCCTATCACGTTGTGGTTTACACTTACCCCAGTGCTACTCTGCTCTGTTGCCTCCTGCCTTTTGCATTCTTTCTTGGGGTCCTGTTCATCTGAGCTCTCACCCACTCTAACTAGCTCAGAGCCCTCTCCTGGGTTCCCGTCCCCTGCCAAGCTAGTTTAAAGCCCTCCCAACTACACTATCAAAACCATCCGCGAGAACATTGGTCCCGTCTCTGTTGAGGTGTAACCTGTCCGACTTGTACAGGACCCACATACCCCAGAAGCGTCCCAATTGTTCAGGAAACTAAAGCCCTCCCTCCTCCACCAATGCCCCAGCCATGTATTTATCTGACTAGCCTTCCTATTTCTACCCTCACTAGTACGTGGCACTGGCAGTAATCCCGAGATTATCACCTTTGAGGTCCTGGCTTTCAATCTTACTCCTAGCTCCCTAAACTCAGCTTTCAGGACCTCACCCCTCTTTCTATCTATGTCGTTGGTACCAATGTGGACCACAACCACTGGCTGGTCCCCTTCCCTCCCCAGAATGCCCTGCAGTCGCTCAGTGACATCATTGACCCTTGCACCAGGGAGGCAACACACCATCCTGATGTCACTTTTGTTGCCGCAGAAGTGCCTATCTGCTCCCCTAACTATTGAATCTCCTATCACTATAGCCCTTCCAGTCTTCTTCCCCCCCCCCCTGTGCAGCTGAGCCACCCACGGTGCTGTGGACTTGGCCCTGGCTGCACTCCCTAGAGGCATTACCGATGAATCTTCCGCCAAGCGGTATGTACCTGCTTTTTGATAGAACTTGTATTTTTCGGCACTAAGCGGGCGGTATGTCGATGAATTTCAGGCCCTTAGAACAAGAGAAATAAATCACACTTAATTAGTACTATTCTTGGAATAATCCACACTACTTTTTTCTCATCTTTTTGGTTCCCCATTCTTCAATGTACCATTCTGCAACTGGTGGGCAGGCAACCTGCTCCAAACATAAGAGATGTATAAGAGTGACACAAGTTTATTTCCCATCTAGTTTAGTGCCCCTCTCTGTATGGAGATGTCTTTATTTGTTTGTTGTCTCTTTTGACAGCGCAGTGGAGACTGGGAACTCGGTGTGTGGGGAACTACAAGTGCAAACCTTCATGCTGTCACCAACTCACTGCTTCACCTCTGTGCTCCCTCTAATTTGCTGCAGTTTGCGACTCTTTCCTATCCACATAATATTGTTTGCTCAGTCCTTATTTAAAGTTTGTTGTCATTGACCCTTCTCTGGAAAGCTCACAATAATAAATAGAAATATCATGAACTGCAGGAAATCAGTTCTGTGACTCATTTGGATTGCAAGTTTTTACGCACTTCATATTAATTAATTAATGTAGAAATGTTGCCATGTAACATTAAAGGAGAAGGATAGACCAGGAATATAAATTCACTTTATAGTTCTCCCCCTGCCAGTGCTCACAAGCCCATGATTTTCCACCTACCTCATCTTAACGGGCAGAAAACCTGGGAAGCTCATAAGCGGAAAATCCGGGTTCATCTTTGATCTTTGTAGAGAGTGTGCAAAATTTTGTTGCTGATTTTCATCCCTGTAAAACCCAGTATTTCTGGTCTTCCCTTGCACCAGAGAATGAAACCACTGATCAGGAACTGCTGCATTAGGAATCCTGATAAATGAGCGCAGCATTTATATTTACCATATTGTGTTGCTGCTTCCAGAGGAATCCATTAAGAGCATTTCCAGAGGCAGCAGTGCCACCCCTTTACATTATAGTGTGACTGAAATCTGGGCTGTCATTGGTAGCAGCACCGAATGTAATAGGAACATTAGTTGCTAATTGCTAAATAGCCCAGTGTTTAAAGAGTTCATAGATTGAAACCAACAGTGAAAGTGTCAAATTTAACTGTTTTTCAAAGTATACTGAATTACACAGCACTGAAACTACTTATTATAGTGCATGGTAATCCTTCCAAGAATAACATCCATCTGACCGAAAACAATTGGGTTTGAAATGTAAACCCAGAAAGTGACAGCTCAGGAAACTGGAAACATGTTATTATCAGTGAAAGCATTCATTAGTATTGACATTCAACTATGTGCTGTTCATTTGTCTCAGTTTTAAGACATGGCAACAGGATGTCTTGTCTTGATTCTAGTGATTGCTGCGTCTTCAAATAACTGTTTTGGTAAACAGGTCTCGTGTGTAAAAAGAGTAAAAGAAATTGTGATGTAAATGTCAGATCAACCTTGTAGCATATGTATAATAGTGTGCGACAACCCTACGGTGCAGTCAAGGGGCTCAGATGACATCATTAACTGTGATACATTAAATAAACCAGAGCAGTTTATTAGAATTATTTGCAGTATTGAGATTGTTTTGTCACCTAACTGAAGAGTTTCATTTACCATGTATTGTTCACCCTGTAATAGACTCTGCCTAACTTATTTAATCTCCTGAATGGACAAATTCTGCCAAATTCCCACTACCATCTCCATCCTAAGGCAGTTAAACAAAACTTGTGAATATCAATTTAACCTTTCAACTATGCTATTCAAATATGGCCAGATGCTCTACAGATGGCATTCTCACAGTCTTTGATCATTTCCCACTATAGTTGTGATTCTTCTGTCGTCGAGCTACAGTACGCGGACGACGCCTGCGTCCACGCACATACAGAGGCTGCACTCCAGGACATAGTCGACGTATTTACTGAGGCGGACGAAAGCATGGGCTTTACGCTAAACATCTGTAAGACAAAAGTCCTCCACCAGCCTGTCCTCACCGCACAGCACTGTCCCCCAGTCATCAAGATCCACGTCGCGGCCCTGGACACCACTTCCCTTATCTCGGGAGCCTCCCATCAACAAGAGCAGGCATCAACGACGAGATCCAACACCGTCTCCAGTGCGCCAATGCAGCCTTCGGCCGCCTGAGGAAAAGAATGTTTGAAGATCAGGCCCTCAAAACTGCCACCAAGCTCATGGTCTACAGGCCTGTAGTAATACCTGCCCTCCTGTATGGCTCAGAGACGTGGACCATGTACAGTAGACACCTCAAGTTGCTGGAGAAATATCACCAACAATGTCTCCGCAAGATCCTACAAATCCCCTGGGAGGACAGGCGCACCAACATCAGTGTCCTCATTCAGGTTAACATCCCCAGCATTGAAGCACTGACCACACTCGATCAGCTCCGCTGGGCAGGCCACGTAGTCCGCATGCCAGACATGAGACTCCCAAAGCAAGTGCTCTACTCGGAGCTCCCTCACGGCAAACGAGCCAAAGGTGGCCAGCGGAAATGCTACAAGGACACTCTCAAAGCCTCCCTGATAAAGTGCGTTATCCCCACTGAAACCTGGGAGTTCCTGGCCCAAGACCTAAGTGGAGGAAGTGCCCCCGGGAGGCACTAATGGAACTTTTGGAAAGGGGAAATTATCGCTCGAAAGTGGGCGGCGGAAGCGACCCGCCCAGAATTGCCCCCTGGGATGCCGGGGGTGAAAACAGATTTGTGCTGCGCCTCGTACTTGTCACCCTTAAATGGGAGGGCCTAGCGCTGCCACCAGCTTTTTTTTTTTGGCCAACTGTGGCCACTGGTTTGACCGTGTCACCAACATTGGGTGCCGGGCTGCTGCCAAAACACTCCCTGGTGGCCCAGTGGGTGCCAGAAAAGTGGCTACAGAGTTACCAGCGGCTCTCCCCTTTAAAAGGGGAGGGAGGTTGTGATGCGTCAGCGCGACGCAGCACATCCGCATTGCGCAGGGTGTTGCGCTTCCGCCATTCTATCATCCCGATACCGCCCCGTGGAGGTGATTTAGTCCTCCAATAGCGGCCCGCAGAATTTTTTGATTCAAAGACCCCAATTTCAGGACATTTAGCTGCCCATCTCGCTGGGTGCTAAAATTTCATTTAATGCAAATTGTGTGCCCCAAACGAGGTGCGGGGCAATTTCGCCCCCTATGTATAACCAAATAAAAACACTCAATTCCAACGTGATCCTTACTTTATTGGCTAATTTTGAAGTTTCAAACTTGCTGAATATATGACTCCCAGGCCTGACGCCTGCCAATTCCATTAGATTATCATTGACTAGAACAAACTTGTTTCTCTCTATGAACCTTGCCTTCACACAGTGGCTGAAGTCCAGGCCAGGGAAGGCCTAAACTTTCCTTGTGGGTTCATGGAAGCACTTCTGTTCCTCCTGGCCCTACAGGCTAAGTAAAATAAACTTACCTTAAATGGCCTTTGCTGGTCCAGCATCCTCTTCCTGCTGCCTTCAACTGGCGGGAGGGCAACAAAGCCTTCTCCACGCAAGCAATGTCAAAATTGCAGTTGATGCCTGGTGACATGACTGGATCCAGAAATGCATATTTAAAGAAGGATGCTGCCAGTTTTACCAGATACCTTTGGAGCCTGCTCAGAGGAGCAGGTTAAAATTAAAGGTGACAGGATCCATGTGGAACGTTGGTGGAAAAGTCACCCGGCCGATTTTAGCTGCGCACGTGTCCAGTTTGCGGTGCATGCCAACAGTGAGAGGTACAAAAGAGGATAATTAGAGGGCAAGTCACTCAGGGGCAGGCTCAGTCACCTTCTAGTGGCCAGCTATGGACAAGAGTTCTTGGAAGTCTGGGAGTAGCTTTCTGGCTTCTCTTGTCCAGAGAACTTGCATGACAAAAGGAGTGTGATAATCAAGAAAGACATTGCAAGTCCATTAGAAGCAGCGGAACACCACAGGCCGTAATTTTCAGCCTCTATGGGCACGTATGAGGTGGGCACGCGTCTTTAGGAACCGTGCAAGTTCCGGGTTTAGGTATGCGCTGCGCATGCTCTAAAACCCGGAACTTGCAATCTGTCAAGAATTGTCTTGACAGATCCTCTGTCGAAAAGGGTCCCTGTGGGCAGAGAGTTGGGCTATTTGCCCAACTTCTGCTCAGCGAATGTCCATGAAACTCTTATGCCCGGTAAAATCAGGCGTAAGGTCTGCTTTACCAGCATAAGAGTTTTAAAAAACATAAAACCCATTTTTTTTTCCATTTAAACATTAAAGCACATGTACAATAAGGTAAGGTTACTTTTAGATCCTTTAAAACATTTAATTTTTTTCCCCAAAATTTAAATTTTGTTTTAAATGTTTAATTATATTATGGGCTCAATTTTCCCCGGTGATTTGTGCTGTTTTTTGGCGTGCGCCGCTTTTTTTGGCGTAAGTTAAAAAATGTAAGTTTCCCCTAGGAATGTGTGCCAACGTTAGTAACGATTTTTTAAAGGGTTTTTTTGTGTCATAGAACACGTAACCTGATGTCGGCGCCAGTTATTGTCAATTATGGAGGTTTGCCCCCAAAAAAATTACTCCTGGGTTGGCGTATGTGACCACTCCAGAAAAACCTTCTTGTAAGTTAAGAAAAAGCAGCGCACATTGAAAAATCGCCACTGTTTTTAAGCCAGCAAAGTTTTGGAGGGAGTCAAGAATTAAATATGCATAATAAAGATGATTTTTTTTACCTTATCACACAATAAATGGAAGTTTGATGGAATTCTGTAAGTTTTCATATTTTTTCACGCCACCACCGAACATCTGCAAACTGGGCTGGAGGGTCGGAGCGTTGGCTGGCAGAATCGGTGCCACGCCCGGAAACAGGGGCTCGGAGCTCGGCTGCAAAAGAAGCCCGGGGCGGGGAGGTGGGGGGCTGTGGAAGGCGATCGGAAGGCATCAGAAGCCTGCACTACGCATCAAATGTAGCCCGGGTGGGTGAGGGAGGCTGTGGAAGGCGATCGGAGGGCATCACAAAACTGCACTATGCATCAAATGTAGCCCGGGGGGGTTGTGGTGGTTGCGGGGGGGGTTCCCGATCACTGCGCCTGCTCAGACCTGGGTGTGGTCCATACAAACCTGTGGCAAGAGAGAACAAAGAAACTTGTCCTGTCTGCCTGCCGTTTTGAGCTTCTTGCAAAGGTAAAATTTAAGCATGGGGGCAATACTGACAATGCCATAACTTGTGCAAGCCTTTTGCATGATGGTGCTGCGGAGGAGATAATTGATTCGGCGTCATCGCATGAAGAACCTCAGAGCCCATAGGGTGATGTGAAGGAGGCCTTACCCACGTTGGGTATATCGAGACAGGCATTCGTACCTTGCACCTGAGTGGTGCAGACTGTGTCAGAAGGCTGCGTTTCCGCTAAGAATTTACAACTGAGATCTGTGAGTTGGTAAAAGCAGACCTGCAACCTAGAAGTTTCAGGAGGACTGCTTTGTCCTTTGAAGTGAAGGTTACAGCTGCACTTTCATTCTATGCATCTAGATCGTTCCAAGCTACAATTGGGGATGTGTGCACCATTTCTCAACATGCAACACATGTCTGCATTCGGCAGGTGACTACTGCACTATATGTCCGGAGGAATTATTACATAAAGTTCCCCATGACCGCCCAGGCAATGCGTGACAGGGTTGTGGGTTTCTCCAAGATTGCTGGCTTCCAAAGGTATCAAAGCATTGATTGTACCCACATCACCTTGCGAGCAGCTTTGGAGAATTCCGAGATGTACAGAAACAGAAAAGGCTTCCACTCCACTAATGTGCAGCTCGTGTGTGACGACATGCATCGCATAATGTCAGTTGATGCAAGATACCCTGGGAGCACCCATGATGCATTCATCCTACGCGAGAGTGTTATATCTGCCACGTTTCAACAGCAGTCAGAAGGGCAGAGCTGGCTACTGGGAGACAAAGGGTACAGCCTCACCACCTGGCTCATGACGCCCCTACGCGTAACCCGAATGGAAGCTGACTGGGAATACAACATGTCGCACATTGCATAACAGGGAGGCGCATTGGCATCCTGAAACAGTGTTTCTAATGCCTGGATCATTCCGGAGGCTACTTGCTATACTCCCTTGAGATTGTCGGTCAGTTCACTGTTGTGTGCTGCATGCTGCTTAACTTTGCCATCATGAGGCAGCAGCAGATGGTAGTAGAAGACCCACCTGAGGTGAGAGCGGCTGATGATAATGATGGGGAAGATGTAGATGCAGATGACGAGGAAGCCATGCAACTACCTGAACCCGGAGCACGACGGTGGAGGAGTGCGGGCCGTCATGCCCCTTTAACGTTTGCTCAAGCCTTGTGCCAGCAGTTTATCCGTGAACGCTTTGCTGCCTGAAGGCTCAGCGGCAACTATTCCACATGGACCATGCTTACTGTTTGGACCTGTTCCGTACTGTTGTGTTGTGTTAATGGAACAAATGATGGAAATTATTCTTGTTTACTTCAGAAGTTGTGTTAATAATGGAACAAATAATGGAAATGATTCTTTTTGAGTTCCAAAAGTTGTGTTAATAATGGAACAAATAATGTAAATAATTCAGTTATAATTTAAAATATATTTTATTCAAAAGTTTAATAAATATTTGTTTGTACTTAACTTAACTTTAATAAACATATTCTTGTATCAAACTTTAAAGTTTTCACTGAAGATCACTTTCAAACTTTAGGATCACTTACAAACTCCAAGATCACTTAAAAACTTTAAGATCACTTACTAACTTTTAAACTTGCAAATTTACATAACTTACAAAAAACTTTTAATTTGAGAACAGTTACAACAGTAACAACAATAATAATAACAACATCTCTCCTCCACCTTATTCTAAGACCGCCTGCTGCTCTTGGTCTTGGTAACTCCACCAACCCTGCCCGCAGACAGTGTCGCAGCGTTTCTCGGGTTGCAACCAAGCTTATTCTTTCGAACATCTTGGGTAATGTGCACTCCTTGATGGGACGGGGGTGGGGGGGGGGGGGACGGGCGGGGGGGGGGGCCGCAGGCGGTAATGTGGAAGGCCTGGTTCAGAGGCTAGTCTGGGGATTGGAGTGGGAGTGGCAGTTGATTCTGTCAATGGGCACGGGTTCTGGGCGTGTTCCCTTATTGCAGCAGCTAATTCCAAAATTTCCTCCCTCATGTAACCTGACAATGTCTCACTAAATCTCCAACATTCCCTCCCTCATGTTTGCCGCCACTGTCTCAGCTACCTGCGACATTCTTTCCCTCATGTGCACCGACATGGTTTCAGCTGACTGAGATACTCCCCCCCTCATGTTCCCGGATAGCGTCCCCATTTCACATGTCATTGTTGTTACTTTTCCCGACAGTCCCGATACCTCATCACCCACCCCACTGATGGTGTCCGGGAGTGATCGCGTAAGCTCAATGCTCTCCGCATTCATTGCCATCATCTGAAACACATCTGTTAGGTCCTGCACCTCAGGAGAGCGTGGTCAAGCTCTCCTTTCCCTCCTCACCCTGGGTGTGGCTTGCAGCATTCCAGTGGGACCCGCAGCCTCAGACAGTGGGGACCTGGTGTGCCTCGCTGCACCCCACTGGGATCCACAGCCTCAGAAGGTGGGAAACCATGGAATGTCCCACCAACACTCAAACCACTAGTCAGGGAAGGGACTAGCATCTCAATGGGTGGCACCTGCACCTCCACCAGAGTGAGTACATCAGTGGGGACTTCATCCATGCCCTCCCTCTCCCCCTCACCCCCATGCTCTTGGTCTGGAAGGTGGAATTGGAAGATGTTCTCCTCTTCAGGCTCGTCCTCGTCTGAATCTTCTTCTGCATCGTCAGGGTTGGCCTCAAGTTCTGCAAAATATAACAGAACAGACAAATGGTTAGCAGCAGAGG
Source organism: Pristiophorus japonicus (assembly GCF_044704955.1). Taxonomy (NCBI): domain Eukaryota; kingdom Metazoa; phylum Chordata; class Chondrichthyes; family Pristiophoridae; genus Pristiophorus; species Pristiophorus japonicus. The sequence goes on from NC_091978.1 coordinate 283,877,494, forward strand.
AGGGGGCAGGGTGGGTGGCATGAGTAGGCTCACACAGCGCAGACAGCAGGCTCATTTGAAGGACCACGATGAATGGTAGCACATTGCATCAACTGAAGCGTAGCTGAGGGAGACATCCCCAAGAACTGAAGCATGGCTAGCCCGCGCAGTACTTAACATCTAGGAAAGCCAGACTGTGGAATTTTCAGAACCTATCCTCTCCCTCGAGTGTGGGCCCAGCTTGTGCAGTACTGATTGCTTTTTTCCAGGCAGGACCCATCGAAGCAGCGACCCTCTCTTCCAAAGGTGTCAATGGGTGCAGATTTGCTGGGCCTCCTCCTATTCGAGTTCTTTCTCGTTTGTTGTGTGCCACTTTCCTCTGCAAAGATGAAAATATAACTTTTTAGAGAGGGTGTCTTTTTGCTGGGTGGGACATATATAGATGGTTACATTTACAATTGCAATTCCAGTGAATAAATGAAAATATTACTTACACTAACTACTTGACCAAGGTCCTGCCACTTCTTTTTGCACTGGCCTCCAGACCTCGGGGTGATTGCACAGTAATCTTCTGAAAGTTGGTTCCAACGTTTCTTCATTTCTTTTGGTGGAACTTTTATGTGACCTTTGTTGGTGTCTAGCTCATGCCATTTGGCCTCAGTAACAGCAACTAGTGCCTCCACATCATCCTCTAAGAAATTCCTGGTCCTTGCGCTGTGTTGCATCTTGTATTGCAGCTTTGATTTTTCCAATGAGAATTAAAGTTTTCACACACAACTTGCTCTTTAAAAATGGCCAATTGCAGACCAGGAGCTGTATTGAGCATGCGTGCCCAAAGGAATCACGTTAAAAACATCCTTTTTTTTCTTGCACATGTGCAGAAGGGGTAGCATAGTTTTTTCGGCGCAGACAGTGGGCTCCACCCCCCCGAGGCTGCGCAGCGCCAATTTTGAAAAATAGAGCGGGGAAACTTAGCACATTTATTTTTGAAGTAGATCGGGCCTAGAAAAACGTGCATAATTCTGGCAATATGCCAAAAAACGGTTTTGAGCAAAATTGACCCCATAGTATTTTAATTAATTTTAAATAAGTAATTTTAAAAAATGTATTTGTTATGTTAAATGTATTTTTTATGTGATCCCCATTCATGCTTATGAGGATTCCATACATACACAGGCCTATGCGCAGAGGCCCAGCAGCACAAGTCACCGTGGATCTCAAGGCAGAAGGTAAGTGCGTAGATTTTTTGCTAGTCGGAGGCAGTCGCCTGCGGGAAGCCTCCGATCGAAAATTCAGTCCCCACGTACGCATCGACTGCAGAACTGCTCCGTACATGGGCAACATTTGGAAAGCACACCTTCTTCATCCGTCGCTCTCATTTATTATTTTGGGATATTGCAGAGAATTTCAGCAAATGCCAATCTTTTACGAGTATGTTGACAGAAAGATTTTTTTACCTTGTGAGCTCTCAAACTGCCAGGGCTGGTTGGGGAGGAGCTGGACGATTTAGTGGATTTGGGTGTTGACAGCTGACTGCTTGGAGTTCCATTCACTGTGCAGAGGAAAATAAAATTTAAATAACATGAAAATTTGAACACAAGAAAGTACCAGAACATAATACATTTTTGAATAGTGGCAGATTTCACATTGCTAAATATTGCAGAACAACAAGACCTTTTTCTTTAATCAAGGAATATATTTATTTCGCTAATCCCCAAATGTTATTGATTAATAACCAGGATTTATTTTGAATTCTACAGACTGAAATGAAAGCAGTGCTGTCTGTTTTCTTCAAATAACATTATTTTTCTTTGCCAGTAGCGCAAAATGGGATCATTGTGAATTGGCAGCCCATTTTACATTGTGCTCAATTTTCTTTTGCACTAACTCAATAGATAAGAAATCAGACGTGGTATAAAACGGTTTGCGACAAGTCCGTTTTGTGCTACTGGCGAAGAACACTGACTTTCCGGAACATTTTCTTTTAAGTTTACTTCATTTGCATTAGGCAGCGGCCTTTTTTGTCCATAGGCTGTGAGGTTGCCATAGTTACCTTTCCCATTAGCACAATTTATTCTGTGTATTTTACAAGGAAAATAGAAATTATTTGCACAGTACAGAGACGAGTCTTTAAAATCATAGGCATTGACTGGAGTGACACACTGGAAAAGGAGGACTAAGACGCATTTAATTTGCCTCTTCTTGCTTGCTTGCTTAATTCCTAATACTCTACCTCACCACATTCTAAGCATAATTTTGTGAATCCACACTCCCGGTGAGGTGTATCACTTGCTGGAGCTTTTGCATATCGAGAATTAAGAAGTTCTCTCTACAAAGGTTCAAGTCCCACTCCAGAGACTTGAGCACAAAAATCTAGGCTGACACTCCAGTGCAGTACCGAGGGAGTGCTGCATTGTCGGAGATGCTGTCTTTTGGATGAGACGTTAAACCGAGGCCCCATCTGCTTTCTCAGGTGGACGTAAAAGATCTCATGGCATTATTTTGAAGAAGAGCTGGGGAGATAGCCCCTGTGTCCTGGTCAATACTTATCCCTCAACCAACATCATTAAGAACATACTATCCGGTCATCATCACGTTATCACATGTTTGTGGGAGCCGCTGTGGGCAAAGTAGCTGCCGCTTTTCCTACATTACAACAGTGACTACACTTCAAAAGGTATTTCATTGGCTGTAAAGTGCTTTCGGATGTCCGGTGGCCGTGAAAGGCACTATATAAATGCAAGTCTTTCTTTCTTTGGTCCGTCCACTGAAATTTATGGACAGAAAATACTCTCTTCACAATTGTCTGCCCCTTTAAATTAATGTAAAGAAAATCATGTGCCCAAATTCCTGTTATGCGATCCTGACAGGCCTTGTTCTCCGCCCAGACTGTGGTTTTATAAAATTACCTCTGCCTGACTTCTGAACCTAACTACCTGGTTCCCAGTATTGTGCCCACCTCTGCCTGCCTACATGATTCCAGGTTTTCTGCCTGTATGTCCCTCCCTCTCAGTCCACCCAGAGACACGAACTCAGAGAGATAATTTGTTAAATTCTTAACCCTGAGCAAAGCCATGAGAGATCAACTAATGTATGATAACACCATTCCCAAACATAATTTTCCAACACCAGAAATGAAGAGGACACTGCCCTAGCTTTCCATGAATAAAATGCATTATCCATAAAAGGTATTATCCATCATTAATCTGTCATGTGAGTTTATGGTACAAAGCTCATATTGCAATGAATTAAGTCGATATGCAGTGTATTCAACTCACCAACTAGCGCCCTTTACAAGTTCAAGAGCTAGAAATTGCGTGCATTTGTGCCTCCCTTTAGCACCCCGGGTGGCACTAATGAGACGTAAATGTCTTTGCGGGCACGGCGCTGACATCAACTCCCACCATATTGGGTGGGAGTTTAACGGTGGCGCTATGGGTTGCACCCTGATCTCCTGCGCCCAGAGATCATGACATCATCGTCATGTGCATCGCCCCGGACCTGAAATTCACTTTCGCCTCCTACAGCAGTGTGGGCGTAAACGCTGCAGGAGGTATAGATCAGGCGGCCTGTCATCACTGGGGCAATGATTAAAGGCGAGGTGGCCGAAATAAGTAAAAATAAACGTACCTTTGTTGATGCCGTTTTCTTTGTGGGATCCTGCTTGCAATCGTTCAGCCTGGCATTCTGCTTGAGTGCCGGGCTGACCGTGCTGGTTTGCTGCTCCCTTAGTGGTCCAGGTGGGTCAGTTTTAAACTGCAGAGCCTGCAACGATGGCCCTTCCAGTAGATGTAGTGTATTTGGATTTTCAGAAGGTGTTCGATAAGGTGCAATATAAAAGGTTACTGCACAAGATAAAAGTTCACGGGGTTGGGGGTAATAGATTAGCATGGATAGAGGATTGGCTAACTAACAGAAAACAGAGAGTCGGGATAAATGGGTCATTTTCCGGTTGGCAAACAGTGACTAATGGGGTGCCGCAGGGATCGGTGCTGGGACTCAACTATTTACAATCTATATTAATGACTTGGATGAAGGGACCGAGCGTAATGTAGCCAAGTTTGCTGATGATACAAAGATGGGTGGGAAAGCAAATTGTGAGGAGGACACAAAAAATCTGCAAAGGGATATAGACAGGCTAAGTGAATGGGCAAAAATTTGGCAGATCGAGTATAATGTGGGAAAATGTGAGGTTATCCACTTTGGCAGAAAAAATAGAAAAGCAAATTATAATTTAAATGTAGAAAAATTGCAAAGTGCTGCAGTACAGAGAGACCTGGGGGTCCTTGTGCACGAAACACAAAAAGTTAGTATGCAGGTACTGCAAGTAATCAGGAAGGCAATTGGAATGTTGGCCTTTATTGCAAGGGGGATAGAGTATAAAAGTAGAGAAGTCCTGCTACAGCTATACAGGATATTGGTAAGGCCACACCTAGAATACTGCATACAGTTTTGGTCTCCGAATTTAAGGAAGGATATACTTGCATTGGAGGCTGTTCAGAGAAGGTGCTCTAGGTTGATTCTGGAGACGAGGGGATTGACTTATGTACATTAGAGTTCAGAAGAATGAGAGGTGATCTTATCGAAATATATAAGATAATGAGGGGGCTCGACAAGGTGGATGCAGAGAGGATATTTCCACTCATAGGGGAAACTAAAACTAGGGCACATAGTCTCAGAATAAGGGACGGCCCATTTAAAACTGAGATGAGGAGGAATTTCTTCTCTCAGAGGATTGTAAATTTATGGAATTCTCTACCCCAGAGAGCTGTGGAGGCTGGGTCACTGAATATATTTAAGGCGGAGATAGATAGATTTTTGAGCGATAAGGGAGTAAAGGGTTATGGGGAGCGGGCAGGGAAGTGGAGCTGAGTCCAAGATCAGATCAGCCATAATCTTATTCAATGGCGGGGCAGGCTCGAGGGGCCAAATGGCCTACTCCCGCTCCTATTTCTTATGTTCTCATGTTCTTATGTTCCCTTTAAGGGAGGGATGGTCCCTTTGTATGTGAGCAGTGCTACACGGCCCAGTGTACAGCGCTGTTGAGGTTTCCCCTCCACCTCCGTCCTTTAGCGCTCCAAGAAGGAAGTGGAGCACTTGATTTAGCAATTCACTTCCTTTCTGGAGCGCTAAAGCCAATTTTTTGAGCGCCTGGGGCTAAGTTTCCCAGCTTTCTAAAGTTACCGTCCCCAAATGGGATGATAATGAATTTCTCCCCCTAAAAGTTTAAAGAATTAGACGGTAGATGTTTACACTGCCAAGGTTATGACTAGTTTGTCTTATAATAAATTAATGGAAGCAGTGATTTAAAGCAGAATGTTAAGTAAAACCAAATAGACAATAAATAATAAACATAGGAAAAGACTTCACAGTAACCGCTGACAAATCAATTCAAAACACTTAATTTGACCTTTTATAGTTTATTTCAATCAGTTATGATGAGGAATCACAAGCTGATTCCACACCCTCTCCACCCCCGCAGTGATCCTTGAAAGCTATTGGCCCAAAAATTACAGTTTGCGGCAAAGCTCTGGACTACGCCGCGGACCAGTGAAAAAAATACGCACTTACCTGATGATGGCACTCCTTCGTAAATTTGTTCTCTGACGCTGCGTGCTGGAGGACAGCGTAATGGCCCACGGATCCCAGGGATGCAGCCTGTGAGGAAGTATACCTGGGATCATGTGGGCCTGGTCCTCCAATCAGGAAACAGAATTAGATTTGACATCATTTCAGAAGGGAAAGCCGTAATCAGATTTAATTACAATTACTTTGCAGGATTGAAATTTAATTCCTAATTAGCTTCATTCCACCAACTTCACTACATATTGGTTCTGTTAGTAAAAATATAGGGCCCAAGTTTCCACATGATTTGCGCCTGATTTTTAGGAGCAACTGGTGGAGAACGGACTATCTTAGAAATCGCAATTCTCCACATTTTTTTTTCTGCAGTTCTAGTCAGGTAGAACAGTTCTACTTTGGAACATAATTTTTTCTTCAAAAGGGGGCGTGTCTGGCCACTGACGTCTGATTTGAAAGTTTCCACAGTGAAAATGTACTCCAAACTAAGTTAGAATGGAGCAAGTGAAGATTTTTGTAGAACTGAAAAAACCTGTTCGACACATTAAAAAATCAGGCGCAGGTTACAAATTAGGCGTCCAGAGGTGGGGGGGGGAAGGGAAGTAATTAAATTCTACAATAAATCCTTATTTATGCTTCTACAAATATTATACAAATAAATCCAACCTGAATAAACATTTATAAGCAAAGAAAAGATTAAATAAACCATCTTCCTACCTGTGTGAAGGCACGGAGAATGCTGCAGTCAGCCTGAGGCGCCCGTTCTTCCCGCGGGGGGGAGGGTGCGCGGAGAGGAGGCGCCGGTGCTTCCCGCGCGGGGGGGGGGGAAGAGGAGAGGAGGCACCCGTTCTTTCCCGCGGGGGGGGGGGGAGGAGGAGGAGGCGCCCGTTCTTCCCGCGGGGGGGGGAGGAGGCGCCCGTTCTTCCCGCGGGTGGGGGGGGGGGGGGGGAGGTGCCGTTCTTCCCGCGGGGGGGGGGGGTGCCGTTCTTCCCGCGGGGGGGGGGGGGGAGGAGGCGCCCGTTCTTCCCGCGGGGGGGGGGGCGGGGAGGAGGCGCCCGTTCTTTCCCGCGGGGGGGGGGAGGAGGCACCTGTTCTTCCCGCGGGGGGGGAGGGGGGAGGAGGCGCCTGTTCTTTCCCGCGGGGGCGGGGGAGGAGGCGCCTGTTCTTCCCGCGGGGGGGGGGGGGGCGGGGAGGAGGCGCCCGTTCTTTCCCGCGGGGGGGGGAGGAGGCACCTGTTCTTCCCGCGGGGGGGGAGGGGGGAGGAGGCGCCTGTTCTTTCCCGCGGGGGCGGGGGAGGAGGCGCCCGTTCTTCCCGCGGGGGGGGGGGGCGGGGAGGAGGCGCCCGTTCTTCCCGCGGGGGGGGGGGCGGGGAGGAGGCGCCCGTTCTTCCCGCGGGGGGGGGGCGGGGAGGAGGCGCCCGTTCTTTCCCGCGGGGGGGGGGAGGAGGCACCTGTTCTTCCCGCGGGGGGGGAGGGGGGAGGAGGCGCCTGTTCTTTCCCGCGGGGGCGGGGGAGGAGGCGCCTGTTCTTCCTGCCGGGGGGGGGGGGGAAGGAGACAGTGAGAAGGCTGCAAGTGCTGATGTGCTGATGGCAATGTGCTTTTATTAAAAAAAAATTCAAAAATTAAACAGCTACAAAGAACTACAAAAATGGCCGAGTGCCAATGTTTTTTTCACACTGATCGTGCGCAAAAGCTCCAACGCGCAGCGTTGCCGGCAGGAAAAAAACTAATTTAAATAGTACCCACCCCCTCCCACTTACAAAATCAGCGCGAGTGTAGGTTCCGCCCCCCTGGGCGCCGCGCCAGGCAGACAAGGAGCTGCAGAACGCTCCAGAATCGCGAGGTTTTTTTAGGCGCCGTTTTAGGCGCGAAAAACGTGCGCCAGTTTTTTATCGTGTGGAAACTTGGGCCCATAATTATACTGATAATAATTATCAACATCATTAGAACTCCAATCTTTGCAGAAACAAGAAAAACTCATTTGATACAATTAAACTATCCGATTTCCGAGATGAAAATGGTTAAAACATTTCTGAGATATCTCCTTTAGCTGATGCAAATAGGCCCTTTGTTCCTGTTTGCATCAACTGTGAAATTTTCATACGCAATTGCTGGGCAGTTGGTGGTCAAATAGTCCAACTCTGCGCCATCAATTGTTTTTTCTTGGGCCATCTGGATGATCTATCATCACGTACAGAGTATGCCATCATACCACCACAAATTCTGGCCCATAGACTTTACTACATCCTGCAGGTTTAAGTTGTTAAATTGATTTTAATCCCATGAGGGCTCCTGTAACATCAGCGCCTTTCTCTGCTGAAGAAAATTTATACCATGTTGTTATTGATTAATAACAATAAAGGTGGCTGGCTATATTCCACAGAAGGAAATATATTGATCAGGTTTACATGATGTTGATGACTCTCAAAGCATTCTAAAGGGGATGTTGTTTTAGATTTATCAATGTTAATCACACTTCACTTTTAACTGACTTCATTCATTTTCTTGCGACCTCTGTTTTACTTTGCCCTGTGCCACACACCATTGCCCAGAATGAAACCGTCTCCTAAACCTCTGACAATGCTGCTACTTACAACTCACGTCGAATATGAGTAATTTGAGACATGGATGTGTGGTAAGTGTAGCATGCTTGGCAGGAATACGTGACTTTAGACCCCAGGGGGGGGGCGAAATTGCCCTTCTGGGGCCGAGACATTTAGCGTTCGGCGCAGAAGTCACGCCCCCGCCGCGGAATTGCCCTTACTGCCCCTCAACGGAAGCCAAGCGCAATCTCGCACGCTCCACTTCCTTTGGGAATGGTAACCAGGGCGCTACTGGGGCAGTAATGCGCTTCAACGCCCCTCCCCTTCCATTAAAGGGGAGGGCCATTCCGCACTCAGCAAGGCCCCTGATGGCCTCCACTGGGCCACCAGGGCAGCGTACAATTGGGCCAGCAGCCCGGCACCCAAGATGGAGTGCTGGGCTGGACGATGGGGGCCCTGACCACGCTCGGACCGCCATCATTGAGCCGACCTGAGAGTCGGCCGACAATTTCCCTCATGGGGCGTTAAGGAGTCACTGCGCACAATGGTGATGTCATCGCCGGTTGCGCAGCGTCCGGGGCATGGCAGCGCCTCCACAAACCCCCTCCCCTGGGCAAAAAGTGCCCCCGGAGATGCTAACGGGGCTATAAAAAGGGGATATTTCGCCCCCATGGCTTCCAAAGCTTTCCACCACTGCGGGTTTCCCAGCCAGGGTCTGTTGTAGACTCATTGATGAAGATTGCTATAATTAGTCAATAATTCCATTATCGTTATATCATGTGACTCCCAGCATGATAGAAGGCCAAGTAGATGGACTTTGTCTTTTCTCATCGAGCAAGTCTTCTTTTCCTATGAGAATCGTAATGAATATTCATCAGATATTCCCTCCTTATTTGTGGAAGAGTGTGTCGATTCCACTTAGCATTTCCTCACTTTTCTCATTAGAATATTGTGGCATGCTGTTGGTTCGAGTGACTCAGGAAGAGATTGGATTGTTGCAGTTATCACAACCTAAAGAGTTCTCTGAGCACAGAGCAGTCAATCAAGCCGGCTTCAGAGACACAATAGTGTCATGTATTCAACTGTCATTGTAATCCATGTATAAAGTGACCTAAGTTGTACACCGTGAGAACACTGACCACTTGGTGGTGAACTTGTGGGAGACATTCCTAACCTGGACTTTCAGGTATAAAAGGGGAAGCTCCACCCACCTTCATCACTTCAGTGCTGGAATAAAGGTTGCTGGTCACAGAGTGACCTTCTCTCAAGTATGGGCCTTGTGTGCATTTGTACTGTATAGTAAGGACATATTATTGGCGATGAGAAACTGGGATTTAAACCACGCGAGCATGGCCACTAGCAACACAGACGAAAGGTACTGTGTTGGTGATGATTGGGACAATTTTATTGAGAGACTACAGCAAAGTTTCGTCACTAAGGAATGGCTGGGACAGGATTCGGCCGACAAACGCAGGACTCATTTCCTGATGGTTTGTGGATCCAGGACGGACTCCTTGATGAAGGACCTTCTAGCGCCAGAGAAGCCGGCGCCAAGACTTTTGAAGAGCTCAGTAAGTTGATCGGGGAACACTTTAAACCGGCGAGCAGCATGCACATGGCGAGACACCGATTTTACTCGCACCGGCGGCGAGTAGGGCAAAGCGTTCCAGACTTCGTGGCAGACCTCCGGCGACTGGCGAGTCTATGTATGTTCCCAGATGCATGCAGAGCGGAGATGCTGCGAGACTTTTTTATTGAGAGCATCGGGCATGCTGGGGTTTTCAGGAAACTGATTGAGACCAAAGATTTGACCCTGGAAACGGCAGCTTTGATGGCCCAGACATTCATCTCAGGGGAGGAAGAGACCAGAATGATGTTTGACAAAAATATTGGTTTAAATGCAGCAAATGGACAGGGAGTCAACATTGTTAACGCGGCACACAGTTCTCCAGGCAGACAAGGGCAATCGGACATGCCCGAGCATGTAGTCGAACCCAAAGGGGGAATTCAACAGAGACAATGGCTAGCTGAACGGCGATTCATGCCATCGCAAGGGACAATGCGGCCAGAAATGGGGCCATCAACACCTGTCAATGGTGCATTTAAGGACAGTTACAGAGATAGTCAGAGACGATCGACTGGTAATGGACTTTTTGTTTCCAACAACGGCTCATGTTGGAGGTGTGGAGGCAAACACACAGCCAGAGCTTGCAGGTATCAGCAATATACCTGCAGAAATTGCAACGTCAGTGGTCACTTGGCGCATATGTGCAGGAAGCCTGCAGCCAGGTTGAGGTATGAGGAAGACGGGCCTGATGTAAGCCATACGAGGCCAAATGGACACTGGGGGAAATCGCTGGAAGCTGAAGTTCAGCGAGTTCATGTGGTGCACATATACAGTTCATACACCAGGACGCCACCGATGCTCCTCAATGGCATCCCAGTAACACGGGGGCCAGCCAGTCCCTGATGAGTATCAAACAGTTCGACAAGTTGTGGGCGTCCAAGGCCAGGAGACCAAAATTATTGCCGATTGACGCACAGCTACGGACATATACAAAGAGATCATTCCGGTGCTAGGCAGCGCCATGGTAGTCGTGACCCACAAAGATTCAGAGAATAGGTTGCCACTCTGGATTGTCCCGGGGGACGGTCCTGTACTGCTGGGAAGGAGTTGACTTGCTGTCATGAACTGGAAATGGGGCGATGTCAATGCAATTTCTTCTGTGGAGCGAATATCATGCTCACAGGTCCTGGACAAATTTGACTCACTATTTCAACCCGGCATTGGCACTTTCATGGGGACTAAGGTAATGATTCATATAAACCCGGACGCCATGCCAGTACACCACAAGGCCAGAGCGGTGCCGTACGTGATATAGGAAAAGATAGAAGGCGAATTGGACCGCCTGCCGAGGGAAGGCATCATCTCGCCAGTCGAATTCAGTGACTAGGCGAGCCCGATTGTGCCGGTGCTCAAGGCGGGTGGGTTAGTCAGGATATGTGGTGATTACAAGGCCACCATCAATCGGGTGTCACTCCAAGACCAGTACCGGCTACCGAGAGCGGAGGACCTCTTTGCGACGCTATCCGGTGGCAAACTTTTTTCAAAATTGGACCTGACCTCAGCTTACATGACCCAGGAGCTGGCGAATGAGTCGAAGAGGCTGACCACCATCACGACACACAAGGGGTTGTTTGAGTACAACAGATGTCCGTTCGGGATTCGCTCAGCCACCGTGATCTTTCAAAGAAACATGGAAAGTCTCCTCACGTCGATTCCAAGGACGGTGGTTTTTCAAGATGACATCATCATCACGGGTTGCGATACTGAAGAACACCTCCACAACCTGGAGGAGGTGCTACGCAGACTGGACCGGGTAGGTCTGCGTTTGTAAAAGGCGAAGTGCATCTTCTTAGCTCCAGAGGTAGAATTCCTGGGGAGGAGGGTAGCAGCAGACGGGATCAGACCTACTGCGTCCAAAACGGAAGCAATCCAGAGAGCACCCAGACCCCGTAACACGACGGAGCTGCATTCGTTCCTGGGACTCCTGAACTATTTTGGGAACTTTCTTCTCAAATTGAGCACACTGTTAGAGCTGCTACACGTGCTCCTATGCAAAGGTCGCGAATGGGTCTGGGGGGACAGCCAGGAAAGGGCTTTTGATAGAGCACGCAATTTGTTATGCTCCAACAATCTGTTAACGCTATATGACCCATGTAAGAAACTTGTTTTAATGTGCGATGCGTCGTCCTATGGGGTCGGGTGTGTGTTGCAGCATGTTAATGCCAAGGGTCAGTTACAGCCGGTAGCTTATGCCTCCAGAAGTCTGTCCCAGGGCTACGGGATGGTAAAAAAGGAAGCGCTTGCATGTGTATATGCAGTAAAAAAAATGCACCAGTACCTGTTTGGCAGGAAATTTGAGCTGGAGACATATCACAAACCCCTAACGTCCCTTTTGGCCTACAACAAGGCCATAAATGCAAATGTGTTGGCCCGCATACAGAGGTGGGCACTCACGTTTGCCGCCTATGACTATACAATTCGGCACAGACCGGGCACTGTAAACTGCACTGATGCACTCAGCAGGATCCCACTAGCCATCACCGAGGGAGCAACCGAGCATGCTGCTGAGATGGTCATGGCTATTGAAGCTTTCGAAAGTGAAGGCTCACCCGTGACAGCCCGTCAGATCAAAGTCTGGACAAATAGAGATCCGCTACTGTCTTAAGTCAAGAAATGTGTCCTGAATGGGGACTGGGCAGCCACATACGGGGCATGCCCTGAGGAATTTAAACCATTTCACAGGCACGAGGATGAACTCTCGATTCAGGCTGATTGCCTACTATGGGGAAACCAAGAAGTCATGCCCCAGATGGGCAGAGAGGCGTTCATCCGAGAACTCCACAATGAGCACCCGGGCATTGTCATGATGAAGGCAATTGCCAGGTCACACGTTTGGTGGCCAGGGATAGATGCAGACCTGGAATTTTGTGTTCGCAGATGCAACACATGTGCCCAGCTGGGCAATGCGCCCAGGGAAGCCCCCCTTAACCCCTGGTCCTGGCCCACCAAGCCATGGTCACTCATTAATGTGGACTATGCAGGTCCTTTCATGGAAAAAATGTTTTTGGTTGTAGTAGATGCCTACTCCAAATGGATCGAGTGTGACATTCTCAATTCAAGCACATCCTCTGCCACGGTAGAAAGTCTACGGGGAATGTTCGCCGCCCATGGTCTACCGGACGTCTTGGTCAGCGACAATGGCCTGTGCTTTACAAGCATTGAATTCCAGGACTTCATGGCAGGAAATGGAATCATCCATGTCAGAACGGCACCATTCAAGCCGGCCTCTTACGGCCAGGCGGAACGAGCAGTGCAGATAATCAAACAGGGGATGCTCAGAATCCAAGGGGGTTCCCTACAAAGCCGCTTATCACGCCTTCTGTTGGCCATAGATCCCGACCACACTCGCTCAAAGGGGTTCCACCTGCAGAGCTGCTAATGAAAAGGACGCTCAAAACCAGGTTATCCCTCATACACCCCACCATGAAAGAAATTGTTGAGAGCAGGCGCCGGTCACAATGTGACTACCATGACGGGAATGCGAGGGCGCGATGTATTGATGTCAATGATCCTGTCTTTGTCCTCAACTACGCTGCAGGGCCCAAATGGCTCACAGGCACTGTGATTGCCAAAGAGGAGAATAGGATAAACTTACCAATGGACAAATCTGCTGCAAACACGTGGATCAAACAAAAAGGAGGTTCAGCAACCCCATAGAAGAAGCAGAGGAAGAACACGATGTAGAGTTCACTCCATCACAGGTGACCGAACACCTGAACCAAGTGGAGGAGAGCCCAGTCACTGTGGGCAGTCCGAACAGGCCTGAAGCACCGCAAACAGCAGACACTCAGGCCAGCGCCCAACAACTGGAGCCCCAACTCAGGCACTCTGCAAGGGAGCGTAAACCACCAGAGAGACTTAACCTGTGATCCCAATAAGACTTTGGGGGGGGGAGGTGATGTCATGTAATCAACTGTCATTGTAATCCATGTATAAAGTGACCTAAGTTGTACACCGTGAGAACACTGACCACTAGGTGGTGAACTTGTGGGAGACATTCCTAACCTGGACTTTCAGATATAAAAGGGGAAGCTCCACCCACCTTCATCACTTCAGTGCTGGAACAAAGGTTGCTAGTCACAGAGTGACCTTCTCTCAAGTATGGGCCTTGTGAGCATTTGTACTGTATAGTAAGGACATATCAAATAGAGTATAGTTACAATAGGAACAGGAGTAGGCCATTCAGCCCCTTGCTCTGCAATTCAATTAGATCGTGGCTGACTTGCACCTCAACTCCATTATCCTGCTTTTGTTTCATATTCCTCAATACCCTTACCTAACAAAAATCTATCTCAAAGCTCCAACTGACCCAGACTTTTGGGGGAAAGGATTCCACATTTCTACGACTCTTATGTGAAAAAACGCTTTCAGATTTCACTCCTGAATGACTTCGCTCTAATTTTAAGATTATGACCCCTTGTTCTTGGTATCCCCACCGGAGGAAATAGTTTCTCCATATCAAATCCTTTAAATTTTAAAAACCTCAATCTGTTCACCCCTCATCCTCTATACTCAAAGGAATACAGGCCAAGTTTATGAAACCTGTCCTCATAATTTAATCATCCAAGCCCTGGTACCATCCTGGTGAATCTGCACTGCACTCCCTCCAAAGACCAATATTCCTTCCTGAGGTGCGGAGCCCAAAACTGAACGCAGTACTCTAGATGGGGGTCTGACCAAGGCTTTGTCCAACTGAAGCATAACTTCTTCCCTTTGTGCAGAATCTACGGGCTCAATTTTGCCCAATGCCGTTTTTTGGCATATTTCAAGAGTTACGCCCATTTATTTTGTCACCGACTTCTCCAAAAAATAAACATGAAAAGTTTCCCCGTTCTAATTTTTTTAATTGGCACTGTGCAGCCTGTCCTTTAGCTTCGGGAGGTGGAGCCTAATGTCTGCACCAAAAAAAGGAAGCCCCTCCCTTCTGCGCATGCGCAAAAAAAACTAACGTTTTTTATGTGACTGCTATGGGCATGCATACCCAGTACACCTCCCAGTCTGCATTCGGCCATTTTTAAAGAGCCAGTTGTGCGTGAGAACTGTGTGAGAACTTGAATTTTCAGTGGAATAAATCGGAGCTGCAATATGCAACTTGGCTCAAGGACCAAGAATTTCTCACAAGAGGAAGTGGAGGCACTAGTTACTGTAATTGAGAACAGATGGCAGGAGCTGGACACCAGCAGAGGTCACATAAAAGTTTCACCAAAAGAAATGAAGAAACGCTGGAATCAACTTGCGCAACATTACTGTGCAAAGGTGACTACCCCAAGGTCTGGAGGCCAGTGCAGGCTCTTTCAAAATGGCCGAATGCAGACTGGGAGGTGTACTGGGCATGCATGCCCATAGCAGTCACATAAAAAAAGTTTTTTTTTTGTGCATGCGCAGAAGAGAGGGGCATCCTTTTTTTGGTCAAGTAGTTAGTGGAAGTAATATTTTCATTTATTCACTGGAATTACAATTGTAAATGTAACCATGTGTATGTCCCATCCAGCAGAAAGACAGCCTCTCTAAAAAGTTATATTTTCATCTTTGCAGAGGAAGGTGGCACACAACAAAAGAGAGAGAACTCGAACAGGAGGAGGCCCGGCAAATCTTCACCACTGACACCCATGGAAGACAGGGTCGCTGCTTTGATGGGTCCTACCTGGAGAAAAACAGCCAGCCCTGCACAAGCTGGGCCCACACTTAAGTCCTGCAAATTCCACATTCTGGCTTTGCTAAAAGTTAAGTACTGCGCGGGCTAGCCATGCTTTGGTTCATGGGGATGTCTCCATCAGCTATGCTTCGGTTCATGCAATGTGCTATCATTCATCGTGGTCCTTCAAATGAGCCTGCTGCCTGCACTGTGTGAGCCTATTCATGCCACCCTGCCCCCTCCTCTGCTGCTTACCACTTGTCTATTCTGTTACATTTTGCAGAACTTGAGGCCAACCCTGACGAGGCTGAAGCTGATGCAAAGATTCAGATGCAGACGAGCCTGAAGAGGGGAACATCTTCCAATCCCATCTTTCAGACAAGAGCATGGGGGTGAGGGGGAGGGGGAGGGGCAGGGGGAAGGGATACTCATTCTGGAGGAGGTGCTGGTAGAAACATAGAAAATAGGTGCAAGAGTAGGCCATTCGGCCCTTTGAGCCTGCACCACCATTCAATAAGATCATGGCTGATCATTCCTTCAGTACCCCTTTCCTGCTTTCTCTCCATAACACTTGATCCCTTTAGCCGTAAGGGCCATATCTAACTCCCTCTTGAATATATCCAATGAACTGGCATCAACAACTCTCTGCGGTAGGGAATTCCACAGGTTAACAACTCTCTGAGTGAAGAATTTTCTCCTCATCTCAGTCCTAAATGGTCTGCCCCTTATCCGAAGACTGTGTCCCCTGGTTCTGCACTTCCCCAACATCGGGGACATTCTTCCTGCATCTAGCCTGTCCAGTCCAGTCAGAATCTTATCTGTTTCTATGAGATCCCCTCTCATCCTTCTAAACTCCAGTGTGTAAAGGCCCAGTTGATCCAGTCTCTCCACATATGTCAGTCCAGCCATCCCTGGAATCAGTCTGGTGAACCTTCGCTGCACTCCCTCAATAGCAAGAACATCCTTCCTCAGATTAGGAGACCAAAACTGAACACAATATTCCAGGTGGGGCCTCACTAAGGCCCTGTACAACTGCAGTAAGACCTCCCTGCTGCTATAATCAAATCCCCTTGCTATAAAGGCCAACATACCATTTGCCTTCTTCACCGCCTGTTGTACCTGCATGCCAACTTTCAATGACTGATGAACCATGACACCCAGGTCTCGCTGCACCTCCCCTTTTCGTAATCTGCCGCCATTCAGATAATATTCTGCCTTCGTGTTTTTGCCCCCAAAATGGATAACCTCACATTTATCCACATTATACTGCATCTGCCATATATTTGCCCACTCGCCTAACCTGTCCAAGTCACCCTGCAGCCTCTTAGCGTCCTCCTCATAGCTCACACCGCCACCCAGTTTAGTGTCATCTGAAAACTTGGAGATATTACACTCGATTCCATCATCAAAATCATTAATATATATTGTAAAGAGCTGGGGTCCCAGCACTGAGCCCTGCGGCAGTCCACTAGTCACTGCCTGCCATTCTGAAAAAGACCCGCTAATCCCGACTCTCTGCTTCCTGTCTGCCAACCAGTTCTCTATCCACGTCAGTACATTATCCCCAATACCATGTGCTTTGATTTTGCACACCCATCTCCTGTATGGAACCTTGTCAAAAGACTTTTGAAAGTCCAAATACATCACATCCACTGGTTCTCCCTTGTCCACACAACTAGTTACATCCTCAAAAAATTCCAGAAGATTTGTCAAGCATGATTTCCCTTTCATAAATCCATGCTGACTTGGACCTATCCTATCACTGCTCTCCAAATGCGCTGCTATTTCATCCTTAATGATTGATTCCAACATTTTCGCCACCACCGATGTCAGGCTAACCGGTCTATAATTACCCATTTTCTCTCTCCCTCCTTTTTTAAAAAGTGGTGTTACATTAGCAACCCTCCAGTCCATAGGAACTGATCCAGAGTCGATAGACTGTTGGAAAATTATCACCAATGCATCCACTATTTCTAGGGCCACTTCCTTAAGTACTCTGGGATGCAGACTATCAGGCCCTGGGGATTTATCAGCCTTCAATCCCGTCAATTTCCCAAACACAATTTCACGCCTAATAAGGATATCCTTCAGTTACTCCTTCTTACCAGACCCTCGGTCCCCTAGTATGTCCGGAAGGTTATTTGTGTCTTCCTTCGTGAAGACAGAACCAAAGTAGTTGTTCAATTGGTCTGCCATTTCTTTGTTCCCCATTATAAATTCACCTGAATCTGACTGCAAGGGACCTACGTTTGTCTTCACTAATCTTTTTCTCTTCACATATCTATAGAAGCATTTGCAGTCAGTTTTTATGTTTCTGGCAAGCTTCCTCTCATACTCTATTCTAAATTTTTCCTCGTCCTCAAGTTTGCTGCTTTTTCTGGCCAATTTATATGCCTCTTCCTTGGATTTAACACTATCCTTAATTTCCTTTCTTTGCCACGGTTGAACCATCTTCCCCATTTTATTTTTACTCCAGACAGGGATGTACAATTGCTGAAGTTCATCCATGTGATCTTTAAATGTTTGCCATTGCCTATCCACCGTCAACCCTTTAAGTATCACTCGCCAGTCTATTCTCGTCAATTCACGCCTCAAACCATCGAAGTTACCTTTCCTTAAGTTCAGGACTTTAGTTTCTGAATTAACTGTGTCACTCTCCATCTTAATAAAGAATTCTACCATGTTATGGGCACTCTTCCCCAAGGGGTCTCGCACAACAAGATTGCTAATTAGCCCTTTCTCATTACACATCACCCAGTCTAGGATGGCCAGCTCCCTAGTTGGTTCCTCGACATATTGGTCTAGTAAACCATCCCTAATAAACTCCTGGAAATTCTCCTCCACTGCATTACTACCAGTTTGATTAGCCCAATCAATATGTAGATTAAAGTCACCCATGATAACTGCTGTACCTTTATTGCATGCATCCCTAATTTCTTGTTTGGTGCTGTCTCCAACCTCACTACTACTGTTTGGTGGTCTGTACACAACTCCCACTCGCGTTTTCTGCTCTTTGGTATTCTATAGCTCCACCCATGCCGATTCCACATCTTCCAAACTAATGTCCTTTCTTACTATTGCATTAATTTCCTCTTTAACCAGCAATGCGACCCCACCTCCTTTTCCTTTCTGACTATCCTTCCTAAATGTTGAATACCCCTGGATGTTGAGTTCCCAGCCTTGGTCACCCTGGAGCCATGTCTCCGTGATGTCAATTACATCATACCCGTTCACTGCTATCTGCGCAGTTAATTTGTCCACCTTATTCCGAATACTCCTTGCATTGAGGCACAGATCCTTCAGGCTTGTCTTTCTAACACACTTTTCCCCCTTAGAATTTGGCTGTAATGTGGCCATTTTTGCTTTTTGCCTTAGGTTTCTCTGCCCTCCACTTTTACTTTTCTTCTTTCTATCTTTTGCTTCTGCCCCCATTCTACTTCCCTCTGTCTCCCTGCATTGGTTCCCATCCCCCTGCCATATTAGTTTAACTCCTCCCCAACAGCACTAGCAAACACTCTCCCTCGGACATTGGTTCCGGTCCTGCCCAGGTGCAGACCGTCCGGAACTGGTTCCAATGTCCCAGAAATTTGAATCCCTCCCTTTTGCACCACTCCTCAATCCACGTATTCATCTGAGCTATCCTGCGATTCCTACTCTGACTAGCACGTGGCACTGGTAGCAATCCTGAGATTACTATTTTTGAGATCCTACTTTTTAATTTAGCTCCTAGCTCCCTAAATTCGTCTTGTAGGACCTCATCCCATTTTTTACCTATATCGTTGGTACCTATATGCACCCTCCCTTTTCAGAATACCCTGCACCCACTCCGAGACATCCTTGACCCTTGCACCAGGGAGGCAACATACCATCCTGGAGTCTCGGTTGCAGCCGCAGAAACGTCTATCTATTCCCCTTACAATTCAATCCCCTGTCACTATAGCTCTCCCACTCTTTTTCCTGCCCTTCTGTGCAGCAGAGCCACCCACGGTGCCATGAACTTGGCTGCTGCTGCCCTCCCCTGATGAGTCATCCCCCCCCAACAGTACCTGTTTTGCAGGGGGATGACCGCAGGGGACCCCTGCACTACCTTCCTTGCACTGCTCTTCCTGTTGGTCACCCATCCCCTATCTGGCCGTGTACCCTTTACCTGTGGTAAGACCATCTCACTAAACGTGCTATTCATGTCATTCTCAGCATCGTGAATGCTCCAGAGCGAATCCACCCGCAGCTCTAGTGCCGCAATGCGGTCTGTCAGGAGCTGCAGTCAGATGCACTTCCTGGACACGTAGTCGTCAGGGACACTGGAAGCATCCTTGACTTCCCACATAGTACAGGAGGAGCATAACACATGTCCGAGCTTTCCTGCCATGATTTAACCCTTAGATAAACTTAATTTGGCAACAACAATGCTCAATGTTACTTACTGATAAAAAAAAAGAAAAACTACTTCCCAATCAACAGCCAATCACTTACCCCCTTGGCTGTGATGTCACCTTTCGATTTCTTTCTACTTTTTTGCCTTCTCTCCCAGCTGCAGCTGCACCAGCTGGCTTCTATAGGCTGCTCCTCCATGCACCTCGAACTCCCCGCTCGAAGTCCCGCTGCCTCCGACGCTCACAGGCCTTTCGAGGCCGCTCCTTCATGCACCTCGAACTACTCGCTCGAAGAGATTTTAACTTACTCCAAAAAAAACGGCATGCGCCAAAAAGACGGCGCAGATAACTGGGGAAAATTGAGCCCATAGTTTTAATGCTCCAGCTGTTAAGACAATCGAGTCTATAAGTTCACATTGTCAGACAACACTTTATTTATAACGTAGAAAATAAAATAACCACTGCCTTCAAAGGAACCACAATTTGATTAGGTTTTGTTTAAAAGCCATTGAGCATATCAAAAACTTTCACAGCTAGAAGAGGATTTCTGTTCGCATTAACATGCAATGCTCTCGGAAATAATGGCCGCGATTTTGCTAACCTCGGTGGAACCATGACGGGTGACATCAGTGGCCGGTCGCGGCCTCGCTGCTGGCTCCATCTCGGCCTCCGGCATGACTTTCCAATGATTGGGCTTGTAAAGCCTGCCCAGCAAGTTTCCTGCCAATTGAAGGAAATGGGTCTGATGATGTCACTTGATGACTCATCATCAGCCGGTTTCCTTTAAGAACATAAGAAATAGGAGCAGGAGTAGGCCATTTAGTCCCTCGAGCCTGCTCCACCATTGAATAAGATCATGGCTGATCTGATCTTGGCCTCAACTCCACTTTCTTGCCCGCTCCCGATAACCCTTGACTCCCCTATCGTTCAAAAATCTGACTATCCCCGCCTTAAATATATTCAATGACCCAGCCTCCACAGCTCTCTGGGGTAGAGAATTCCAAAGATTCAAGACGCTCTGAGAGAAGAAATTCCTCCTCATCTCCGTTTTAAATGTGCGACCACTTATTCTGAAACTATGCCCCCTAGTTCTAGATTCCCCCATGAGGGAATCTGCATCTACCCTGTCAAACCCCCTCAGAATCTTATGTTTCAATAAGATCACCTCTCATTCCTCTAAACTCCAATGAGTATAGGCCAAACCTGCTCAAACATCCTCCATAAGACAATCCCTTCATTTCAGGAATCAACGTTGTGAACCTTCTCTGCACTGCCTCCAATGCAAGTATATCCCTCCTTAAATTAAGAGACCAAAACTGTACGCAGTACTCCAGGTGTGGACTCACCAACAGTTGTTGCAAGACTTCCCTACTTTTATACTCCATCCCCCCTTGCAATAAAGGCCAACATTTCATTTGCTTTCCTAATTGCTTGCTGTACCTGCATGCTAATTTTTTGTGTTTCATGCACAAGGACTCACAGATCCCTCTGTACCACAGCATTCTGTAGTCTCTCTCCATTTAAGTAGTATTTTGCTTTTCTATTCTTCCTATCAAAGTGGATAACCTCACATTTTCCCACATTGTACTCCATCTGCCAAATTTTTGTCCACTCATTTAACCTATCTATATCCCTTTGCAGATATTTTGTGTCCTCCTCACAATTTGCTTTCCCACCTATCTTTGTATCGTCAGCAAATCTGGCTACATTACACTCGGTCCCTTCATCCAAGTCATTAATATAAAACATAAGAAATAGGAACAGGAGTAGGCCATACGGCCCCTCGAACCTGCTCCGCCATTCAATAAGATCGTGCCTGATCTGATCATGGAATCAGCTCCACTTCTCCGCCCGCTTCCCATAACCCCTCATCCCCTTAGCGTTTAAGAAACTGTCTATTTCTGTCTTAATTTTATTCAATGTCCCAGTTTCCACAGCTCTCTGAGGCAGCGAATTCCATAGATTTACAAACCTCTGAGAGAAGAAATTTCTCCTCATCTCTGTTTTAAATGGGCGGCCTCTTATTCTAACATTATGCCCTCTAGTTCTGGTCTCCCCCATCAGTGGAAACATCTTCTCTGCATCCACCTTGTCAAGCCCCCTCATAATCTTATACGTTTCACTAAGATCACCTCTCATTCTTCTGAATTCCAATAATTAGAGGCCCAACCTACTCAACCTTTCCTCATAAGTCAACCCCCTCATCCCCGGAATCAATCTAGTGAACCTTCTCTGAACTGCTTCCAAAGCAAGTATATCCTTTCGCAAATATGGAAACCAAAACTGCACGCAGTATTCCTGGTGTGGCCTCACTAGTACCAATGTAACTGTAGCAAGACTTCCCTGCTTTTATACCCCATCCCCTTTGCAATAAAGGCCAAGATACCATTGGCCTTCCTGACCACTTGCCGTACCTGCATACTAATCTTTTGTGTATGGAGAAAGAGTCAGACTGAACACTGAGCTCAAAATAAAGTGTGACCGTAGTCTTTTATTGCAGGTCTCCAGAGTGCCTCTCCAACCTGTGAAGCCTCCTTAAATACCTGTGCTCCCAAAGGATTATGGGATCCCTTGGGACTCCAGGGGATGAGCCCCCTGGTGACTGTGCAGAGTAAATACAAGTTTACATATATAACAACACTCCCCCTGAAAGTCAATAGTGTAACTATTTACAATGTGAGTCGATCTAGGGCCCTTCTTGCCCTGGTTGATCGTCTCGGTGTGAAAGCTGGTGTTGTTGAATCATTTGTTGGGCCCTCGCTGGGCTGCTGTACAGCTGGCCTTGCTGGGCTGCCTGGTATGTTGAGCCCTGCTGGGCTGCTGTGGATGATGGGTTCTCCTTCGTGGTCAACCGTGGTGCCGGTTGCCACTGGTGTGTATGTTGGGGGATCAAAAAGGTCGGGTCCAAGGTGGGTTGCTCAGGATAGTCTGTGAATCTGAGTTTGATTTGGTCCAAGTGTTTCCGGTGAATGAGTCCATTTGACCCGAAACAACCTGCTCCCCTCTTTGGCCATGACAGTGCCGGGAAGCGACTTGGGACCTTGTCCATAATTTAATTCAAATACAGGATCATTGATTTCAATCTTGCGTGTCACATTTGCGCTATCATGGTATACACTTTGCTGAAGCCGCCCGCTCGCTACCTGTTCATGTAGATCATGGTGAACTAACGAGAGTCTTAAGTGCTCTTTTCATGAGCAGTTCAGCAGGTGGGGTCCCAGTGAGTGAGTGGAGTCTCGTGCAGTAGCTAAGCAGGACTCGGGATAGGTGAGTCTGCAGCGAACCTTCAGTTACCCTCAAGCCTTGCTTGATGGTTTGCACTGCTCTCTCTGCCTGACCATTGGACGCTGGTTTAAACGGGGCAGATGTCACATGTTTGATCCTGTTGCGGGTCATGAATTCGTTGAACTCAACACTGGTAAAACATGGCCCGTTGTCGCTCACCAGGACATCGGTTAGGCCGTGTGTGGTAAACATGGCCCGCAGGCTTTCAGTGGTGGCAGCGGACGTGCTAGCTGACATTATCTCACATTCAATCCACTAGGAGTACGCATCTACAACCACAAGGAACATTTTACCCAAGAACGGGCCTGCATAGTCGACGTGTACCATAGACCACGGTTTGGAGGGCCAAGACCATAAACTTAGCGGCGCCTCCCTGGGTGCACTGCTTAACTGTGAGTGTGTATTACATCTGTTAACGCAGGACTCTAAGTCTGCATCGATACCGGGCCACCACACGTGGGATCTGGCTATCGCATTCACCATTACGATGCCTGGGTGGGTACTGTGAAGGTCATTGATGAAGGTGTCTCTGCCCTGCTTGGGGACCACTGCTCGATTGCCCCCCAGAAGGCAGTCTGCCTGTATAGACATTTCATCTTTGCGCCGCTGGAACGGCTTTTTCTCTTCTTGCATTTCCACTGGGACACTGGACCAGCTCCCGTGAAACACACAGCTTTTGACTAGAGATAATAAGGGATCCTGGCTTGTCGAGGTTTTGATCTGCCAGGCATTGACGAGTGATGGCTCACTCTCAAATGCTTCCATAACCATGGCTAGATCTGCGGGCTGCGCCATTTCCACCCCCGTGGTGGGCAATGGCAGCCTCCTGAGAGCAGTAGCGCTTGGCCTGTGGCGGATAGCGTAGTTGTATGCGGACAACGTGAGCGCCCATCTCTGGATGTGGGCTGATGCGTTGGTATTTATCCCTTTACTCTTGGAGAACAGGGATATAAGTGGCTTATGGTCAGTTTCCAATTCGAATTTTAGCCCAAACAGGTATTGATGCATTTTCTTTACCCCATAGACACACGTTAACGCTTCTTTCTCAATCATGCTGCAGGCTCTCTCAGCCTTAGACAGATTCCTGGATGCATAAGCAACCGGTTGCACTTTCCCAAAATCATTAGCTTTTTGCATACACACCCGACGCCATATGATGACGCATCACATGCTAGTACCAAACGCTCACATGGATCATACAACACAAGCAAATTGTTTGAGCATAACAATTTTCTCGCTTTTACAAAGGCATTCATCCCCTTTTTGTAGTAAGACATGCAGTGGTTCTAACAGTGTGCTGAGACCCGGTAAGAAGTTATCAAAGTAGTTCAGGAATCCCAGAAACGACCGCATCTCCGTCACATTCTGTGGCCTCGGTGCATTCTCGATTGTCTCCGTCTTCGCGTTGGTGGGCCTGATGCCGTCCGCCGCAATCCTCCTTCCAAGGAACACCACTTCAGGCACCAGGAAAGCGCATTTCGAACATTTTAATCTTAACCTGAGTCGACTCAGAACCTCCTCCAGGTTCTGCAGATGCTCGACTGTGTTCTGACCTGTGACCAAGATGTCATCCTGGAAAACCATGGTGTGCAGGACTGACTTCATTAAGCTTTCCATGTTTCTCTGGAATATCGCCGCTGCCAATCAGATTCCAAACAGGCATCTGTTATCACCAAAAAGACGTTTGTACGTGTTGATGCAGGTGAGAACCTTCGATCATTCCTCCAGTTCCTGCGTCATGCAGGCTGAAGTCAGATCCAGCTTCGTCAACGTCTTTCCTCCTGCCAGCATTGCAAAGAGGTCGTCAGCCTTTGGTAGTGGGTATTGATCCTGCAGGGAGAAACGATTGATAGTTACTTTGCAATTGCCACAGATTCTGACGGTGCCGTCTCCCTTGAGGACAGGGACAATAGGACTGGCCCACTCATTGAACTCGATCGGGGAAATGATGCCCTCTTTGCAGCCGGTCTAGCTCGATCTCTACCCTTTCATCATGTACGGTACTGCTCTCGCCTTGTGATGGATGGGTCGTGCCCCCGGAATGAGGTGGATCTGCACTTTTGCTCCTTGGAATTTCCGGTGCCTGGTTCGGACAGCGAAGGAAGTTTGTTTAAGACCTGGGCAGACAAAGTGTCGTCAGCGGGCGATAGCGCTCGGACGTTGTCCCACTTCCAGCATATCTTTCCCAGCCAGCTCCTGCCGAGCAGCGTGGGACCATCGCCCGGTATCATCCAGAGTGGTAGCTTGTGCACCACTCCGTCATAGGAGACCTTTACGGTAGCACTGCCGATTACAGGAATCAGGTCTTTCGTGTAAGTTCTTAGTTTCATGCGAACTGGAGTTAACACTGTCCTTGAGGCCTTGTTGCACCACAACCTTTCGAAAGTCTTTTTGCCCATGATGGACTGGCTCACGCCCATGTCCAGCTCCATTGACACCGGGAGTCCATTTAGTTCAACGTTCAGCATTATCGGGGGATAATTCGTGGTGAAAGTGTGCACCCCATGTGTTGTGTATCTGTAAAGCATGCACTCCCATGTTCCGCCACCAAGGAGTGCATCCCCTGAAGTCCCAAGGGATCCAGGCATCCCTTGTGAGCACTGTATATAAGCAGGCCCCTCAGGCCTGTTCCTCACTCTGGAGTGTCTTAATAAAGACTGAGGTCACTGTTACTTTAACCTCCCTGTGTGCAGTCTCATCTGTGTTAGGAACACAATAACTGGCGACGAGTATACGAATCCATGCAAAGATGCAGCAAACTGTGGGCATCTTGGAGAAGTTCTCAGAGGGTGAGGACTGGGAAGCCTATGTCAAAGGGCTAGACCAATACTTTGTAGCCAATGAGCTGGATGGAGAAGGAAGTGCTGCAAAAAGGAGAGCGGTCCTCCTCACGGTCTGCGGGGCACCGACCTACAGCCTCATAAAGAATCTTCTGGCTCCGGTGAAACCCAAAGATAAGTCATATGAGGAACTGTGTACAATGGTTCCGGAGCATCTTAACCCGAGGGAGAGTGTGCTGATGGCGAGGTATCGGTTCTACACGTGCCAGTGATCTGAAGGTCAGGAAGTGGCGAGCTACGTCGCCGAGCTAAGGCGACTTGCAGGACAATGTGATTTTGATGGCTACCTGAAGCAAATGCTCAGAGACTTTTATATACTGGGCATTGGCCACGAGACTATCCTATGAAAACACTTGACTGTAGAGACACCGACCCTCAGTAAGGCCACTGCGATAGCACAGGCGTTTATGTCCACCAGTGATAACACCAAACAAATCTCTCAGCACACAAGCGCTAGCAATGTTCATAAATTAACTGGAACTATGTTTGCGAGCAGAAATGTACAGGGCAGAAACCACGAGTCTGCAACTGCCAGCAGGCCTCAGGTGACCCAGATGACTCAGAGTCCGCAACAAAGGATGAATGCAAGGCAATTCACACCTTGTTGGCGTTATGGAGGCTTCCATTCAGCCTATTCATGCCGCTTCAAATGGTATGTTTGCAAGAGCTGTGGAACAATGGGGCACCTCCAACGAGCTTGCAGACGAGCTGCAAGTTCTGCAAAAGCTGCGAACCACCACGTGGCAGAGGAAGATCAGTCCATGGTGGATCAAAGCAATTTCGAGCCAGAGAGAGAGGAGGCAGATGCTGAAGTACACCGGGTGCACACATTTTCAACGAAATGTCCACCTATAATGCTAAACGTAAAATTGAATGGCTTACCCATAGCCATGGAACTGAACACTGGCACAGGCCAATCCATCATGAGTAAAAAGATGTTTGAGAGACTGTGGTGTAGCAAGGCACTCAGACCAGCCCTGAGCCCCATCCACATGAAACTGAGAACTTACACCAAAGAGCTCATCACTGTCCTGGGCAGCGCCATGGTCAACGTCGCCTACGAGGGCACGGTGCACGAACTGCCACTCTGGATTGTCCCGGGCGATGGCCCCACACTGCTTGGAAGGAGATGGCTGGGCAAAATCCGCTGGAACTGGAATGACATCTGAGCGCTATCACATGTCGATGAGGCCTCATGTACCGAGGTTCTTAACATATTTCCTTCCTTTTTGAGCCAGGCATTGGAAACTTTTCCGGGGCGAAGGTGCGGATCCACTTGGTCCCAGAGGCACGACCCATTCGCCACAAGGCGCGAGCGTTACCTCACATGATGAGGGAGAGAGTGGAAATCAAGCTGGACAGGCTGCAACGCGAGGGCATCATCTCCCCAGTGGAATTCAGCGAGTGGGCCAGCCCGATTGTTCCAGTACTCAAAAGTGATGGCACGGTCAGGATTTGCGGCGATTATAAAGTAACTATTAATCGTTTCTCACCACAGGACAATACCCGCTACCTAAGGCAGACGACCTATTTGCGTCGCTGGCAGGAGGCATGACGCAGGAGCTGGAGGAGTCTTCTAAGGGCCTCACCTGCATCAACACACACAAGGGACTGTTCATCTACAACAGATGCCCGTTTGGAATTCGGTCGGCTGCAGTGATCTTCCAGAGAAACATGGAGAGCCTACTCAAGTCGGTACCACACACGGTGATTTCTCAGGATGACATATTGGTCATGGGTTGGGACACCGTCGAGCACCGACAAAACCTGGAGGAGGTCCTCCAGCGACTGGATCGCGTAGGGCTGCGGCTGAAGAGGTCGAAATGCGTCTTCATGGCAACAGAAGTAGAGTTTTTGAGGAGAAAGATCGCGACGGGCGGCATTCGGCCCACAGACGCCAAGACAGAGGCTATCAGGAACGCGCCCAGGCCACAGAACGTCACGGAGCTGTGGTCGTTCCTGGGACTCCTCAACTATTTTGGTAACTTCCTACTGGGGTTAAGCCCCCTCTTAGAGCCCCTACATGTGTTATTGCGTAAAGGTGAGAACTGGGTATGGGGAAAAAAACCAAGTAATTACTTTTGAGAAAGCCAGAAACATTTTATGCTCCAATAAGCTGCTTGTATTTTATAACCCGTGTAAAAGATTTGTGCTAGCATGTGATGCGTCGTCGTATGGAGTCGGGTGTGTATTACAACAAGCTAACGTTGCGGGGAAGTTGCAACCCGTCGCCTAAGCCTCCAGGAGCTTGTCTAAGGCCGAGAGGGCCTATAGCATGATTGAGATCGAGGCATTAGCGTGTGTGTTCGGGGTAAAGAAAATGCATCAGTACCTGTTTGGCCTCAAATTTGAGCTGGAAACCGATCACAAGCCCCTCATATCCCTGTTCGTTGAAAACAAGGGGATAAATACTAATGCCTCAGCCCGCATACAAAGGTGGGCACTCGCGCTATCAGCGTATAACTATACCATCCACCATAGGCCAAGCACCGAGAAATGTGCGGATGCTCTCAATCTGCTACCATTGCCCACCACGGGCGTGGAAATGGCGCAGCCTGCAAACTTGTTGATGGTGGCGCAGCCCACAGACTTGTTGATGGTCATGGAAGCGTTTGAAAATGCTAAATCACCTGACACGGCCCGCCAGATTAGGACTTGGACCAGCCAAGATCCTCTGCTGTCCCTAGTAAAACACTGTGTACTGCATGGGAGCTGGGCCAGCATCCCTGTTGAAATGCAAGAGCTAATCAAGCCGTTCCAGCGCCAAAAGGACGAGCTGTCCATTCAGGCAGACTGCCTGTTGTGGGGTAACCGCGTAGTGCTACCAAAAAAGGGCAGGGTGATGTTCATCTCGGATCTCCACAGCACACACCCGGGTATAGTAATGATGAAAGCGATAGCCAGATCCCACATGTTGTGGCCCGGTATCAACTCTGACTTAGGGTCCTATGTACGGCAATGCCGCGTGTGTGCTGAGTTGAGCAACGCGCCCAGAGAGGCACCACTAAGTTTGTGGTCCTGGCCCTCCAGACCATGGTCGAGGATCCATGTCGACTATGCAGGTCCATTTCTCGGTAAAATGTTCCTGGTGGTGGTGGATGCTTTTTCAAAATGGATTGAATGTGAAATAATGTCGGGAAGCACCGCCACCGCCATCATTGAAAGCCTGAGGGCCATGTTTGCCACCCACGGCCTGCCTGACATACTGGTCAGTGACAACGGGCCATGTTTCACCAGTGCCGAATTTAAAGAATTCATGACCCGCAATGGGATCAAACATGTCACCTCGGCCCCGTTTAAACCAGCCTCCAATGGGTAGGCAGAGCGGGCAGTACAAACAATCAAACAGAGCCTCAAATGAGCCACAGAAGGCTCACTCCAAACCCACCTGTCCCGAGTACTGCTCAGCTACCGCACGAGACCCCACTCGCTCACAGGGGTGCCCCCGGCTGAGCTACTCATGAAAAGGACACTTAAAACCAGACTCTCACTGGTTCACCCCAACTTGCATGATCAGGTAGAGAGCAGGCGGCAGCAACAAAATGTAAGCGATGGTCGCACCACTGTGTCACGGGAAATTGATCTGAATGATCCGGTGTATGTGCTAAACTATGGACATGGTCCTAAGTGGATCGCAGGCATAGTGATAGCTAAAGAAAGGAGTAGGATGTTTGTAGTCAAACTAGACAATGGACAAATTTGCAGAAAGCACCTGGACCAAACGAGGCTGCGGTTTACAGACTGCCCTGAACAACCCACAGCAGACACCACCTTTTTCGAGCCCACAACACACACCCAAAGGATCAACGACACCAACCCGGACCAGGAAATCGAAGCCATCATGCCCAACAGCACAGCAAGGCCAGGCTCACCCAGCAGCCCTGCAGGGCCAACAACACGCCAACCCAGCGAGGCACAGCCAACACACCAGAACAGACATTTGTACCGAGGCGGCCCACCAGGGAAAGAAAGGCTCCCGACCGCCTCACGTTGTAAATAGTTTTCACTTTGACTTTTGGGCGGAGAGTGATGTTGTGTATCTGTAAAGCATGCACTCCCATATTCCGCCACCAGGGAGCACATCCCCTGAAGTCCCAAGGGATGCTGTATATAAGTCGGCCCCTAAGGCCTGTTCCTCACTCTGGAGTGTCTTAATAAAGACTGAGGTCACTGTTACTTTAACCTCCCTGTGTGCAGTCTCATCTGTGTTAGGAACACAATACCATGTACCTCTGCCTCCTCGATCTGAGGCTCTGGTTCGTCGCGATCCTCCGTGGATCTGTCCTCCTTTGCAACATGGTGGTTTGCAGGTTTAACAGGCTTTGCAGCTTAACTGCACACTCATTGGAGGTGTCCCATTGTTCCACAGCCCTTCCAAATGTACTCTTCGAATCAGCATGAATGGAAATGATGATCACCCCCGCAGCTCCAACAAGGTGTTAATGGCCTTGCATTCATCACCCTTGATGGTGGACTCTGAGACATCTGCGGACATGCAGCTGCAGGTATGTGTGACCTGCCCTGTACGTTACGATTCGAAAACAGCATCACTTTGTTCACAGTACTTGTAGCAGCAGTTCTGTGCTGAGAGATTTGCTTTATATTGTCACTGGTGGCAATGAATGCCTGGGCTATCGCTATGGCCTTACTCAAGGTTGGGTCTCTACAATCAAACATTTGCGAAGTATGGTTTCGTGGCCAATGCCAAGTATGAAAAAGTCTCTGAGCATGTGCTCCAAATGTCCTTCAAATTCGTAATGTCCTGCAAGGTGTCTTAGCTCCGCGACATAACTCGCCACTTCCTGGCCTTCAGACCTTTTGTAGGTGTAGAACCGGTACCTCGCCATCAGGAGGCTTTCCTTGGGGTTCAAATGCTCTCGGTCCAGTGTGCACAAATCGTTGCATGATTTCTCCGTCGGTTTCGCTGGAGTGAGCAGATTCTTCATGAGGCCCCACAGATGGTGAGGAGGATCGCCCTTCGTTTGGGAGCGCTCTCTTCCCCATCTAGCTCGTTGGTGACTAAGTATTGGTCGAGTCACTGCACAAAAGTTTCCAATCATCTCCCTCCAAGAATTTTTCCAGGATGCCCACTGTTCTCTGCATCTTTGGGTTTGCTATCTGTATCTCGTCGCCAGTTGTTGTGCATGGAGAAAGAGTCAGACTGAACACTGTGAGCTCAAAGTAAAGTGTGACCTTAGTCTTTTATTGCAGATCTTCAGAGTGCCTCTCCAATCTTTGAAGCCTCTTTAAATACCTGTGCTCCCAAGGGATTATGGGATCCCTTGGGACTCCAGGGGATGAGCCCTCTTGTGGCTGTACAAAGTAAATACAAGTTTATATATATAACACTATCCTTTTGCTTTTCATGCACAACTACTCCCAGGTCCCATTTTACTGTAGCATTTTGCAATCTTTCTCCATTTAAATAATAACTTGCTCTTTGATTTTTTGCTGCCAAAGTGCATGAGCTCACACTTTCCAACATTATACTCCATCTGCCAAATCTTTGCCCACTCACTTAGCCTGGCTATGTCTTTTTGCAGATTTTTGTGTCCTCCTCACACATTGCTTTTCCTCCCATCTTTGTATCGTCAACAAACTTGACTACTCAGTCCGTTCTTCCAAGTCGTTAATATAGATTGTAAATAGTTGGGGTCTCAACACTGATCCCTGCGGCACCCCACTTGTTACTTGTTGCCAACCAGAGAATGAACCATTTATCCCGACTCTCTGTTTTCTGTTAGTTAGCCAATCCTCTATCCATGCTAATATATTACCCCCAACCCTGTGAACTTTTATCTTGTGCAGCATCCTTTTATGTGGCACCTTGTCAAATGCCTTCTGGAAGTCCAAATATACCACATCCACTGGTTCCCCTTTATCCACCTTGTTCGTTACATCCTCGAAGAGCTCCAGCAAATTTGTCAAACATGACTTCCCCTTCATAAATCCATGCTGACTCTACCTGACCGCATTTTGCTTTTCCAAATGTCCTGCTACTGCTTCTTTAATAATGGACTCCAACATTTTCCCAACCATGCTGACTCTGCTTGATTGTACGATGGTTTTCTAAATATCCTGCTGCTACTTCCTTAATAATGGTCTCCAGCATTTTCCCAATGACAGATGTTCGGCTAACTAGTCTAAAGTTTCCTGCTTTCTGTCTCCCTCCTTTATTGAATAGGGGGTTACATTTGCAGTTTTCCAGTCCACTGGGACCTCTCTAGAATCCAGGGAATTTTGGTAGATTACAGCCAATGCATCCACTATCTCTGCAGCCATCTATTTTAAGACCCGAGGATGCAGGCCATCAGGTCCGTGGGACTTGTTCACCTTTAGTCTCATTACTTTGCCTAGTACTTTTTCTCTAGTGTAATATCTCCAAGTTTGCGGATGACACTAAACTGGGTGGCGGTGTGAGCTGTGAGGAGGACGTTAAGAGGCTGAAGAGTGACTTGGACAGGTTAGGTGAGTGGGCAAATGCATGGCAGATGCAGTATAATGTGGATAAATGTGAGGTTATACATTTTGGAGGCAAAAACATGAAGGCAGAATATTATCTGAATGGCGGCAGATTAGGAAAAGGGGAGGTGCAACGAGACCTGGGTGTCATGGTTCATCAGTCACTGAAAGTGGACATGCAGGTACAGCAGGCGATGAAGAAGGCAAATGGTATGTTGGCCTTCATAGCTAGGGGATTTGAGTATAGGAGCAGGGAGGTCTTACTGCAGTTGTACAGGGCCTTAGTGAGGCCTCACCTGGAATATTGTGTTCAGTTTTGGTCTCCTAATCTGAGGAAGGGCGTTCTTGCTATTGAGGGAGTGCAGCGAACGTTCACTAAACTGATTCCAGGGATGGCTGGACTGTCATATGAGGAGAGACTGGATCAACTGGGCCTTTATTCACTGGAGTTTAGAAGGATGAGAGGGGATGTCATAGAAACGTATAAGATTCTGACGGGACTGGACAGGTTAGATGCGGGAAGAATGTTCCCGATGTCGGGGAAGTCCAGAACCAGGGGACATAGCCTTAGGATAAGGGGTAGGTCATTTAGGACTGAGATGAGGAGAAACTTCACTCACAGAGTTGTTAACCTATGGAATTCCCTGCTGCAGAGAGTTGTTGATGCAAGTTCATTGGATATATTCAAGAGGGAGTTAGATATGGCCCTTTCGGCTAAGGGGATCAAGGGGTATGGAGAGAAAGCAGGAATGGGGTACTGAGGGAATGATCAGCCATGATCTTATTGAATGGCGGTGCAGGCTCGAAGGGCCGCATGGCCTACTCCTGCACCTATTTTCTATGTTTCTATGGGCCCAAGCTTCCACACGATTTGCGCCTGATTTTTAGGAGCAACTGGTGGAGAACGGACCATCCTAGAAATCACAATTCTCCACATTTTTTTTTCTGCAGTTCTAGTCAGTTAGAACAGTTCCACTTTGGAACAGAATTTTTTCTTCAAAAGGGGGCGTGTCCGGCCACTGACGCCTGATTTCAAAGTTTCCACAGTGAAAACGTACTCCAAACTAACTTAGAATGGAGCAAGTGAAGATTTTTGTAGAACTGAAAAAACCTGTTCTGCACATTAAAAAATCAGGCGCAGGTTACAAATTAGGCGTAGGGAACGATGGGGGGGGGGGGGGGGAAGGGAAGTCATTAAATTCTACAATAAATCCTTAGTTATACTTATACAAATATTATACAAATAAATCCAACCTGAATAAAAATTTATAAGCAAAGAAAAGATGAAATGAACCATGTTCCTACCTGTGTGAAAGTTCTTCAGGCAGGCCTTTAGGAAGCGGTTTGCCGTCGGGACCGAAGGCTGAACGGGCCGGGCCCGAGATTTCGGGCAGGGCCCGTCCCCAGCACCAGAGGTAGGTGGCGTTGGGTCGGGTCGGGGAGAGAGGTTCGGTTCGGGTCGGCTGCGGGGGGGAGAGAGGGAGAGGGAAGAGGAGAGGGAGGGGGAGGGGGAGGGGTAGGGAGAGGGAGGGAGGGAGGTCAGGTCGGGGAGGGAGGGGGAGGTCGGGGAGGGAGGGGGAGGTCGGGGAGGGGGAGGTCAGGTCGGATCCAGTCCGGGGGCGGGGACGGGAGTAGAGTCGGGTGTAAGCGGGAGCGGCAGACGCAGACGGGTCGAGTCGGGTCCGGTCGGGGGGGGGGGGGCGGGGGGAGAAGCAGGAGTGGCAGCGACAAGCGTGTCGGGTCGGGTCCGGAGGGGGGGGAGAGCAGGAGCAGCAGCGGCAGAAGGGTCGGGTCCGGTCCGGGGGGGGGGGGGGGGGGGCGGGGAGGGAGGGGGAGGTCGGGGAGGGGGAGGTCAGGTCGGATCCAGTCCAGGGGCGGGGACGGGAGTAGAGTCGGGTGGGAGCGGGAGCGGCAGATGCAGACGGGTCGAGTCGGGTCCGGTCGGGGGGGGGGGGGGGCGGGGGGAGAAGCAGGAGCGGCAGCGACAAGCGTGTCGGGTCGGGTCCGGGGGGGGGGGGGGGGGGAGCAGGAGCGGCAGCGGCAGAAGGGTCGGGTCCGGTCCGGGGGGGGGGGGGGGGGCGGGAAAAACAGGAGCGGCAGCAACAGGTGGGTCGGGTCAGGTCGGGTCCAGTCCGGCGGGGGGGGGGGAGCAGGAGCGGCAGAAGGGTCGGGTCCGGTCCGGGGGGGGGGGGGCCGGGAAAAACAGGAGCGGCAGCAACAGGTGGGTCGGGTCAGGTCGGGTCCAGTCCGGGGGGGGGGGGGAGCAGGAGCGGCAGAAGGGTCGGGTCCTGTCCGGGGGGGGCGGGGGGGGGGTGGGGGGGAAAGCAGGAGCGGCAGCAACAGGTGGGTCGGGTCAGGTCGGGTCCATTCCGGGGGGGGGGATGGGGAGCAGGAGCGGCAGCGGCAGACTGGTCGGGTCCGGTCCGGGGGGCGGGGGGGGAAAGCAGGAGCGGGAGTCGGGAGGAAGCAGGAGCTGGCCGTGGGAGGAGCCTTATTCACGCAGCCCCAGTGAGGCCATTCGGTCAGGGCTAGGGGCTGCGTGTTTCGGGCGCCTGGAGCTACTGCACTTGCGTGCCCACTGTAGCGCGCATTTGCAGAGGTCCCGGCACTGTTTTCAGCGCAGGGACCTGGCTCCGCCCCCTACAGCTCCTGCTGCGCCTCGCCGAGGGCCAGAGGACCTGCAGGGAGGTGGACAATATGGAGGGTTTTTTTAGGCGCACTTTGTGGCGCGAAAACCGGGCGTCCAGGTCGGGACTGCGCCGTTCTAGGCGCGGCTCGAAACTCGGGCCCATAGTTTCTATGATAGTGATTGTTTTAAGTTCCCCCCTCCCTATAGCGCCTTGATTATCTGATATTATTGGGATGCTTTTAGTGTCTTATACCATGAACATTGATACAAAATATTTGTTCAAAGTCTCTGCCATTTTTTCCTGTTTCCCATTATTAATTCCCAAGGCGTATCCTCTAAGGGACCAACAGTTTACTTTAGCTACTCTCTTCCTTTTTATATACCTGTAGAAGCTGTTACTGCCGTTTTTTATATTTCCTGCTGGTTCATTCTCATAATCTATCTTCTCTCTCTTTATTATTAAAGGGAGCATGTGCAAATTTACTTTGACATTTGTGCTGTCAGTGTTCTACAGCATTGAGATGCTTCAAAAACTGACAAGGACTGCACAAAGTTGGTGTGAAGTTTCTGATATTGTGCTGTCAAACATTGAAATCTTTATTTTCAACTCTTTGCATTCTTGGGCAGATTTATGGGCACCTTTAGAAGTGGCTTAGTGAGTTGTAGTGAATGGTCAGACATAAGGGTACCTCCCATCCCCCCCACCCCCCACCAACACACACATACACACACAGTGGTGATGATTGTGAAAGGAATGGATTCGACATTACAGGGATGTTTTATGGAGCCAACCTAGCGCATCATGTGGCAGCCAGAGTGTGCAAGTGAAGGAAATGTGGTCATAGTGAGGCCATCCCCGATGTCCCACGCAGCAATGTGGTCGGGTGCTGATGTCCTGTGCAGCATCAGGTGATTGTGGAGAAGGTTGGTGTTGTTGGTGCTGCTGCTGCGCCTGGTGATGCTGGTGTTGGGGCTGATCGTGGTCAGATTTTGAGGACCAAGGTGAGACAGTATAAAGTGCACCCATGTTGATGGAATAGATGGCAGGTGAACTGGAGAAGACAGAAGCGATCTGTCAATGGTGGGAGAGGTAATGAGGTCAGACTGGATGGAGACTTGTGTTGAAACTTGCAGCATTCTGAATCTGTAGTGGAAATGCAGTATAGAGAAGCTATGGTTAACGGAATATTTCTCAATTAACTGGGAGCTTTGAGTTCGCATATGAACTAACAACACACAAGTGTAGGCACTTGGGTCATTTAGCCAATGTTCATTTATAGTTAATGTTGATATGCTGTCAAACATTGAAATCTTTACTTTCAGCTTTTTGCCTTATTGGACAGATTTATGGACACCTTTGGAAGTGGCTTAGTGAATTGTAGTGAATGGTGAGACATAAGGGTACCCCCCACAATGGTGATGAGTGTGAAAGGAAGTTGTTGGACATTGTAGGGATGCTTTATGGAGCTGGTGTGGGGTGGTGCCAACCTGGCGCATCATGTGGCAGTCAGGGTGTATAGTGTGAAGTGTAGTAAATGTGGCCATGGTGAGGCCATCACTGGCCTCCCGGGCAGCAATGTGGTCGGGTGCTGATGCCCTGTGTACTTCAGGTGGTTGCAGAGAAGGTTGGTGTTGTTGGTGGTGATGCTGGTATGTTTAATGATATTGGTATTGGGGCTGATCGTGGTGGGATTCTAAGGACCAAGGTGAAGTGTTTTCAAGGGCACCGATGCTGCTGGAATAGATGGCAGGTGAGATTGAGATGACTGAAGCGCCCTGTCAATGTGAGAAACGCTGCTCCAAGGAGGAGACAGTGAATATAGAGTTCATTGCAAACACTTCCAAAGTGCATATCACTCAAAAGTCTCTTCCAAATCCTGAAGGTTTCAGCTTCTGACATTGGAAAGTGAACAGCTGTGAAATGATAGCTTTTATACCACTTCTGCAGCTGTCAACTAACCAAAGCAAAGAGTCACTGAGAACGCAACTCCACTTACCTGCCATGTTCTCTAAGGGACAGAAAATCCTTCAAAAACTTGGTAAAATTGGAAGTGCCTGCTTTTGAGCCGCTTAACTAGAATTTAAGTACCTTTTAATGATGTTAATTACTTGTTCCACCGCTTGCTGTCGTGTCTGCTATCCGAACGCATTTCTGACAGGTCAGAAACTCACACGGAGGCAGGTTCAGAGGGGGATCCCGATCCGCTGTCAATCAGGGCCATTTTGACAGCAGGCCCGCCTCCAAACCCGCACTCGCAGGGCTAGGAAGATTCCGGCCAGTGTGTGTAAAGTTTTCTTTGCTAATATTAATGAACAGAGGAAAATATACCTTTACATCATGGGGAATGACAGATATGAATAAATGTCCTGCTACCTCACAGCATCCTAGAGTTTCTATGACCCGGGTGCATTGAGATTAGGGGTGAGGCTAAATTATACGAAGTATAATCGAACTGATACTTCCTGGTTTGGACTCTGTGGCCCCGACCTTGACTGCGATGGGTTTTGTAAGGAGAGGAGGAGTTTTGGTCAGGAAACCTGGAGGAATGTCCGATCGCGGTGGTGGGGGGTGGTGTTAGTGATCAGGAGGCAGGGGGAGTGGTGGTCTGACTGCAGGAAGGAGTGTTGGTGATCCCAAGGCAGGTCTGATCACGGGGAGAGAGGGTGGCGATCACAGAGGGGGGTCGGTGATCACAGGGCCTTTTCCATACTTCAGGACATACTAGCAGTCGAAGTCACGAGACTAGGTGAACACTAATAGAATCAGAGTGATGGGGAGGACGTTAGATTGTTTCAGCAACCAGTGTGAGCCAGAACCATCATAGAAAATCTAGTTTCTTCAGTTTACTTGAAATGTAGCAACATTTATCCATTTTAATGACTGCATTGATTTGCCGTGTTACATTCTAAAAGTCTTGTTCCTGGAATATATGAATAAATGTGCCACAACAACACAATAATAATAGATAAACAGTCATAATCATAAATAAACTTAAATAGGCTTAACAGTTCTGAAAAGGCAATAGGTTGGGTGTGCTGGTAATGAGTCAGCTTGTTGGGACATTAACGGCTCTTTGATAATCAATCTAGGGAGTAGATCAGCACATTGCTGTGCGATGAATCAATTGTCCACACAGAAGAGACGGGCCCAAGAATACTGCAATACTTACAGGTGAGAGGTGGATTTCTCCCATGAATATGTGACACATAATTAATTTAACATTATTCAATGTCAAGCTACTGAAACCAAGAATTCCTCCAACCCACCCAATTTTAAGGCATTTTCGGTTCCCCATCATTTGATCTTCCCAAGAGGTGTACTGTTCATCATTCATGTAAAAATATTACTTTTCAGCTAGCTTGTAGTGATTCTTCCTCCAGCTTTATTCTCTTTCTGTGCTGAAGCGCTGAACATACATTTAGCATCTTAGCTAAACAGCACAACCAAGACGAAGAACTCAGCAAAAGGGGAATTGAAAGTATAATGTGATAAAATCAGGCCATTCCTCCCATACAGTTCTGAGATAGCTAGAGCTATAATGGAAGCTATCTTTCCATACGCAATTTCAAAATGGAGGTTTGGAGAAGAATTGTCTGCAGGAGCTAAGCCACAGTGTTTGTTCAGGATACAATGGCCGAGAATTCCAACCTCTGTCTGTGACAGGCATGGAATCGGCAGAATGGCTGCTCCACATGCCCATTGTGCCGGCATGTGGCCCGATCCAATTTTGGGTTGGGGCCTCATTTAAATACTGCTGGTGAGCTATGAGCATCCTGCTGCAGCTTGCCGATTGTGGGAGGGCAAGATTTTTGGCCGGTTAAGCCAGTTGACAGGTCGGGACTGGGGAGAGAATCAATTCTGTGGAGGGGTGGGGGAGGGCGGCGATCGAATGGGCTGGAGTTTATTTGTGCGTCCAGGAGGAGCACTTCAGTACTGTACTGCACTGCCAAAGGTGCCGTCTTTCGGATGAAATGTTAAACCAAGGCCCTATCTGCCCTTTCAAGATTTCTTGGGACGTTTTTGAGCAGCCTCTAGTTGTCTCTTTAAGGACCCCTGGTTAGGCCACTGAATGCCTTGTACAACTAGGTGAAGCTTACATGGCGCATGCTCTGTCCATCTGTACTTGAATCTTGCAATCGGGTCCTAGAAACAGCAAAGCACCCAGATTAGCATATTTAAGCAGCTTTATGCCTGTTTCAGACAGAGCGGGCTGCTCACCCATTTATAGTTCTGCCTGAATACTGCATCAGGTGAACCTTGGGCATCAAAGGGGTGGTCAAGGTGCCCAGCCCGGTTCAGAGGTGTAAAGCGGGCGGCTGTGAGCAGAATTTCTCATCCAGTGACTTTATTGTTCGTGCTAATCAAATTATATATGGCCAAAGCATTAAACGGTCTGTTAGACTAGGATGATATGGAAACACATGCCCATCAGCATCAATACATTAGTTCACAACTCTGCAGCAGCAATTAGGGGTGATTAAACAACTTTAATTTCAGATATCTTTGGGCTGTAAGTACAGAATTATCCCATTTCTTTCGTTCCAACTGGAAATTGGAACTCCACGGGGGAACTGGAAATTTGTGTGACTGAAATCATTGCATTGTGAAGGTCCACAAGACTTTCACCCAAACAGCCCTAATCAATGGTGTTGATAATAACGCAGAAGCGATATCTGAACGGGGGGGGGGGGGCAATAGCGAGTGCGAAGTGTGTAAGATCGGGAGATGTGTGGGAAGGT
Source organism: Pristiophorus japonicus (assembly GCF_044704955.1). NCBI lineage: Eukaryota > Metazoa > Chordata > Chondrichthyes > Pristiophoridae > Pristiophorus > Pristiophorus japonicus. The sequence continues at coordinate 283,917,187 of NC_091978.1, forward strand.
GTGATTTCAACATGGATCATGGATGCCTCATCATCATTTTACTTCTGGGTTCCGCGTCTCCAATGCGCGTGAGCAGGCGTGGTGCGGACCCTCATGATGCGATTTCATCTCCAAACTGTATAAATAAGTTTCTCAAAACAACTACTCTCACCAAACCATTTCCCAGAGGGAACTGAGAAAACAGCTGTGAGCACTAACCCTTTATTCATATTAGGACACGTGACCTTTAACCTACCCCACAAAATGTTGCTCAATCTCATTTCCATTTTGCAGAAGATGTTAAGTTCAATTCGCTTGCACGAATTTCTAGAAAGGAGCCTTTTTTAAATATTGTAATGACAGAGCCGCCTCTCCAGAGCAGGTTAATCAGATGTGGTTACAACGGAAAGGTGTGCCCATACTGGGTTGGGTCGCGTTTCGTGAAATTGGCGATTTACCATCCCCTGGATCCCCTCCGGCCCCTCATGTGGGGGTTAAAATTTCCTCCAATGTGTAATAAAAGGGTATTTTAACCCGTTGTGTGCTGTCTAATTTTATTGTTTTTAAGGATTGTATTCTTAGTATCTTGCTGTGTCTATTACTTAACCTATACCTATTACTATTAATTTTAGCCGCTGAAATCCTATATTTTCCAGCTTTCAAAGGAGACAAGAGATTATGGTATGCTGTAAAAATGTCCACCCAGATATAGGCAGGTGCATTCAATTTGCATGGGACTTAAGAGAGTGGCATTGCCTTTCAGATTTTGCATCATTATTGCTGGTCGCAAAGCATGACAGCACCGTCCTAGGGAGAGAAATTGGGTGCATTTGCACCCCGGGGGGCGCTAACGGAGCACAAATGAGTTTATGATCGGGCACCGCGCTGCTAACGACTGCCACTAAATTCGTCAGGAATTTAATGGCGGTGCTCCAGCGTTGCACCCTGATCTCCTGCGTGGGGCAATTTAGGGGCCGAGATGCTAATGGGACGATGCGCACGCCGATGATGCTACTAATTCTCAGTCTTCTTGTGAAGAATTTCATATCCAGAGATCTCACTGACTTACTGCATCCTCAAAAGACAGTTAGTGTTAGTTGCCAAGCTCCACATTCCAGTGCCAAACACTGAGAAATGGAAAGGGAAAGAAGTGGGTTATAAACAAAAACAATTATCTGGAATATAAAAGTGAAGTCTTGCTCCTGTATGCTCTGGATGTTTGGATTCATTTTAGTTTTAGACTCACTTCCAAGCGATCCTTAATTACATAAGAACATAAGAAATAGAAGCAGGGACAGGCCATACGGCTCCTCGAGCCTGCTCCGCCATTCAATAAGATCATGGCTGATCATCGACCTCAACTCCACCTTCCCACCCGATCTCCATATCCCTTGACTCACCTAAAGTCCAAAAATCTATCTATCTCAGCCTTGAATATTCTCAGAGACTCAGCATCCACAACAATCTGGGGCAGAGAATTCCAAAGATTCACAATCCTCTGAGTGAAGAAATTCCTCTTCATCTCTGTCTTAAATGGCTGACCCTTTATCCTGAGATGGTGACCCCTAGTTCTAGACACTCCAGCCAGGGGAAACAGCCTCTCAGCATCTACCCTGTCAATCCCCTTCAGAATCAGTATGTTTCAATGGGATCACCTCTCATTCTTCTAAACTCCAGATAGTATAGGCCCATTCTACACAAGCTCTCATCATAATCTTATCTCAGGAATCAATCCAGTGAACCTCCATTGCACCACCTCCAAGGCAAGTATATACTTCCTTAGATAAAGAGGCCAAAATTGTGCTCAGTACTCTAGGTGTGGTCTCATCAAGGCCCTGTACAATTGTAGCAAGACTTCCTTACTCTTATACTCCAACTCCCTTGCAATAAAGGACAACATGCCATTTGCCTTCCTTATTGCTTGCTGTACCTGTATGCTAGCTTTCTGTGTTTCTTGCACGAGGACAACTACATCTCCCTGAACACCAACATTTAAAAGTGTCTCGCCATTTAAAAAATATTCTGTTTTTCTATTCTTCCTACCAAAGTGAATAACCTCACATTTCCCTACATTATAGTTCATCTGCCACTTTACTGCCCACTCATTTAGTCTATTTATACCCCTTTGCAGACGCTTTGTGTTCTCCTCACAGCTTACTGTCTAATCTAGCTTTGTATCGTCAACAAACTTGGATACAGTAAACTCGGTTCCTTCTTCTAGATCATTAATATAGATTGTAAGTAGCTGAGGCCCCAGCACTGATCCTTGCGGCACCCCACTAGTTACATAGAAACATAGAAAATAGGTGCAGGAATGGGCCATTTGGCCTTTCGAGCCTGCACCACCATTTAATATGATCATGGCTGATCAGGTTACATCCTGCCAACCTGAAAAAGTCCCGTTTATCCCTACTCTTTGTTTTCTGTCCATTAACCAATCCTCTATCCATGCTAATACATTACCTCCAATCCCAAGAGCCCTTATCTTGTGTAATAACCTTTGATGTGGCACCTTATCGAATGCCGTTTGGAAATCCAAATATAAATCCACTGGTTCCCCTTTATCTACCTTGCTAGTTACATCTTCAAAAAACTCTAATAAATTTGTCAAACATGATGGGCTAGACGTTCCATTATTTTTGCATGCATACCGCCTACTTAACATTCATTTGAATGCTGAAATGAGGTATAACGCCCATATAGCCAGAAAATGGAAACTAACACCAATTTCTCAGTCACTTATCACCGAGTGTTACTTTTGGCATGAACTTAACGGCGATAAAAAATAATACCGCCACCCCCACTCCCCCAGCTTTTCTTGGGCGGAAAGATCAGAATAGACCATATTGGCCAGCGTGTAATTAACGCCAAAATTTAATAATACTGCCCGCCCACTTTTTTTGTCGTAAAGATCATATTTGCCGAAACCAACAGCCAGAAAATCGATGAGCGTTACTTTTGGCACCTCGCACACATATCGCCAACAATATCGTTCGCCAAAAAAACCGCTGTGAAAATGTTGCTCTCAACTGAACTAATCACAGCGGTATGGACACCATTTTCTAACTCGCAGGTCACTTCATTTAAAAGGCTGCTTCAACTTCGGGGGAGTTTGGATGTACTCTGGAGTTCATTTAAGGTGATGTGAACATCTGAACAAACATCTTATCATACTGTGGACGATTGGAATTTACTTTAGGTGTCTTAGTGGGGACATTTATTGTTTGTGAACAATAGGTGTAATACTGATACTTATTGGAATAGGGCCTGTCATTTCTCAGCCAGTCTTGATGAGTATGCACATGCTGCAGACTAGAGATGGCAGAAGCTATATTCAACAGCATTATGTGCCCAATCTAAGACGTACCAGACTGATGAAGAGGACGACACCTTACACCCCCCGCACTTACAGGGAGAAGCGGTCTTACCTCAACTTGTCCGATAACACCTGCCTTAGGAGACGGCAGCTCCACAGAGAGGTTATCAGTGAGATATAACCAGCTCATCAGGGGAGCTCTGCAGCCTGCCAGCAACATCAGGACCGCACTGTCTGTCGAGGTCAAGGTCTCCGTGGCACTTTCGTTCTACGTGTCGGGTTCCTTTCAGGCCTCAGCTGGTGAAATTTGTGCTATATCTCAGCATACCACACATTGCTGCATTCGAAGCCCTTTATGCACGCAGGATGAACTTTATCAGCTTCCCTATGACCAGGGAGACTCAGACTGAGAAGGTGTTAGGATTCTACCGAATAGCTAATTTCCCCAAGGTGCAGGGAGCAATAGACTGTATGCACATCGCCATGCGGGCATCTTTTCAGGATGCAGAGGTTTTTCGGAACCGAAAGGAATTCCACTCCCTGAATGTGCAATCTCATTGTCGACCACTAGCAAATAATTATGGCAGTGAATGCCAAATTTCCAGGCAGCATCCATGATGCTCACATCCTGTGTGAGAGCGCTGTATCTGACATGTTTACCAGTCAGCCACAAGGTCAATGCTGGACGTTGGTGACAAAGGATATAGCTTCGCCATCTGGCTGATGACCCTCGTGCGTGACACCCACACCGAAGCTGAGAAGCAATACATTGAGAGCCACACAGCCACACGCAATATCGTCGAGAAAACCATTGGAGTGCTTAAGCAGTGCTTTAGATGCCCGGACCACTCAGGAGGCGAACTCTAATACCACCCTGAGCAGGTAGCTCAAGTTGTGGTGGTGTGCTCCATGCTGCACAACTTGGCTATCAGGAGGGGACAAGAATCACCAGAAGGGACTGACGGTCCACCTCAGGAGAGAGAGGAGGAGGAGGACGAGGAGGTGGACACTGACCTCGGGCCAGACAATCAGGCTGACGCTGAAACCATGCCCCTGCCTCACTCTAGACCACAGGAAAGGGCCCGTGGTGGCTACATAGCTGCAAGACTCTTACTCAGCAGCTCATAAATGAGCGCTTTGCTTGAAAGAACGTTGTTGTTATTTACAAAACTGCAACGCTGCTGGGTATGCAGCTCATACATCAATGATGTGCATCACCTTGGTGACAGTTAAAGTTTAAGTTGATTCAAGTTAAGTTTAATTATACCCTTTCATGTTAAGGAATCACCAGCGTGTAACGGTGCAGCTATCTGAGACAATGCGCAACAAGGTAATGTTAAATAAAAACATTTAATCTGAACATTTGTGTGAAATCATAATTATAACTGTAAAAAAACAGCCCACCCCACCACAGAACAAATTTATCACATTTACATCATTCAAATGGTCAACATTTCCAGCAACACAGAACACAAATGCAAACCAACATGGTAGCCCCCTCGCCCCTTCCCCCAACCCCACCAACAAAATAGCACCAACAACATAAAAATATGCCCAAGACAACACCTGCAGCCATGCACCTCGTTTTCCTTCCCCCCACCGCTTCTCCTTCCCACCTCTACCCCTTCCCTTTCTCCTCCTGACTCCAAGCTGCCTGGCTGAGGAGCTCCTCAGGCGCTGCTTCATTGGGAATGGTGACAGCAGAACCGGTGGTTGGATGGATACGGGAGAGGACGGTCCCAAGGTGGGAACATGTTCTGAGCCAGAAGCAAGATCTTCCTCCTGGCTCTCATGTGTCGTTGGCAATGGGGGTGCAGCACCTTGGTGTGAGAGAGAGAGGGAGCACAGAGGAACTGGGTGGGTATGCTGCACTGCTAACTTCCTGTTACACTCTGCTTATAGTTATCCAAATCGCTACACTGCTCTATTGCATTGACCTTCCTCTTTAGATTTAAAATTTCCCCTCACCTGACCCTTCCCCCCAATTAAAGACTCAGTTTAATCCTGGGCCCACTTTCCACTTTCTATTACTGGGTTCCATTGTGCTGCAATAAGGCAAATGAGTTAGCTCACAGCACCAATATCATCACTTGCATTGCACACTGCAAACTTATTATTCAATTTATATTTTGGTATTTCAGGTGCCAATTTTTCAGGTGCAAGTATCTTTTCCAGCCAAGTAAGAAAAATTGGACTCAGCACCTGAATTCCCAGGGCAACAGGGACAGGGGAGCTCTCTCCTGTTAAAATGGTTGGTATTTGGAAGATGCAGAGGGGTGGAATTAGTCTTGGGCAGTCACACAAAATGGCAAATAGCAATCACCTCCACTCTCACACTACACCCTCAATAGGCCTCCTCCCTCCCACTGCACCATCAATAGGCCACCTCCGTCAAACTGCACCATCAATAGACCTCCTCCCTCACACTGCACCATCAATAGGCCTCCTCCCTCACACTGCACCATCAATAGACCTCCTCCCTCACACTGCATCAATAGACCTCCTCCCTCACACTGCACCATCAATAGACCTCCTCCCTCACACTGCACCATCGATAGACCTCCTCCCACAACACTGCACCATCGATAGACCTCCTCCCTCACACTGCACCATCAATAGGCCTCCTCCATCACACTGTACCATCGATAGACCTCTTCCCTCACACTGCACCATCGATAGACCTCCTTCCTCACACTGCACCATCAATAGACCTCCTCCCTCACACTGCACCATCAATAGGCCTCCTCCCTCACACTGTACCATCGATAGACCTCCTCCCTCACACTGCACCATCGATAGACCTCCTCCTTCACACTGCACCATCAATAGGACTCCTCCCTCAAACTGCACCATCAATAGACCTCCTCTCTCACACTGCACCATCAATAGGACTCCTCTCTCACACTGTACCATCGATAGACCTCCTCCCTCACACTGCACCATCGATAGACCTCCTCCCTCACACTGCACCATCGATAGACCTCCTCCCTCACACTGCACCATAAATAGACCTCCTCCTTCACACTGCACCATCAATAGACCTCCTCCCTCACACTGCACCAATAGACCTCCTCCCTCACACTGCACCATAAATAGACCTCCTCCCTCACACTGCACCATCAATAGACCTCCTCCCTCACACTGCACCATCAATAGACCTCCTCCCTCACACTGCACCATCAATAGACCTCCTCCCTCACACTGCAGCATCAATAGACCTCCTCCCTCACACTGCACCATCAATAGGCCTCCTCCCTCAAACTGCACCATCAATAGACCTCCTCTCTCACACTGCACCATCAATAGGACTCCTCCCTCAAACTGCACCATCAATAGACCTCCTCTCTCACACTGCACCATCAATAGGACTCCTCTCTCACACTACACCATCAATAGACCTCCTCCCTCACACTGCACCATCAATAGACCTCCTCTCTCACACTGCACCATCAATAGACCTCCTCCCTCACTTCACCATCAATAGGCCTCCTCCCTCACACTGCCCAATCAATAGACCTCTTCCCTCACACTGTATGATCAATAGCCCTCCTCCCTCACACTGCACCATCAATAGCCCTGCTCCCTCACACTGCACCATCAATAGCCCTCCTCCCTCACACTGCACCATCAATAGCCCGCCTCTCTCACACTGCACCATCAATACACCTCCTCCCTCACACTGCACCATCAATACACCGCCTCTCTCACACTGCACCATCAATAGGCCTCCTCCCTCACACTGAACCATCAATAGCCCTCCTCCCTCACACTGCACCATCAATAGGCCTCCTCCCTCACACTGCACCATCAATAGCCCACCTCCCTCACACTGTACCAATAGACCTCCTCCCTCACACTGCACCATCAATAGACCTCCTGCCTCACACTGCACCATCAATAGCCCTCCTCCCTCACACTGCACCATCAATAGACTTCCTCCCTCACACTGTACCAATAGACCTCCTCCCTCACACTGCACCATCAATAGACCTCCTCCCTCACACTGCACCATCAATAGCCCTCCTCCCTCACACTGCACCATCAATAGACCTCATCCCTCACACTGCATCATCAATAGACCTCCTCCCTCACACTGCACCATCAATAGACCTCCTCCCTCACACTGCACACATTAATAGTCCTCCTCCCTCACACTGCACCAATAGATCTCCTCCCTCACACTGCACCATCAATAGACCTCCTCCCTCACACAGCACCATCAATAGACTTCCTCTCTCACACTGCACCATCAATAGCCCTCTTCCCTCACACTGCACCAATAGACCTCCTCCCTCACACTGCACTATGAATAGGCCTCCTCCCTCACACTGAACCATCAATAGACCTCCTCCCTCACACTGCACCATCAATAGACCTCCTCCCTCACACTGCACCATCAATAGCCCTCCTCCCTCACACTGCACCATCAATAGACCTCCTCCCTCACACTGCATCATCAATAGACCTCCTCCCTCACACTGCACCATCAATAGACCTCCTCTCTCACACCACACCCTGTTCTCTTTTACATTACTTGGGGTTTAAAAAGCTGTGATTAGGTATCGCCCGTATTGCGCTACTCTCCAAGACCAATTGCGCCCAGACGGTTTCAAATATTAAATGGAGTTTACACATAAAGAACAGCTTTGGTGTTATTTCTGTCATTGATAATTATACCAGCAACAGGATAAAGCTGGTAAAGTCTAGTTATTGTAGCATCAACCCTAACACTATGTGGACAGCATTCCTCCTCTTCTTGGCCACAAGCTAACTATTGCGAAGGGGAAATTCAAGTGCTTTGTGAAAATTATCTTTGTTTAGACAAACCTGCCTGGTGCATCATAACAAAGTGTGAGATGGGATTGTATGAAAAGAGGGGCTCACCTGGGGATTTGACCGGAGAATAAGCTGTGTAGTAACCTCCTCTTTTAACTGTACTCATTCAGTTAACACACAAGCAGAAGGAGAAAACATTAAGGAGAGATGTTACCACACAATCATAAATAGAACAGAGTATCAAATCCAAAACACAAGAAGGGTTAAAGACATAGAGGAACTATTACAATAATGGACAACATTTAGCTGAGTAACAGAGACTACTATAAGGAGATGAAGACATATCAGAGATCACATATATACAATCACACACAGGGTGCAGTCCATTGCGTCTATAGGCTCAGGGTACACAATTTTCTTAAATAGAATCAAGGCATTTAGAGAAACAGATCTGGAGCACAATAGCTTAATAATGACTTCAAGCGAACGGTGTGAAAATAAGGCTTTGTGTTTCTATTCAAAGATTCAGAGGTCTAGAAAATCGTGTTTGCCCCAAAAGTGAGTTAATGGCCACTGAAAATGGCTGCCACAGTAAGGAGAATAAATTTGTCTGGAGGGGTGGAGATTGGTGGTGCAGCGTGAACCTTCTGTGCAATGCCCTCCTGGTGGGGTTAGTGGAGACACCTGAGGCAAACTTCCCATCCTGAAGTGGCGTTCAAGCTTCGCACAGCCTCTGGGAACGAGGCTGTGGAGCTGGCAAGGAATTGTGGGCAATTAAAAGGGCTATGAATCAGAGGGGAAATACACTCAGAACTAATACAAATTAAAATTCAGTTAAAAAATGAAGGTTTCAGCCCTCACTACCTTTCAAAAAAAAAATAACATTAAAAAGAAGTCCCAAATGTGATTATTCAGCTCTTAAAGCTGAATTTCCTCCCGAACCTCAAAAAATGGGAAAACTGCTTCAGCACCAACACAAATGGCTCAGCAAGCCAGGGAAGGGGCACCCAGGGTCTCGCACGCAGCACTCCAGCTTTGTGCAGGGAGTCAACACTGCAAGACTGATCCTCTACCCACAGGGCCAGGTGGCCCTCCAGAAAGAACGATGTGGAACCTCATCACCAAGGCCGTAACTGCCAGCAGTGCCGTCCCCACCACCTGACTTCAGTGCCCAAAGCCGCTGGTCAAGGTCAGTGAATACAACCCCCCACACAATCACTCACCTACCAACAATCTGCACCAATCATGAGGCTCATCTCCCATTCCTAGCCTCACCTCACCCCATTGGAGGAGATGGTGCAGGCCATTCTTGGCAGGGGCATGGCTGAACCCTTGGCCAGCGGTGGGGCTGAAAGGATACAAGGTGCTAATATCCTCATACGTTATCCGCCACCTGCCATGCACTTCTTGCTTTCCCGTCCTCCACTTACCACAACTCCACCCTTGTGCCTTCCTCATTTCATACACCCAAGAAATGCAGCCTGCCCAGGCAGTTGTTGACCAAGAAGAGGGAGAGGAGAGTGAAGAGGAAGAAAAAGAAGAAACACTCCCAGCCACCAGCTCCTCAAGGTCAACCAGCAAGGCTATTTGCAGTGTCCCCCACTGAAAGTCACCAGCCTTCCACCAGCCATTCTGCAGCCACTGGGTTAACACTGCGTGACATCAGTAGGATACACAAGACAGTCACAAAGAGAATGCATAAGGGTGATGAGTTGATTTCTTGATGTCATATTGGATGGATTGACTGGATAGATATATAAAGTTGGATTGCAAGGTTTACTTTGTGGTGGCTTTTATTTCAGCATTGTGGCCAAGAGGACACTGTGATGGTCAGTAACAGAGGGAAGGTAAGGTGTGGGACAAATGTTGAAAGGAGAATTGGGGTTGTGGTCACTGGCACCGCAGGCGGGTGATTCCATTCCGGATATCTCAGCCAGAAAAGGACTGTCTGGGTTGCATCCTTCCTTCTACTTCCTCCTCTTTGGCTTTTTCCTCTGCTGTATCTTCCTCTTCCCTCTGCGAGCAGATGCTGTAAATCTGAAATGACAGCATAAAATGCTGGAAATACTCAGCAGGTCAGGCAGAATCTCGACCCGAGATGTGAACTCTGTTTCTCTCTCCAAGGATATTGCCTAACCTGCTGAGTATTTGCAGCATTTTCTGTCTTCACAGAGGCCTTCTTTTACCATTCGAGGCCTTGCAAGTATCTAGCACCACTCCCTACTTAGTTAAGAAACTTTTAACATCTATTGCAGCAAGCCACTACTTCAATAACATTTTTAAAAGTCTAAAGCTTAAATTCAAACTTACCTGAAAGCTGTGTGTGTTCCTTTAAGTGGTGCTGACAATGCCAGTGTCGGCCTGCTTATAACCTGGTGCGCTTAGGACCCAGTGCTGAATTCAGCAGTAAGGTCGAAGTTTGGAGTGGTGACGTTATGTCGGCGTTGCATGTCGATTGATGTCACTACGCCACCATATTTTTGGGGCACTGCTAGCTACAGCAGCACAAAGAGAGGGAGGAAAATGGCGGCTGTCACAGGACCCGCCAGCAGCTGGTGAAAGAGCATGGTCTGCCATTTGTTTCGTCATTTCATGGCGCTACAGAGTGTCAGTAAACAGTTGAATTTCTAGCCCTGAGAGTGTGTTATTTACATTAAAACCACATTTGTTCTGCTGCATAGATAAATTCAAACATGTAAGTGCCTTTTTGTTGGTGTAGTATGAAAGAATATATTTGAAGCTGGCGGGTAACCAAAGGGGGAGAGGGAGTAATTTTAACTTTGGGCGATGGTGTAAAATTGCAATATCGAATTGGCCGCTCATCATATATTCCGCCCGAGTAACCTTTGCAACTGAAAGGAAAATCAGCCCAGGGCTGAATAATGGGCAGCTAATTGAACCGTGGCCATTTCATACTATCACCCAAAGTTAAAATGAGCCCCAGCGTATTGTTTGCTGGAAAAGGAAACTGTGCGAGTATCTGAGAAACGGGACACAAAGTAATCCTAAAGTGCTATGTGAGTTCTAAAATTCCAAGGGTTAAATGTCTGACAAAGTCTCCAATTCATAATAAACATTATAAACCCCCTTGAATCTGTAATATTTGGGTGATTTTTCTGCCAAACAGCCAGGGATAAAATACGCTTATTTACAATACTTTAAAAAACTTTCAAATGTGATGTAAACAGGAGGTGAAGTTAAGGATAAAGGTCAGAAATGGTCACACAGAGATAAGCTCAGACACAAGGTAATACATTTGGACAGTCTTTTTATGCACACCGGCAAGTTATCTGATTGCCAACTCATTCATAAAAGCAGTTCCCACAAGGGTTTGCTAAAAAGAAGTCCTTCACTTTTTCTGGTGTTTTAATTTTATTGCCATTTTAAAAAGCTGTACCTGATGCAGGAGACCTGCTTCGCCGAGATGGCCCAGGACTTTTTGATCCGGAATGTCGTGAGGTACTACCAGAACGTGAGTAGGACGATTTCATCACACGACACTCTGAAAAGAAAGGAGCCCTGTTATTCTATCTTTCTAGCATTTCAAACTTTACTAATAAGTGGATTTCATATTTTTAAATGTGTTTTATTGGCAGCAAAATGCATATTATCTACATTCGATGCGGTTGCATGCTTGTCACATGTCTCTGACTGTGGTGTCTTTAACATGGACTTACTGCTTCATATCTGATTTGGCAGCACAAGTTTCAGCTATAACTATATAAGGAAAGGATTAACTTCAGTTATCAGTTGAATAAACTCTTTGTATTTTGTTATCTTTCAATTGTCCGAGTTATAGTAAATCTGCTGCACCTTCACAATGCTATCCCCGAAAAACTATGAAAAAGTGGCTATACAACCTAAGAGATAATTGAGGGTACTAATGGCATGAGGCGTGAGGCATGAGTCTGGTATAGGTTTATTTTTGCACTGAGTGCATGTTAACTCCAGCTTTAGTTTCTCACCATCTCCCAACAAATGTTGGAAACAAAGTTATTGCTAATGTCTAGTGTAATAATAAGGAAACTTATCAGAACAAGTCATTTGGTTCATTAAGTGTTTTCCTTCCACCAACAATATCCAGTCTATTTGTTTTTTGGGATGAGTCGTTAAATCTGCTCCTATAGGTCAGATGGATTAATAAGGGACAGCCAGCATGGATTTGTTAAAGGCAAATTGTATCTGACTACCTTGATTGAGGTAGCATTGGATGTATGAGACGTTGCCCCGAATGAATACTGAAATAAGGTTCTTTCTCACCAAACCTCAAGTCCTTGACATAATGGCCAACTTGGTGGTTTAACTGCTAATCAATTTAACCTGATGTTTCTTGTCTGAATTTACATAGGAAAAGGAGATGACCTGGACAATCCCAGATAGTTAATGTGACGTTGCTAATAGTTGCTAATGTGTTAGCTTCGGTACCTCCATTGTTCTGGCCAATCGGCTATTGACACCTTACATGGGATGTTGACCACCCACCTCTTTCGTCCAGCTCTCCCACTGTCCCGACTAATCGCCAATACTAGCATATCATAATCGGATAATGACCCCAAGATGTTATGATTAACTTTGATGGGATACCTGACAGAGCAAATTCTAACATGAGACACGTGTAATATAGTTTTTGTCAGAGCTGTGACAAAATAAAGCCACAAATGAGGTTTATAACTCAAGAAAAAGCAACTGATTTCATGATTGTTAAGAGTTTGTCTGATTGTCTCATGATTTGAGACAGTGGAGTGGTAGTATGGCATTACTGTATATGTACTTTTAAGTGGTTGCTGCTGGTGTTGTAAAGGTGGTTGTTGTAAAAATGGTGGTTGTTGGAAAAGTAGTTGTTGTTGTAAAAGTTGTTGTTGTTGTAAAATGTGCCCAAGGATAAAAAGTTTGCGCTCAAAGGAATTTGTGACCCGCTAAGTACAAAAGAAAATTAGATGGAACATTGGTTTCAACAACATTACATTTAACTTGCAGCTGCCTGTGCAAGACCCACACTTCTAACACATGACCGACATTTGCATGAGTCTTACACAGTATCAAAGCACCTTATAACTAGATCACATACTATAAATGTTTCCGAACCACAGCATCTTACACTTATAGTGAAACAACCCAAAATGCTTCACCTGGTGTTTGTGGAGGTGGGCGGGGGGAGGGGGCGAGAAGAATTTGGATATTGAGCAGGAATTGGGAAGAGAGTTAGAGCAGATAACTGAATTGGAAGCACCAATGGGTGAGAGTCTCAGAGGAATTTGTAATAGAGGATTTGAAAGTGAATATTTTGGGGGATACTGAATCAACGGAGATTTTGGGGGAGAAATTCGGGTTATTTGCACCTCCCATTAACACCCCCGTTGGGGCCCTAACGGGGTGCAAATGGCTTTGTGACCGGGCGTGGCACCACTAACTACTCCGGCTAAATTTGGCGGGAGTTTAGTAGTGTCGCTACACTGTTGCGCCCCGATCTCCTGCGCCTGGAGATCGTGGCGTCATCGCCATGCACAGCGCCCCATTAGCGCCCCGGATGCTAAATTGGGTATCACCCTCTGAAGATGCGCCGGGCGATGACAGCGACATCTTCAGGGGATGTGTACCGGGCGGCCAGCCACAAGCGGGGTGAAAGTTATAGTGGTGGTGGCCGCCTGTGCCTAAAAAAAGATCTGATTTTCTTGTGCGCCACTTTGGACACGGGGTCCGTGTCTACTTGAGTGCCGGGCTGTTCGCGCGGCACCCCCACTCCCCGGTGGTCCAGGTAGGACCATTTTTTTCCTGCAGAGTATGAAGCTTGGGCCCTTCCCCTTAATTCAGGGAAGAGCCCCTCCAACGGTACTGCCGCTAAATCAAGCACTCCACTTCCTATCAGGGGCGATAACCCCAATTTCTCGCGAGAAGTGAAACTTCTGCGCCTGGTGCAAAGTCTCTCGTCTTGCGAATGTGACCGTCCCCAAACGGGGTGCACCTGAAATTTTAGCTCAGTTTTCACGACGCAGAATGAGCGCTGGATCTGGGTGAGTTGGAGTTTGTGTCGGGTGCAGTGTGATGATTGGCCCTAACTGGCATTACCGAATACATTACATTAAATGTAAATAAACTGCCATCTTGGAAACATTTCTATCAGATACTTGTGCCTCGCATGCCAAACATTCCTGGTGACGCAAGTCCCTTGAAGATTGAGGAAGGCAAACAGTGTTCTGCACTTGTAGCACAGCAAATTATCCCTTCATTCCACACAGGAGCCCCACAAACACTCACCAGGAGTTCTACCCTTCAAAAATACAAAGGTTTGGTTTCAAGAAAATCTGGACTATTTTCTTAACAAACTAAATTTCGTACAATGCTGCTTTAATTTCATTCAAGGTAAATCCACTAACACACAAACTGATTTCATATTTTGATCCATTGCTGCCTTTTACTGCAGATTTTTAACGCTTGGTACTGAGCTGCTGTTGCTTTTTTGGCTGAAAACTTGAGTGCCAGAAGTGGTGCTGCATCACACAAGTCTACAATCGTCTCATCAAGATTTATCTCCCTCTCTAGCCTCCTCCAACCCAACAACTCGCCAAGAACTCTGTGTTCCTCCAACTCTGGGTTCTTGTACATCCCCCACTTCCTTTGTCCCACTATTGGTGACCGTGCCTTCAGCTGTCGAGGCCCTAAGCTCTGGAATTCCCTCCCTAAATCACTCCGCCTCTCCACCTCTCTCCTTTTTTAGAACGCTCCATAAGACCTATCTATTTGACCAAGCGTTTGCTCTAACTCTATTAAATGTATCTATACTATTCGCCTCAACCATTCCCTGTGATAGCGAGTTTGACATTCTCACCGCTTTCTGGATAAAGAAGTTTCTTCTGAATTCCCTATTTGATTTCTTGATGACTATCTTATCTTGATGGCCTCTAGTTTTGCTCTTCCCCACAAGTTCTTTATTCTACTTTCAAGCTTTAAAACCTGTGGTCGGGGAAAACAAGCAATATAATGTAAAATTGCCACCACGAGAAAAGGTTGTGACCTTTTAATAATTCCTAACCCACTTGCAGGAATCCAGCTTGCCTTTTAATGTCGACCTTGAATGGGAAAACTTAATGCTAGGTGAGACCTATACCCAAAACTCAGAAAATAGAGGGCTAAATATTAATGCTTTAATTTCAGTGCTCAGTGTACGTAATTGTGCTCTTGCATATTCCCATAGGGCAGGAAACGTAAAGGGGCAAATTCAAAATGGGAACCTAGCTAGATCAATGGGAAATGCAGGCGGTACCATTCCTGCACACTGGAATTTCTATCAACATTTCTCTTTAGATCAAATCCTGCTTAAGAGTGGAACAATTACTGCACAAATTTACTCTTAAGAGGACTCCATTTTTAGACAAAAAATTCAGTGAGTTGATTAAAAAAATTTTTAAAGTTACTGTTTTAATATAATGGTGACTTACTCTAATGTTGCCACTAGTCTGTTAAAAAAAGAATTCTATATATATGGCGCCTTCATGACCTCAGGTCATTCCAAAGCGCTTTTACAGCCAATGAAGTACTTTTGAAATGTAGACCTTGTTGTAATGTAGGAAACGCAGCAGCCAGTTTGCACATAGGAAGGTCCCACAAACAGCAATATGATAATGACCAGATAATTTGTTTTAGTGATGTTGGTTGAGGGATAACTGGAGAGAACTCAACTACTTTTCTTTGAAATAGTGCCATGGGATCTTTTATAGCCAGCTGAGAGGGCATTCGAGGCCTTGATTTAACATCTTTTTCCGAAAGGCAACACCTCTGACAGTCAGCATTCCCTCAGTACTGCACTGGAGTGTCAGCCTGGATTTTGTGCTCAAGTCTCTGGAGTGAGAATTGAATCCACAACCTTCTGACTCAGAGGCAAGTGTGCTATCCACTGAGGCACAGCTGACACCTTAGTACAAGGATCATCAATGACATCGACAGGATTTAATAAATATATAGACAAAATCTGAAATGTGACATTAGATCAACAAAGGTAAAAATTATTTTAACTTATTAAATTCTATTAGTTTGCATCTGACATCAGAAGGAATTTGTCAGCCCTATTGCTCTTTACAATTTGCTATTATATAGCTATTCAAGCAACTTGGGTAGAATGGTTCAGAATTTGAATCACTACGGATCCAAGTTTCCACAGGATAAAAAACGGGCGCCCCTCCGATCTGGGCGCCCGTTTTTCACGCCTAAAACGGCGGCGAAAAAAAACGCGCGATTCTCGAGCGCTTTGCAGCGCCTTGTCTGTTTGGCGCGGCGCCCAGGGGGGCGGAGCCTACACTCGCACCGATTTTATAAGTGGGAGGGGGCGGGTACTATTTAAATTAGTTTTTTTCCTGCCGGCAACGCTGCGCGTGCGCGTTGGAGCATTCGCGCATGCTCAGTGTGAAAAAAAACATTGGCACTCGGCCAGTTTTGTAGTTCTTTGTTGCTGTTTAATTTTTGAACATTTTTTAATAAAATCACATTGCCATCAGCACATCAGCACTGAGGCTACCCTTCTCACTGTCTCCTTCCCCTCCCTCCCCTCCACAACAACAACCCGCTGTCTCCTTCCCCTCCCTCCCCTCCGCGGCAACAAACCACTGTCTCCTTCCCCTCCCTCCCCTCCACGGCAACAAACCGCTGTCTCCTTCCCCTCCACAACAACAATCCGCTGTCTCCTTCCCCTCCCTCCCCTCCACAACAACAAACCGCTTTCTCCTCTCCCCCCCCCCCCCCCCCAGCTCAGCGGCACGAACGGCTGCAGCATTCTCCCTGGCTGAAGCACTTTCACACAGGTAGGAAGATGGTTTATTTAATCTTTTCTTTGCTTATAAATGTTTATTCAGGTTGGATTTATTTGTATAATATTTGTAGAAGTATAAATAAGGATTTATTGTAGAATTTAATGACTTCCCTTCCCCCCCACCTCGTTCTGGACACCTAATTTGTAACCTGCGCCTGATTTTTTAATGTGTAGAACAGGTTTTTTCAGTTCTACAAAAATCTTCACTTGCTCCATTCTAACTTAGTTTGGAGTACGTTTTCACTGTGGAAACTTTGAAATCAGGCGTCAGTGGCCGGACATGCCCCCTTTTGAAGAAAAAATTCTGTTCCAAAGTGAAACTGTTCTACCTGACTAGAACTGCAGAAAAAAAAATGTGGAGAATTGCGATTTCTAAGATAGTCCGTTCTCCACCAGTTGCTCCTAAAAATCAGGCGCAAATCATGTGGAAACTTGGGCCCAATGTGTGTATAAGCTGCATAATTCGATGTTTTTTTCCCCATTAGACTAGTGAGCCATCTAACGTGAGCCTTTCAGCACTCAAATTTGAAATTTATGGAACACACAGAAAAACATTGTCATTTTGTTTTAACAAAATCGCAGAACACTGTTAATCTGACCAGCGAGCAGTCAAACATTTGCTTTGTAGTCAGTGCATGTCAAAAATCCAGATATTTATTTTTAAACGAAATGGTTACTACAGATTGTTAAAATATGCAGCTTTTTGCAGAGACCATATAAAACAAAGGCTCTTACAATAAAACAGATTTAAAGAGTCTCAGAGCACTATAGGTTTGAATTGATTACAAATGTAAAGACTAGAGTCCTAATTTTAACCTTGCTCATCCGGCAATTTTACTGCTTTCCTGACATGCTCCCATCTGCCGCCATTTTAACTCCTTCGATTCTGATCACAGGTGCCTCATCAATATTTAAATGCCGGGATCTAATGATGTCATTCGGACTCCGACCCACTTTTAACTGCCGATTTAACTGCAGTGGAGCCTATAGTGCCGGAACCACCACTGACTGTGGTCAGAAGAGGCCCAGGAAAGTTGTATTTTTCACTTCTTTTTAAGGTTTCCTTGAGGGCCAGGAGAAGCAGGAATGTTCCTCAAGTGCCCATAAGGAAACCTTGGGCCTCCCTTGCCCAGGGCTTCCCTCCCTGATCATGTTCACCTCCAGACCTCCCCGCTCCCAACTTACTTTATGCTGGAGATTATTCGCACGGTTCCCCAGCAGCGGCCTCCTGCTGTCCGAAATGCTGCTCGTGCTTGCTGGCCTCACTGTTCCCAATGGGTTCAGACGGGAGTCCGTCCAGCGGGATGATAATGAGGCCCAGGCCTCCCCTTGATGGCTTTATGGGGATTTCCCTCCTGCCTTGGCTATGTCATATTCCTGCCACGAGGTAAAATCAGGCTTAAGTTATCTGTAGCGTTATTTTAATAGTGTGAAACCACCTGTTTCAAATGAGATAACACCAATCAGAAAGTCTGATGTGTAGTCTGTTTAACTCTGACAATCACAGGCTGTCCATTAATCAATATTTGGACCATGATTGAAAAATTTCTTGTAAATACAGTAGTTGGTTACGCATACTGTTTAAATAAAAGAACTCTTTATTCCTGGACTGGGTTCTCTTTTCCTCTCTTTGCCTCGCCTGAAGGAGTTGACTCCTTGCTTGGATAAAGTTCCACGGGTACCAATCTTGGGGGCCGAATTTGGTGGAGGTTGTGCCCGCAGCCGCCGAGGATCTGCTGGAAATGTATGTTTTCTGGGCGATTCCTCTGGATCCGCCCATCTGCAGTCCACGTTCCGCCCTGTGGGATATTTGGTTGCGAAGGATTCCGCCAGCGTGACGTCATGTCGCTCGCCCATGCCAGATGCGGCAAATCAGTCATTTTGGTGAGGGATGCTGGCCTCAGATCGACCTGCTGCCCGCCAGAAGGACCGCTCGCAAAAAGCTGGTCTGACCTGGCCGTGAGTCGGGTGGCAGAGAGAAGGGCTCCGAGTGCTGCAGCGCTGCACATCGCGGCTATGGTGCAGATGCTGGGCCATCATGAGTGGGACTGCTGGGAAAAAGTTAGGTGGATGTTGCTTTGCTTTATTGCTGATGGTCATGTTTAATTTGGATGCGATAAAAGCGACTGAAATGTGTCTAGACCGATGGAAACTTTTTTCTTTGACCTTGCTGAAAGACCTTCATTGAGAAGCCCAATGGCGAAGGCAAAATAATTATGAATAAGTGAAAAGTCACATTTTGTTCATCCAAGCTGATTAATTAATTCTGTGACACAGTCCTTCAAGAAGTGATGAGGGAATCACTACATATCACATAGAGAGTGAGAGGGTTAGGGTCGAATGAGCTATTGTAAGCCTGAGACAGCTGCAGACTCTGACAACATTTGTATGGGAGGAAAAAGGTATAAGGTTACAGCTATTTGACTTTAGGGGCAGCGCGATTACAGACCAAACTGAGGAAGGACTACAGTCAATAGAACACAGCAAGAGATAAGCACTGCAGTGACTCAGTGGCCTACCGTTGAGGTTTCAACGACTAGACTATCACTATCGCCTTGTTAATGTGTCTTTCTTTGTACTGAAAGGAAACTACTTCATAAAATCTGTTCTGATTCATCACAAAAGACCTATACCCAGCGTGTCTTGTTGTGGTGACGGACATAAGTCTATTCTGAGAGATGTAATTAATCTGACACATCGAATAACCCTCACAGCACATAAAATATGTTGCGATGGCCTGATGACAGGGCCCATTATACAGTGCAGTCATATGTGGATGGGAAGGTATTCCTGATAAAGCAGATGACCTGAGGGACAGATGCGTGTTTCACACAAGGCACCACACATGACGTTAAAATCAAACACTCACCAAGAGAGGGTCAACAATGTGAGTGCATTCACAAGTGCACAATAACAAAGGTTACATAACATTATTACATTTACACCACCAACACCCACCCCTCTCGCCGGCACCACCACCTCTCCTCCCCCCACCCTTGGAACAATGCCCAAGGTCCTCTTCCTCGCCCCGCCTACACCACGGCGTCCTGCTCCCCTGCCGCTCTCTGCCTCTGGTTGAGGAGCTTGTGCAGGAGAGCAGCGGGATGTCTGCAGGTTTGTGCGTCTTGGTGAGAAGGCAGGGGGCGCGGCCAAAGGTGTCGGGATCTCCTGCTCCTCCGGACCTGTCTGCCTTGAGGGTGTGGGGTCGGGGGCTTGCACTACGCATCCAGAAATCATCTCTTGCCTCATCGCCTCAACGGTCTCGGTTGTGTGCTCCAACACAGTGAGGATCCAGTCCATCCTGTCATCGTGCTGCTGGGTGAAAGTGGCCATGCTGGCAGCTATCCCAGTCATGGTCTGGAGCATATCGCGACCTATCTGCACTCTTGTCTGTGATAGCTGGACCATCTCCAGAATTGCAGAGAGCCGTGGTGAATCCTCAGGTGCATGCTCGCTCCTGGTGGGTTCTGGCACCTTGCTTGCCTTCGCGTCACGGCCTCTGCGCTTGGTAGAACTTGCCAGTGTGGAGTCCGTTCCAAACCCCAGGAACTCGGAGGTGATGCTGAGGTTCTGCTGCTACTTGGCTCACATGGCAGGAGGCTGTTGTCATCCTGTTCTTGCTCCTGGAGCTCAAGGGGTTCAAAGATGGGCCCTTCTCCCTCCTCTCCTTTCCTCGCTCCTCTTCTTCGTGGCTCAGGGTGGCGGAGGTGGGAGCGGTGGAAATGGGTGATCTGGGGGGGGGGCGGGTGGTGGAGGAAGGGTCCACTGTCTTGGGTTGGGGGCAACGTCGGCATGGGAAACGTTGGGGTCTGACGGCTTTTCTGAAGGCCAGAGGGAGATGGTGTGCCTTGATCCGTGCTATCCAAGTCATCTTCTGCGTAGAAGACGACATTTCACTCTATAGGGGTGGGGAAGGTGGGGTGGTGTTGGTCAAGCTGAGATGTCAGCCATGCCATCTCACATTCTGCCACCAAGGAGTTCCATCTCTACATGAGCACAACAATAATGGGCAACAAAGTGTGCGGTAAACCACGAGTGCATTAACATTGCATGTCCTTTCATGCCATGGGCGTCGTTCATACTGGAGATTAGTATAACTTTACCATGCCGTGGCATCAGATCTGCATCAACATTTGTGGTTGCATGGCGGCGGGCACTCACCAATGCCAACACACGCTCCTCCAGCTTACTCAATTCGACTACCTCTGCTGCTCCCCCTCCCATCACCCTCAGACTTGCTGCCTTGGATGCTTTTTTCTTCTGCACAAAGAAACGTCGCAGCCTTTAGCCCCGTTGCTGATGCCCCCCCCCGCACACACACAACCTTTTGGCATTAGACAGGAGGGGACGAATAAATTTGCACTCACTCTTGCTGTCATCAGCAAATCGTTCCAACGTTTCCGGCATTGGTCTCCATCCCGCTCAAATTTGCCCATTGCGGACACGATCTCACCGATCTCTCTCCAAATGTGACGGTATTGAGGTGGTGGAAGCTTGCCACGATCATCCCGGGTGAGGTCTTTGTACCTGCGCTCCACCTCCATCACGAGCTCCTCCAATTCCTCCTCATTTAACCATGAAGATCTGGGCCTGGTTTTGCCAGGTTTCATTGCAGATTTCTGGCCACTCATCGTCAATGATGAAACAAATGGCTGCTCAAGAGTTTGTAGGTCTCAATTTCTCCGACTGCCCCTTCTGCAACTCAGATTTCCCCCTCTGTAACTTCCAACTCTGTCCTCTCCAACCTCCAACTCTCTCCTCTCCAACCTCCAACTCTCTCCTCTCCAACCACCAACTCTCCTCTCCAACCTCCAATTCTGTCCTCTCCAACCTCCAACTCCATCCTCTCCAACCTCCAACTCTCTCCTCTCCAACCTCCAACTCTCTCCTCTCAAATGTCAGCTCTCTCCTCTACCCGCTCATACTCACAGGTGGAATAAAGTGGTGTGACTTTATGTGCATGCTCAGTACAGCAATCAGCCTCAAACGGCCCTGAAATGACGACATGTCGGAAGGCAAAAACTACAAAGAAAGATTGCGAAGTCTCGCGCATGCACACTGGAGGCTCTCCAAAGATCCCCAAGTGGAGAGGCCGCCAACTGCCGCACACTGATGACACCGGTCGCTCACTCCCGCTCCCGCCCAGCGACTACCGCTGACGCTGCCACCCACACAACGGAGCCGAAAGTGACTCCCGACGGGACCCGGCAGCAAAAAGGTAGGTGCCACCTGGAGGCCGCCGAGTAATGGGTGCCGACCAAATTCGGCCCCTTCAGCTGATACCTCATACAAGTAGCCACTATCTATTTATGAGCCATGATAATATTGCCGAAAGTATATTCAACTCCTGAGGCATCACAGCTTATCTAACATGAAATAATAGACATCCGGCATGGGCACTGGATAAAGGTCAAGACCTAGTGGTAACCTGGCTGCTTCACACCTCTCTGTCAAGCAGCATAGCGATAGCTCCCCTGCTGCCAACTCAGAGATCAGCTAACACAGCACAGACTGGAATTCAACGTGGGACCTTCTTAGACTTCAAACAATTTCAGATAAATGCGATGTGCTCTGCATTTCTAATTCAAATAAACGATTCCAAAAAATTAAAATTGAGCCTGATGAAGAGATGTAAACGGGATCATTTGAACGTGTTGTAACAGAACAATTTTTAAGGCATTTAGGTTATTGCAGTAGATGTAATTTATCTAGATTTTCAAAAGGCCGTCAATAAGCTACATAATAAACTGATGAACAAGGTCAGAGAATGCGGAATCAGGGGACAAGTAGCAGAATGGATAGCTAGCTGGCTTTAAGACAGAAAGCAGAAAGAGGGGATAAAAGGTAGCTATTCACAGCAACAGAAGGTGTTCTACAAGGATCAGTGCTGGGACCACTGTTGTTCACAATTTATATTAACGATTTTGGCTTTGGAATCAAAAGCGTAATTTCTAAATTTGCGGATGACACCAAATTTGGGCGATAGTCAATATTGAGGAGAACGTCAACAAATTACAGGAGCACATCAATAAACTTGCAGAATGGCTATATAATTGACAGATGTAGTTCAACACAAATAAATGTGAGGTGTAACATTTTGTTAGGAAGAATAGGGAGGTCACTTATTACTTGGAGGGTGAGAGTCTATTTGGGATAGAGGAACAAAGGGATCTCGGAGTACAAATACACAAATCACTAAAGGTTGTGACACAGGTTAGCAAGGCCATAAAATAGCAAACCAAACATTAGGATTTATTTTTAGATGCTTAGGGCTGGATTTTCCGCTCCTTTGCGCTCTGGGTTTTACCCCGGAGCGGCGTGAAAGGCGGCGTTCGGGTCTCCTGCACCCTCTCGCAATCCTCCGGTCCATTTTTGCGGCGGCGTGAGCAGCACCGCCGGGAAGAGCTACGCCGGGTGTGCGACGCCTCTGGTTGCGATACCAGCAGTAGTTTGGCCTTTTGCCCGATCCGTCTGCCCGGAAGTATGCCCGCAATGACCGTCTGGGAAATCGGTGCGGTCCAGCCATGCCGGCAGCAGTGAGAAAGGTAAAGTACTCCAAAGGTAACTGCGAATGTATGTTCTTTTTAATTTTTTTTTAGCGATTTGTGTTGTGGTGACCTGGGCAATGTTTTGGGAATGTTTTTGTGTTTTTTCTTTAAGGTACCCTCGCCCCCGGCCTCTCTCGGAGCGCACACGGCCCGGCAGTTTAGTTAACGAGTTTCCCATTTTTGCGCCACGAAAAGTGTATGACGCCGACCTTATAGCTGCACCGCCGACACAGGGCCCAGATACCAAAGTGTCCTTACCAAAGCGCAAACTATTCCCGGCCGTTAACTTGCCCGCCCCGCTCCGTTTTCTTCCTGAAAACAGAAAAGCCTTAAATCCAACCCTAAACTTGTAATGAACCTTGGTGAGACCACACTTAGAGTACCGCGTACAGTTCTGGTCGCCATATTATAAAAAGCATATAGGGGCACTGGAGAGGTGCAGAGGAGATTTACAAGGACAATACCAGAAATGTGAGGGGATACATATCAGGAAAGGATGAACAAGCTGGATCTCATTTCTCTTGAAAAAATAAGGCTGAGGGGTGATCTAATAGAGAGGTCTTTAAAATTATGAAAGGTTTTGATAGAGTGGATACAGAGAGAATGTTTCCACTTGTGGTGAACAGCATAACTAGAGGCCATCAATATAAGGTAGTCACCAAGAAATCCAATAGGGAATTCAGAAGAAACCTCTTTACCCAAACAGTGGTGAGAATGTGGAACTCGCTACCACAGGGTGTGGTTGAAGCGAATAGTATAGATGCATTTAAGGGGAGGCTACATAAGCATATGAGAGAGAAGGAAATAAAGGGTTATGCTGAAAGATTTAGATGAGGAAAGATGACTCCAGGGTGATCAAGGCTGGGAACTCAACATCCAGGGGTATTCGACATTTAGATAGGATAGACAGAAAGAAAAAGGAGGTGGGGTGGCATTGCTGGTTAAAGATGAAATTAACGCAATAGTAAGGAAGGACATTAGCTTGGATGATGTGGAATTGGTATGGGTGGAGCTACGGAATACCAAAGGGCAGGAAACGCTAGTGGGAGTTGTGTGCAGACCACCAAACAGAAGTAGTGAGGTAGGGGACAGCATCAAACAAGAAATTAGGGATGCGTGCAATAAAGGTACAGCAGTTATCATGGGCGACTTTAATCTACATATTGATTGGGGTAACCAAACTGGTAGCAATGCAGTAGAGGAGGATTTCCTGGAGTGTATTAGGGATGGTTTTCTAGACTAATACGTCGAGGAACAAACGAGAGGGCTGGCCATCTTAGACTGGGTGATGTGTAATGAGAAAGGTCTAATTAGCAATCTTGTTGTGCGAGGCCCCTTGGGGAAGAGTGACCATAATATGGTAGAATTCTTTATTAAGATGGAGAGTGACACAGTTAATTCAGATAGTAGAGTCCTGAACTTAAGGAAAGGTAACTTCGATGGTATGAGATGTGAATTGGCTCGAATAGACTGGCGAGTGATACTTAAAAGGTTGACGGTGGATAGGTAATGACAAACATTTAAAGATCACATGGATGAACTTCAACAATTGTACATCCCTGTCTGGAGTAAAAATAAAACGGGGAAGGTGGCTCAACCATGGCTAACAAAGGAAATTAAGGATAGTGTTAAATCCAAGGAAGAGGCATATAAATTGGCTAGAAAAAGCAGCAAACCTGAGGACTGGGAGAATTTTATAATACAGCAGAGGAGGACAAAGGGTTTAATTAGGAGGGGAAAAATAGAGTATGAGAGGAAGCTTGCTGGGAACATAAAAACTGATTGCAAAAGCTTCGATAAATATGTGAAGAGAAAAAGATTAGTTAAAACAAACATAGGTCCCTTGCAGTCAGATTCAGGTGAATTTATAATGGGAAACAAAGAAATGGCGGACCAGTTAAACAAATACTTTGGTTCTGTCTTCACGAAGGAAGACACAAATAACCTTCTGGAAATACTAGGGGACCGAGGGTCTCGTGAGAAGGAGGAACTGAAGGAAATCCTTATTTGGTGGGAAATTATGTTAGCGAAATTGATGGGATTGAAGGCCACTAAATACCCGGGGGCTGATAGTCTGCATCCCAGAGTACTTAAGGAAGTAGCCCTTGAAATAGTGGATGCATTGGTGATCATTTTCCAACAGTCTATCGACTCTGGATTGATTCCTATGGACTGGAGGGTAGCTAATGTAACACCACTTTTTAAGAAAGGAGGGAGAGAGAAAACAGGTAATTATAGACTGGTTAGCCTGACATCAGTAGTGGGGAAAATGTTGGAATCAATTATTAAAGATGAAATAGCAGCACATTTGGAAAGCAGTGACGGGATCGGTCCAAGTCCGCATGGATTTATGAAAGGGAAATCGTGTTTGATACATCTAGAATTTTTTGAGGCTGTAACTGGTAGAGTAGACAAGGAAGAACAAGTGGATGTGGTGTATTTGGACTTTCAAAAGGCTTTTGACAAGGTCCCACACAAGCGATTGGTGTGCAAAATTAAAGCACATGGCATTGGGGTAATGTACTGATGTGAATAGAGAACAGGTTGGCAGATAGGAAGCAAAGAGTCGGGATAAACGGGTCCTTTTCAGAATGGCAGGCAGTGACTAGTGGAGTACCGCAGGGCTCAGTGCTGGGATCCCAGCTATTTACAATATACATTAATGATTTGGATGAGGGAATTGAGTGTAATATCTCCAAGTTTGCAGATGACACTAAGCTGGGTGGCGGTGTGAGCTGTGAGGAGGATGCTAAGAGGCTGCAGGGTGATTTGGACACGTTAGGTGAGTGGGCAAACACGTGGCAGATGCAGTATAATGTGGATAAATGTGAGGTTATCCATTTTGGTGGCAAAAACACGAAGGCAGAATATTACCTGAATGGTGGCAGATTAGGAAAAGGGGAGGTGCAACGAGACCTGGGTGTCACGATACATCAGTCATTGATGGTTGGCATGCAGGTAGAGCAAGCGATGAAGAAGAAAAATGGCATGTTGGCCTTCATAGCTAGGGGATTTGAGTATAGGAGCAGGAGTTCTTACTGCAGCTGTACAGGGCCTTGGTGAGGCCTCACCTGGAATATTGTGTGCAGTTTTGGTCTCCTAATCTGAGGAAGGACGTTCTTGCTATTGAGGGAGTGCAGCGAAGGTTCACCAGACTGATTCCCGGGATGGCAGGACTGACATATGAGGAGAGACTGGATTGACTGGGCCTGTATTCACTGGAGTTTAGAAGGATGAGAGTGGATCTCATAGAAACATATAAAATTCTGCCGGGACTGGACAGGTTAGATGCAGGAAGAATGTTCCCGACATTGGGGACGTCCCGAACCCGGGGACATAGTCTAAGGATAAGGGTAAGCCATTTAGGACTGAGATGAGGAGAAACTTCTTCAATCTGTGGAATTTCCTGCCGCAGAGAGTTGTTGATGCCAGTTCATTAGATATATTCAAGAGGGAGTTAGATATGGCCCTTAAGGCTAAAGGGATCAAGGGGTATGGAGAGAGAGCAGGAAAGGGTTACTGAGGTGAATGATCAGCCATGATCTTATTGAATGGTGCTGCAGACTCGAAGGGCCGAATGGCCTACTCCAGCACCTATTTTCTATGTTTATATGATTCTATGACGGGAGGAGACTCGAGTGGAGCATAAACGCCCGCATGTACTGGTTGAGCCGAATGGCCTGTTTCTGGGTTGTCAGGCTCAATTTTGCCCAAGCCCGTTTTTTGGCGTATTGCCAGAGTTACGCCCATTTTTCTAGGCCAGAAATGCGCCAAAGTTATATTTATCCAAAGTTTCCCGCTGCATTTTTCAAATTTGGCGCCACGCAGCCTGTCCAGTCGCCTCGGTGGGGCCGGGGGGGGGGAGCCGGGGGGGGGGGTGGGGGGGTGGAGCCTGCTGTCTGCGATGAGAAAACCATGCCGCACCTTCTGCATATGCGTGAAAAAAAGAGGATTTTTTGATGTGATCCCAATGGACGTGCATGCGCAGTACAGTTCCCGGTCTGCAATCGGCCATTTTTAAAGGGCCAGTTGTGTGTGTGAGAACCTTGAGTGCTGTGTGAGAGCATTGGAAAAATTGGAGCTGCAATACAAGATGCAACGCGGTGCAAGGACCAAGAATTTCTTACAGGATGAAGTGGAGGCACTAGTTACTGTGATTGAGAACAGATGGCAAGAGCTGAACACCAGCAGAGGTCAAATAAAAGTTCCACCCAAAGAAATGAAGAAACGCAGGAACCAAGCTGCAGAAGATCACTGTGCAATGGTGAACACCACGAGATCTGGAGGCCAGTGTAAAAAGTGGCAGGACCTTGGTCAAGTAGTTAGTGAAAGTAATATTTTCAATTATTCAATGGAATTGCAATTGTAAATGTGACCAGCTGTATATGTCCCACCCAGCAGAAAGACACCCTCTCTAAAAAGTTGCATTTTCATCTATGCAAGGGAAGGTGGCACATAACACAAGGGAAAGAACTTGAACAGGAGGAGACCCGGCAAATCTGCAGCCACTGACACCCTTGGAAGAGAGAGTTGCTGCTTTGATGGGTCCTGCCTGGAGAAAAGCAACCACCACTGCACAAGTTGGATCCACACTCGAGGGAGAGGGTAAGTCCTGCAAATTCCACATTCTGGCTTTGCTAAATGTTAAGTACTGCGTAGGCTAGCCATACTTTGGTTCCTGGGGATGTCTCCATCATCTATGCTTGGATTGATGCAATGTGCTATCATTCATCGTGGTTCTTCAAATCAGCCTACTGCCTGGTCTGTGATGTGTGAGTCTACTCATGCCACCCACCCTGCCCCCTCCTCTGCTGCTAACCATTTGTCTGTTCTGTTATATTTTGCAGAACTTGAGGCCAACCCTGACGAGGCAGAAGATTCAGATGCAGACGAGCCTGAATCTTCCATTCTCACCCTCCAGACCAAAGCATGGGGGTGAGGGGAAGGAGGGAGGGGATGGAGATGGATGAAACCCCCACTGTTTTACTGACTTTGTGGCAGGACCTTGGTCAAGTAGTTAGTGTAAGTAATATTTTCATTTATTCAATGGAATTGTAATTGTAAATGTGACCAGCTGTATATGTCCCACCCAGCAGAAAGACACCCTCTCTAAAAAGTTGCAGGAGGTGCAGATGCCGCCCATTGAGATGCCAGCCTCTTCTGTGACTAGTGGTTTGAGTGTTGGTAGGTCATTCCGTGGTTTCCTAACGTCCAAGGCTGCGGGTCCCAGTGGTGGGGTGCAGCGAGGCACACCCAGGGCCCCACCTTCCGAGGCTGCGGGTCCCAGTGGTGGGGTGCAGCGAGGCACACCCAGGGCCCCACCTTCCGAGGCTGCGGGTCCCAGTGGTGGGGTGCAGCGAGGCACACCCAGGGCCCCACCTTCCGAGGCTGCGGGTCCCAGTGATGGGGTGCAGCGAGGCACACCCAGGGCCCCACCTTCCGAGGCTGCGGGTCCCAGTGGTGTGGTGCAGCAAGGCACACCCAGGGCCCCACCTTCCGAGGCTGCGGGTCCCAGTGGTGGGGTGCAGCGAGGCACACCCAGGGCCCCACCTTCCGAGGCTGCGGGTCCCAGTGGCGGGGTGCAGCGAGGCACACCCAGGGCCCCACCTTCCAAAGCTGCGGGGCCCAGTGGTGGGGTGCGAGCCACACCTGTAGGGAGGAGGGGCAGGAGAGCTCGACAGCGCTCTCCTGAGTTGCAGGATCTAACAGATGTGGTTCAGATGATGGCAATGAGTGCGGAGACCTTACGCGATCACTCCTGGACACCATCAGTGGGATGGGTGATGAGGTAGCGGGACTGTCGGGAGAAGTAAAAGCAATTGCACGAGAAATGGGAACGATGTCTGGGACCATGAGTGAGGGAATATCTCAGTCAGCTGAAACCATGTCAGTGACCACGAGGGAGGGAATGTCACAGGTAGCTGATGTGCTGTTAGTGAACATCAGGGAGGGAATGTCAGAGATGGTGCAAACACTATCACTGAACATGAGGAAGGGAATGTCACAGACAGTTCAGACAGTTTTGCTCAACATGAGGGAGGGAATGTTGCAGGTCGTTGAGACACTGTCAGGGCGCATGACGGACGGCATGTTTGAATTAGCTGCTGCAATAAGGGAAAATGCCCAGATCCCACGCCCACTGACAGAATCAACTGCCATGCCCACTCCAATCCCTACACCAGCCTCTGAAGAGCCCCAAGCCGGGCCCTCCATATTATTGTCAACTGGGCCCTCCACATTGCCACCTGGGCCCTCCACCTTGCTGCCTATCCCTGCCCACCTCCCACCCCCCGCAACACGTGTCCACTACCCGAGATCTTAGAAAGAATAAACTTGGTACCAACCCCAGAAACAATGTGCCACTGCCTGCGGGCAGGGGTGGTGGAGTCACCAAGAACAAATGCGGCGGGCGGTGTTAGAATAAGGTGGAGGAGAGATGGGTGCAGCCTTTCTTTGCTGTTGCTGCTGTTGTTATCATTACTGTTACTGTTGTAACTGTTGTTCTTAAATTAAAAGTTTTTTGTAAGTTATGTAAATTTACAAGTTTAAAAGTTAGTAAGTGATCTTAAAGTTTGTAAGTGATCGTAACTGAAATCTTTAAAGTTTGATGCAAGAATAATTTTATTGAAGTTAAGTACAAAGAACTGTTTGTTAAACTTTTTGAATAAAATATATTTTACATTAAAACTGAATTATTTACATTATTTGTTCCATTATTAACACAACTTTTGAAGTGAACAAGAATCATTTCCATCATTTGTTCCATTAACACAACACAACATTACAGAACAAGTCCAAACAGTAAACATGGTCCATGTGGAATAGTTGCCGCTGAGCCTTCAGGCAGCAAAGCAGTCACGGATGAACTGCTGGCACAAGCCTCGAGCAATCGTTAAAGGGGCACGACGCCAGCCCTCCTCTGCCGTCGTGATCCGGGTTCAGGTACTTGCATGGCTTCCTCGTCCTCCTATTCGTCACTTTCTCATCATTATCATCAGCCACTCTCACTGCAGGTGGGTCTTATACTACCAGCTGCTGCTGCCTCATGATGGCTAAGTTATGCAGCATACAGCACACAACAGTGAACTGACCGACAATTTCAGGGGAGTATAGCAAGTAGCCTCCGGAATGTAGGGGAGTCATGAGCCAGGTGGCGAGACCGTACCCTTTGTCTCCCAGTAGCCAGCTCTGCCCTTCTGGTTGCTGCTGAAATGTGGCAGATATAACGCTCTCGTGTAGGATGAACGCATCATGGGTGCTCCCAGGGTACCTTGCATCAACTGACATGATGCGCTGCATGTCGTCACACACGAGCTGCACATTAATGGAATGGAAGCCTTTTCTGTTCCTGTACATCTCGGAATCCTCCAAAGGTGCTCGCAAGGTGATGTGGGTAAAATCAATGCAGCCCTGTACCTTTGGGAAGCCAGCAATCCTGGAGAAGCCCACAGCCCTGTCACGCATTGCCTGGGCGGTCATGGGGAGCTTTATATAGTCATTCCTCTGGGCATACATGCCGAATGCAGACAAGTGTTGCATGTTGCGAAATAGCACACACATCCCCAGTTGTAGCTTGAAACGACCTGGAGGCATAGAATGAAAGTGCAACTGTAACCTTCACTTCAACTGACAAAGCAGTCCTTCTGATGCTTCTAGGTTGCATGTCTGTTTTCACCAACTCACAGATCTCAGTTACAACTTCTTTGCAGAAACGCAACCTTCTGACACAGTCTGCATCACTCAGGTGCAGGTATGAACGTCTGTCTCGATATACCAGAGGTGGTTAAGGCCTCCTGCCCATCACCCTAAGGGCTCTGAGGTTCCTCATCCGATGATGTCGAATCATTTGTCTCCTCCGTAGCACCATGATGCAGAAGGCTTGCACAAGAAATGGCATTGTCAGTATTACCCCCATGGTTAAATTTTACCTGTGCAAGAAGCTCAAAATGGCAGGAAGGCAGGCAGGACAGGTTTTTTGTTGTCTCCCTAAGGTCCATATAGACCACACTCAGGTCTCATCAGTCTTGTGACCTCTCTTCCCCCACAACTCCCGCCCCCCCCCCCTCACCCCCCGGGCTCATTGCAGTCTTGTGGCTTCTCCTTCCCCCGAGCTCATTTGCTGCCTAGTGCAGTCTTCCGATCGCCACCTCCCCGCCCCCCCACCCCCCGCAGCTCACTGCACCCTCCCCCTGGCTGTCGGACTTGTTTTTCAGCCGAGCCCCATGCCCACATCCGGGCGCAGGGCCAATTCTGCCGGCCGACGCTATGACTCTCCAGCCCTGTTTGAAGATGTTCAGTGGTGACATGCGAGTAAAAAAAAATGAAAACTTCTGAATTCCATGAAACTTCCATGTACTCGGTTGAAAGGTAAAAAAGAATCATCTTTTTTATGGATATTTAAAGTGTTCTTGACTCTCTCCAAAAACTTTGATGAAAAACAATGGTGTCTTTCAGTGCCGATTTCTCAATGTGCACTGCTTTCTGTTAACTCACCAGAAGGTTTTTCGGGAGTGGCTAGATACGCTGACCTAGCAGAGTTTTTTTGGAGGCAAACTGAAAAATCATCAAAACTGATGCAGACATGACGTCAAAAAACCTAACGCAAAAACATCGTAACTAACTCAGTTACACCGGCGCAGATTCCTGGGGGAAACTTTGATTTAAATACTTACGCCAAAAAGAATGACGCGCGCCAAAAAAACGCCGCAAATGACTCGGGAAAATTGAGCCCATATATCCTATGTAAAGGAAATCTGGTTAGAAGTCAAGTAACAATTTTCTATGGAACAATTCACACGGTTTAGCAGAACTTCAAATAAAACAATCAATTCACTGCTGTTAAAAAGACAATTAATAATTCCTCCGATGCAGCCCAATGGAAAATCTTTTTAACTCTCCTTTAGGAGAGAGAGATTCAGATTTAATCATAAAGAGAATGAGCCACAGAATCTTACCACTACTGTCCAGCAAAAAGTCATCCTGGGCGTAGCGATACTTTTCTGGACCGCATGCAACAAAGACATCGTCGTCCCCAAAAAAATCCTGCAGGCAAATGATCTGAAAGAGAAAATATTAGATAGTAATCATCTGTTGGCCAAAGTGCATTAATCACAAAATAAAAGTGCACTCTGGTACTCTATTATCAATAATAACAGTGCTTTAATATGCATAATACGTTAATTTTAAGAGCTAGAGTTGCCCAACACTGCTTCAGTTGTGAGTTTGGATAGTTCTCAGGCAGGATGCAATTCCAAGCACAAAAGGCTCTACTCACCTCAAATCATGACCAACCAGCAAAGGAGGCCACAGTGACAAAATTCTTCCACCTCAAGCTTATTTTTTGTTGTTACAATCAGTTCGATCTGTATTCTGTTACTTTGAATTATGGTCAATGACAACAACTTGCACCCAGATAGCACCTTTAATGTAGAAAAATGTCCTAAGATACCTCCCAAAGTGGTCAGCAGGAAACCCAGCAGGAAAAAGGGAGAAGGCCTGGAAGAGTAATCAAAGGCATGGTTGCAAAAGTAGGGTTTGAAATAGCATTTGAAGGTGGAGATACAGCAAGGTGGAAGAGAATTCCAGACTGCAGAGTCACGATTGGAGAAGGCTTTGGCACGAATGGTGGGGTAAAGATAATGGGATGCACCATAGTCCAAATTCAGGAAGGTAAAGGGAGTGAGCAGGATCATAGGGCTGGAGGAGCTGGCAGAAGTAGGGTGGAGAGAGGCCATGGAGGGTATTGTACATGGGGGCAAGCATCTTGAAATGAATTTGTTGGAAGATGGGGAGTGGAGGTTGGCGAGGATTGGAGTAATGGGTTAACAAGACTTTGTGTGGGTGAAGATGCTGAAAACAGTTCTAGATGAGTTGAAGTTTGTTGCAGTTGCTGCTGAAGCCGTTCATTCCGAACTGGTGGGATTATTATTGAATGGATTATGATGTTTGTCCACTCTGTCGCCACCGGCTCATGGCAATGCACTCATATTTTATGATCGGTTTTGCTGCTCATTACACCACTCAGGAGAAGACTCAGTGGGGCCGAAATTGCCCCTCTCCTTAAGGCCAGTTACCACCACAAATCGGCAGCCACCCTGCGGAGTAGAGTGGCTGCTGACTTTTAGTGGAATGGCCGCTGCTAGCCCAATTGCCTTCCTGAGTTTTCCCGGGTGTGCCCCGATTACCACCCTACCACTCCGCTGCTGCCAATCCACCTTAAGCGCGTCATCATCGGGTGCACCGCTGATCTGACCCCCGGCGGCGACATTCCCCAGGGAAAATCTTCGACCCGCCTGGCGATGCCAAAACAAGCTTTTTCCTGGTGGTCCAGTGAGGCTGTGGCCTTCTACAACCGCGGTGCGGCTTCCCTTAAAGGGGAGGGCTCATTGCCATTGCCACCATATTTTTTTTTATCGGCTGACTGACATGTCGACCCGACAAATACGTCCCCGGGTTCGGCCGGGCTGCCAATAGGCAGCCTGGTACCCCCTCTTGGGTGCTAGGCCGCTGGCCCGGCCAAAACCCTCCCTGGTGGCCCAGTGGCCCGAAGTTTTATAATGTCAGAGGCTCTCCCCTTTAAGTGAAGGGGAGAGTCATGGTGACGCAAGTCATCGCCGCGGTCCCTCCGCTCCGCTCCCACCTTCTGTCCTTCAGTTGCTGTCACCGCCCCGTATCCACCCCTCGGGTGTAGTCACCACCCCGTATCCACCCCTCGAGTGTAGTCACCACCCCGTATCCACCCCTCGAGTGTAGTCACCACCCCGTATCCACCCCTCGGGTGTAGTCACCACCCCCATTAATCTCCAAATAAGACGTTTGTAGAATCTGGTTTGGGGGAAAACTCACTGGGCATTTATTTTATTTGCAGCGTGGCACAGATTGACTTGCCACATGAAGGCTTTTAATTTTAAGTAAACAAGAACATAAGAACATAATCATTGGAGCAAGAGTAGGCCATTTGGCCCCTCGAGCCTGCTCCGCTATTAAATACGGCCATTGTTGATCTGATCTTGGCCTCAACGCCACGTTCCTGCCCGCTCCCCATAACCCTTGGCTCTTCTGTAGTTCAAAAAATCTGTCTATCTCCACCTTAAATATCTTCAATGACCCAACATTCACAGCTCTCTGGGGTAGAGAATTCCAAAGATTCGCAATCCTCTGAGAGAAGAAATTCCTCATCTCCGTTTTAAAAGGGCGACCCCTTATTCTGAAACTATGCCCCCTAGTTTTTTTCCCCACGAGGGGAAACATCCTCTCTGCATCTACCCTCGTCGCCAAATGTTATGTATGTAATAACTCGATAGACTGAATACTGTTAACTAACACAGGTACAAATCTGGCTCTGCTTTATTAGGGCCCAAAATGATTACACTACATGATGGCTTGTCGTTTATACCTGGGCCGCACACACGTGCGTACAGCCCAATAATCTCCGACAGTGGCGCCACCTGGTGGCTAGTAACTCCAAGCATACATCCGTGACAATATTCCCCCTTTAAGATATTAGTAATAGTCTTTTTACAAATTGAGACGGTCTGGGGCTTTCCGCTCCCGAGTTGATCGTCTCAGTTCAACTCCAGCCTTGGGCGAGCGTTCTGAGTCTGTTATGACTGGGGGCTGGGTAGCCGAACTGGTGGGCGTGGCAAAGACCATGTTAGGGATTGAAAGTCCAGATTCACTGACGACAGCAGGGTCCTCTGATGACTGAGGGTAGGTTGGTTGGTCACTGATTGTGTCTTCCTCAGACTGTTCCGGTTCATCCGTGTGTCGCAGCTTTATCTGATCAACATGTTTTCTGCATGTTTGCCCATTCTTGAGCTTAACGATAAACACTCTGTTACCCTCCTTGGCCATAACAGTACCGGCGATCCACTTGGGACCTTGACCATAATTTAGTGCATACACAGGATCGTTAACAGAAATGTCGCATAACACTGCAACGCGATCATAATACTGCTGACTTTGGCGTCTGTATTCAACATGATCGTTCAAGTCAGGGTGGACAAGAGAGAGCTTGGTCTTGAGACCTCTCTTCATCAATTGTTCAGCAGGGGGGACCCCGGTAAGCATGTGGGGTCTTGTCCTGTAACTAAGCAATATACATGACAAGCGAGTCTGCAGTGAACCTTGAGTTACACGTTTCATACTCTGCTTGATAGTTTGGACAGCATGCTCTGCTTGACCATTAGATGCGGGTTTGAATGGTGCTAACCTCACATGTTTGATACTTTTGAGTTTCATGAACTCTTGAAACTCCAGACGAGTGAAGCAAAGTCCGTTGTTGCTCACAACGATGTCGGACAGACCATGAGTGGCAAACATGATACGAAGGCTCTCAATGGCAGCTGTGGATGTACTGGATGACATGATTATACAGTCTATCCACTTGGAATATGCATTCACTACAACTAAAAACATCTTTCCCAGGAAGGAACCTGCAAAGTCGATGTGGATCCTGGACCATGGTTTCGAAGGCCACGACCACAGACTCAGCGGCGATTCTGCTGCTGCTTTACTTAGCTGCATGCAAGTGTTGCACTGATGCACACATGATTCCAGATCAGAGTCAATTCCAGACCACCATACATGAGACCTGGCAATGGCTTTCATCATCACAATACTGGGATGAGTGCTATGTAGATCATGTACAAATTTCTCTCTGCCTTTTTTAGGCATAACAACACGATTACCCCACAGTAAACAATTTGACTGAATGGATAGTTCATCTTTGCAATGGTTGTAAGGTTTGGTCTCATCAACCATTTGCTTGGGTTTGGCAGACCAATCATCATTAAGGACACAATGTTTCACAACCGATAATATCGGGTCCTGGCTGGTCCAGGTCTTAAGTTGTTGAGCCGTGACAGGGGTTCCTTCACTTTCAAAAGCATCCATAACTAACAGTAGGTCTGCAGGTTGTGGCATCTCCACCTCTGGTAACGGGCAAGGGCAGACGGCTCAGTGCATCGGCACAATTCTCGGTGCCAGGTCTATGGCGAATGACATAATCATCATTATCATCATAGGCAGTCCCTCAGGATCGAGGAAGGCTTGCTTCCACTCCTGAAGTGAGTTCTTTGGTGGCTGAACAGTCCAATACAAGAGCCACAGACTCTGTCACAGGTGGGGCAGATAGTCGTTGAGGGTGGGACTCGTTTGCCACACGCTCTTTCCACTGCCTGCGCTTGATTTCTGCATGCTCTTGCCGTTGAGATTCGAGGTGCTCAGCGCCCTCTCGGATGCGCTTCCTCCACTTAGGGCGGTCTTAGGCCAGGGACTCCCAGGTGTCAGTGGGGATGTCGCACTTTATCAGGGAGGCTTTGCGGGTGTCCTTGTAGCGTTTCCACTGCCCACCTTTGGCACGTTTACCGTGAAGGAGCTTCAAGTAGAGCACTTGCTTTGGGAGTCTCGTGTCTGGCATGCGGACTATGTGGCCTGTCCAGTGGAGCTGATCGAGTGTGGTCAGTGCTTCAATGCTGGGGATGTTGGCCTGAATGAGGACGCTGATGTTGGTGCGCCTGTCCTCCCAGAGGATTTGTAGGATCTTGCGGAGACATTGTTGGTGATATTTCTCCAGCAACTTGAGGTGTCTACTGTACATGGTCCATGTCTCTGAGCCATACAGGAGGGCAGGTATTACTACAGGCCTGTAGACCATGAGCTTGGTGGCAGTTTTGAGGGCCTGGTCTTCAAACACTCTTTTCCTCAGGCGGCCAAAGGCTGCACTGACACACTGGAGGCGGTGTTGGATCTCGTTGTCGATGCCTGCTCTTGTTGATAGGAGGCACCCGAGATATGGAAAGTGTTCCACGGTGTCCAGGGCCACACCGTGGGTCTTGATGACATAATCATGGGCAGATAATGTCAGTGCTCACCTCTGGATGCGGGACGATAATTGGTATTGATTCCTTTGTTTTCCGAAAACAATGAAATGAGTGGCTTGTGATCTGTTTCCAGTTCAAACTGAAGAGCAAACAGGGACTGATGCATCTTTTTAACCCCAGGCCCATAGGCTAGTGCTTCTTTTTCTACCTTGCTGTAGGCTCTTTCTGCCTTTGACAAACTTTTAGAAGCATACACAACAGGTTGTAGTTTACCCGACTCATGAGCTTGTTGGAACACGCAACCAACTCCATATAACGAAGCATCACAGGCCAATACTAGACGCTTACACGGATCATAATGTATCAGCAGCTTGTTAGAGCAAAGCAGATTAGTAGCTTTCTCAAAAGCTCTATCTTGAGACGCACCCCAAACCCAGTTGTCGCCTTTTCTTAGCAGCATGTGCAGTGGCTCTAATGAAGTGCTCAATCTAGGTAGGAAATTACTGAAGTAGTTGAGTAGACCAAGGAACGAACACAGCTCCATCACATTCTGAGACTTGGGTGCATTTTTGATGGCCTTGGTTTTCTTGTCCGTAGGCCTGATGCCGTCAGCAGCAATTTTCCTCCCCAGGAATTTGACTTCCGGTGCCATGAAGATGCACTTCGAACGTTTCACTCTGAGTCCCACTTTGTCCAGTCGATGTAGAACCTCTTCCACGTTGTTCAGATGTTCGGCGATGTCATGACCTGTGACCAGGATGTCATCTTGGAACACGATAGTTCTAGGGATGGACTTCAGTGGTCTCTCCACGTTCCTCTGAAATATGGCTACAGCTGAGCGAATTCCAAAAGGACATCTGTTGTCGATAAACAGTCCTTTATGAGTGTTGATGCACGTAAGTTTTTTCGACGTCTCGACCAGCTCCTGTGTCATGTAGGCCGACGTCAGATCCAGTTTAGTGAACAACTTCCCCCCGGCTAGCGTTACAAACAAGTCATCAGTCTTTGGTAACGGGTATTGATCCTGTTTTGAAACTCGGTTGATCGTAACCTTGTAGTCTCCACAAATACTGACACACTTCAAAACAGGAACAATGTGGTTGTCCCATTTGTTAAATTCGACCGGTGATATGACCCCTTAACGCTGGAGTCTGTCCTGTTCGATTTCGACCTTCTCCCTCACCATGTACGGAACCGCCCGAGTTTTATGATGGATGGGTCTTGCATCCGATCCTAGTGGATCTGCACCTTGGCTCCCATGAAATTGACGATGCCTGGTTCAAACAGCGAGGGGAACTTGCTCAGCACTGAAGAACATGGAGTACCATCCTCCGACGACAACTCTTTGATATCATTCCAATTGGATTAGATTTTTTTCCAGCCAATTCCTGCTAAACAGCGTTGGACCATTGCCTGGAACAATCCATAACAGTAAATCATGAACCGCACCATCATACGACACATTGACTACTGCACTGCCAATCACCCTTCTGAGTTCTTTAGTGTACTTACGCAACTTGGGATTGACTGGACTCAGCTTAGGCCTCACTGCCTTAGTATCCCACAGCTTGTCTAATGTCCTCTGGCTCAATATTGATTGACTCGCACCCGTGTCCAATTCCATCGGTACCAGCACACCGTTAAGTTTCACATTAATCATTATCGGTTGGCTCTTTGTTAGAAACGAATACAGTCCATACACTTCCTCCTCTGGTATCTTGGATTGCATATCCGGATCCGCGCTATACTGGTCAATATCCTCCACGTGGCGTGTCGCGGCACGTTTGCTCAGTTGCGGACACATGTGCTGGAGATGCCCCAGTCTCGAACAGCTTTTACAATGTACTATTTAAACCGACACTGATGAGGCCAATGATTGCCCCCACAACGCCAACACGGTGAAATCGGATTCATTCCCGTTGGCAGACTTTGAGCAGCCACAGGTTTCGCGTATGCAGTTGAGTAGGCCCTGCCATATGCAGCTCTG
This sequence comes from Pristiophorus japonicus, assembly GCF_044704955.1. Taxonomy (NCBI): domain Eukaryota; kingdom Metazoa; phylum Chordata; class Chondrichthyes; family Pristiophoridae; genus Pristiophorus; species Pristiophorus japonicus. Next base: position 283,956,416 of record NC_091978.1, read on the forward strand.
CCAAACGACGATACAATCTTGTTTACAGTAATTGCCGAGTTCCGATTCTTCGATGATATCTGCTTTAAGTTTTTGTCATGCATGCCTGGGCAATCGTGATGGCCTTGCTCAAATCCAGTTTCTCCGCCGTCAGTAGCTTACGCAGGATCATCTTGTGGTTGATGCTGATTACAAAGAAGTCCCGCAGCATGTCTCCCAACGTGTTTTCGAACTTACACGATACAGCTAGACATCTTAGGTCGGCAACGAATTCCGACACATCCTGGCCCTCAGAACGAACATGCTTGTAGAATCAATATCGTGAGATGATGATGCCTTCTTCTGGTTTGAGATGGTCACGTACCAGAGCACACAATTCCTCATAGTCCTTGTCCATTGGACTTGCAGGTGAGAGAAGATTCTTTATGAGTCCATAGATTTTCAGAACGCAAACCGTGAGGAAGACTGCCCTGTGCCTAACTGCGTCAGTGGGTTCCTCCATTTTGTTGGCCATGAAGTACTGGTCCAGGCGAGCTACAAAATCTGCCCTATCCTCTCCCTCCAGAATTCCAATTGTGCTCATTTTTTTTGCATGCGAAGGTTCTTAAGTTACCTCATTGCCAAATGTTATGTATGTAATAACTTGATAGACTGAATACTGTTAACTAGCACAGGTACAAACCTGGCTCTGCTTTATTCGGGCCCAAAGTGATTACATTACATGATGGCTTACCTTTTATACCTGGGCCGCACACATGTGCCTACAGCCCAATGACCTCCGACAGTGGCGCCACCTGGTGGCTAGCAACCCCAAGCCCCCTCAGAAACTTATATGTTTCAATAAGATCACCTCTCATTCTTCTAAACTCCAATGAGCTTAGACCCAACCTGCTCAAACTTTCTTCAAATGTCCAGAATTGCTACATTTTCACAAAGCTGGAGCAGGGGGAGGATAAAGCCGGTGCAGTGGGTGGGATTGGAGCTGCAACTAGATGTTTGTTTTGCTGCTGTTTTAAAAATGGTGCTAATGTCTCTGCATCATAAGACATGGAAATTAGCAGAAAAACAGACTTCAGTTATAAAGGTCACACTTTTAGTGCCTGGTTTACATTTCAAAAGTGTCTGTCAGTCTCACTAAATACCAGATTCAAAACCAGACAAATGGAGACCCTATTGCAGGCGTGAAGTGGGAATGGAGGGCAAAGCTCCTGAGCTCCTTCGCTGTCCACCAAACCTTGTGATTTCAGTGGCTCTCAGAAAGTGTTTACCACACTGCAGGTGACACCAGCCTTGATTCTGATGGCATGTGCAATAAAGTAAACTTGGCTGCATTGCTGCTTCCAAAGGGTTCAAGACTCACCACAATGGGTGGCTTCCATGGTTACTCCCTGAGCATGTAATTTCCATGTAAGCTGGAATGCGGGCCCCCGACCTGCGAGAGGACACCACCGCAGGTCGGGAGGGTAAAAAGCTGGAGTGCGCCACTACAACTTCCCAAGTGTGCGACGACTTTCAGGTGGGGGACTGGGTGATGTCATCAAGGCCTAGGTCGTCCGTTGGAGCATGGGCAGGAACAACGGCGGGGCCCAGGCACAGCGGAAGAGCGGGAAGTTCGGGTGGATGAGCGGCAAGAGATTGTGGCGGAGGTGCGGCGAATGTTTTGTGGTGTGACGGGAGATCGTGGCGGAGGAGCGGTGAGAGATCAGCGACGAGACATTGTGGCGGAGGTGTGGCAAATGAGGGTGTGGGGCCCAGAAGAGCCGAGGGCCCAGGGGCAGCACGGGCCTGCCCACACTGCGATATGTGTGTGCGCTAGGTCCGTGCAGCATAGCAGGTCTCCAGTCGTCCTGGTTTACCCTTGCCACTGGATAAAGGCCTAGCTCTGTCAAGCCCATGTGGTGGCTGATGTGCAACGGTCACCACACGTTAAAAAAATCCACACACAGGCATCTTCTACCCCTGGAGTTCAGGACTGGAATATCGGGTCCTCCATTGAAACATTCATGAACTCAACCCTTTTGGTGTGGAAACAAGTCATCCTCGTTCGAGGGACCGCCTATGATGATATGATCGACTTCCGGATCGGAGAGAAAAAAAACCAAAGAGTCGAATGTCGCTCAAGAGGTGACCTGAACTGCATCTGCGGTAAAAACCATCGAAACGGGATGGGAGCACCCCGTTTTGGGCGGGCAGCAATTTCTAACCTAGCATCTATTATCCACCTATCAAGGGCTCAAAAACCACACTTGCCAGTTGTCTAATGACCAAATAGTGTCTACCTTCCCCAGAGCAAAAAGCAGAGTCTTGTTGGCGGCTCAGTTGTCTTCAAGATAGTAAAGGGAGACTGGAATCAGATTAATCTTCTCTGGTAGACTTGGTAATCTTAAACCTAAGCCCGACCAACCTGCTTCATTGATAGGACTGGAAAGGACAGACCTACTACTGGTGGAAGTAATTCTTCATAATCAACTCGAGATAACCTCGAAAGCCAAAGGCCCTGAAATTCCGGCCTCCCCAGGTCCGTACGGACCCAGGAAGGCATCGCAAAAGCCGGTTTTCGGCACGCAATGCACATGCGCTGAAAACCGGCTTTTCCGACAGATGGCTGCATCTTGGGGAGAAGGACATTCCCACGGCAGAGATTGGGCTATTTGCCCATCTCTTGCCCTGCGAATGTCCTTAAAACTCTTGCGCCTGGTAAAAACAGGCGAATAGCCGACTTTTACCAGCGTAAAAGTTTAAAAACATATAACAATAACATTTAAAAATACATATTTATGTTAAAAACCCTGCCTACGCAGATAATTTAATTTTAAATCATAATTAAAACTTTTTTTTAAAATCAGCAAATATTTTTGTTTCAGAACATTTCTATCAACTTTAATTTCTGTAATGCATTTATGAGGTTTATAAAAAAAATGTTTATGTAGTGTTTGGGTGTGTTTCTCATTCATAGTAATAGGAGTTTCAGACTTACGAAACTCCTATTACTATGAATGAGAAAATACTTTACAGTGATTGGGTGTCCAGACCCATGTGACTCCTACGGACATGCCCACGTGAACGCGCTCCGTTGCGCAAGAAGAAGAGGCCTCGAGTCCGGGATTTCTGGTGAGCATTCGACCAAAAGGTGAGTGCGCATCTTTTCTCCTATTTTTAGTCAAATGCCCGCGGGAAGAAGAAACCTGGATTTCAGGGCCTACGTCTAAAGGTGGTCAGGCTGGAGAAGCAGCAGAAGCACACCATTGCTCTTTATTGTGTGAGGTTTGACCTCCAAAAGACCTTTACCGACACTGGGTGGTCAATAAACCTTGGCTTTTGCCAAATTTACCTAATTGCTTTGGGCTTGGGTAACTGGGGTTCATCCCTACAGACAGAACATGCTTTCCTAATAAGACAAAACAAAACACTACTAGCATATTTCACAGTGATTTGGTTTGGTGACTCATTCACAGTGAAGGGTTACCACAAATGTTAGACATCTGGCTGACCAAAAAAACACATTGGTTTATAATTAAAATTTCTCTTTGATGGAATTTGAACCCAGGTAGTCTTGTGAGTGCTACCTTGGAGTTCAATAAATCTAGGGGTGAACAAACTGCTTGCAGTGGTATCAAACGTGCAGCCCACAGAACAGTTTCATCTGCCCCCATGAATGTTCAAGTTAGGAGTAAATAAATTATATTTTGGGTTGACCAAGCAGCAGTTAATCTGGAATAGTGGCAGTGGGCGAAAGTAATAAAACCAGCACATCATTGAGCCAAAAATCGTGGTCTCTACGGGCACGTACGATGTGCACACGCACAGGTAAGTGCCGGTTCTCAGTGCGCAATGCGCATGTGCTGATGTCCGGCACTTGTGATCTGTCACACATCCTTGGGAGAAGGGCCTTCGCGACCAGAGAATTGTTTGCCCAACTCTTGCCCAGCGAATTTCCTTCAAACTCTTTTGAAGAGCTTTAAAAGATAGAAAAATAAAATGTTATCAATATTTTTTATATTAAAAACCCTGTCCATTAAGATAAGTTTATTTTTATTCCTATTAAAACATTAAAAAAATTTCAAAAAAATAAATTTTGATCTAAAACATTAAATTAAATTAAATTTCAATTAATTTTAAATATGTGAAGTGTTTTTCTTATTTATTTAAAATGTTTGCGTTTTTGGGGGTATCCCCATTCATAGAAATGGTGATTTCCGTACAAATGGAAGGCATGATTACTGTGAATGGGGTACGCCACTTTCATTGGTTGGCCTGGATGCATCATCATCCTCATAGGCAGTCTCTCGGAATCGAGGAAGGCTTGTTTCCACTCTTAGAATGAGTCCTTAGGTGGCTGAACAGTCCAATACGAGAGCCACAGTCCCTGCCACAGGTGGGACAAACAGCCGTTGAGGGGAAGGGAAGGTGGGACAGGTTTGCCGCACGTTCTTTCTGCTACCTGCGATTGTCTTCTAAATGTAGTTGGTAATGAGACTCGAGGCGCTCAGCGCCCTCCCGGATGCACTTCCTCCACTAAGGCTGGTCTTTCGCCAGGGACTCCCAGGTGTCGGTGGGGATGTTGCACTTTATCAGGGAGGCTTTGAGGGTGTCCTTGTAACTTTTCCTCTGTCCACCTTTGGCTTGTTTGCCATGAAGGAGTTCCGAGTAGAGCGCTTGCTTTGGGAGTCTCGTGCCTGGCATGCGAACAATGTGGCCTGCCCAGCGGAGCTGATCAAGTGTGGTCAGTGCTTCAATGCTGGGGATGTTGGCCTGGGCGAGGATGCTGATGTTAGTGCGTTTGTCCTCCCAGGGGATTTGTAGGATCTTGCGGAGGCACCGTTGGTGGTATTTCTCCAACGACTGAGGTGTCTACTGTACATGGTCCATGTTTCTAAGCCATACAGGAGGTTGGGTATTACTACAGCCCTATAGACCATGAGCTTGATGGTAGATTTGAGGGCCTGGTCTTCGAACATTCTTTTCCTCAGCCGGCCGAAGGCTGCGCTGGCGCACTGAAGGTGATGTTAAATCTCCTCATCAATGTCTGCTTTTGTTGATAAAAGGCTCCCGAGGTATGGGAAATGGTCCACATTGTCCAGGGCCACGCCGTGGATCTTGATGACTGGGGGGTAGTGCTGTGCGACGAGGACAGGCTGGTGGAAGACCTTTGTCTTATGGGTGTTTAGCGTAAGGCCCATGCTTTCGTACGCCAAAGCAAATATGTTGACTATGTCATGTTCTGTAAACTGGATGGTCGACGGGGTGACAGCTCCCTAGGGAGCTCTCTGCTGCACAACGATCACCTTCTGCCATCCAGCAACTTCCCATCCCCAGCTTCCCCCCCTTCACTATCTAAACCTCCTCAGCCCTAATAGACGCTACTACGGGGTCTTGGACACTTAAACCCCTGCTCTAAGCCCAACCCTACGAATCCCACGGGCTCGGGCCTACCTCAGGCTTCACCACGCCATCAGCAACAGCGACCGGGGTCCTTGATCCATGACGACGCCCGGCGAGCAGCTGAGCCTCCAACCTTGCGACCGGGATATCACCTCCCCTCCAGCGACAGGCTTACATCCCTCCAGCGGCGGGCCTCATCCCTCTGGATGCACATGCGCTGCTGGAATACATGGGCCCCTACGCTGGACTGCGAATGGAGGCTTCGGAGTGCAAGTCTACGTTCCTCCGAGATCACCAGGTACTTTCGTAAAAAACATTTTGGTTGGAGGCATCCGCCCACAGAAAGCTTCCGACCGCAGTTTCTGGGCCATTATATCCTTTACTATTTACCATCAACAATGTCATGCGCTTTCAAAAAGGCATTCCTTAAATTCATACAGTCCTCTCCACAATTTAAAAAAAATTAGTCAGTGCTGTAAATAACTATCAACACAAAATCAGCATATTAATAACATAATAAACATAGTCAGAAATTCATGAAGTTTGCTTGTGGTGCAAGTGAGGAATAGGAAGAACATCTTTTTTCCTTCAGGTGGAACACTGATTCCCTGGGAAATTAGCGGGCAGCAGTGGAGAGAGGTGACTGAGCAGGTAAGTGCCAGCAACGTTCCTGGGATCTGGAAAAGGTGTGGGAAGAAATTTAGGGGTAAAATTTAAGAACATAAGAACATAAGAATTAGGAACAGGAGTAGGCTATCTAGCCCCTCGAGCCTGCTCCGCCATTCAATAAGATCATGGCTGATCTGGTCGTGGACTCAGCTCCACTTACCCGCCCTCTCCCCGTAACCCTTAATTCCCTTCTTGGTTAAAAATCTATCTATCTTTGACTTGAAAACATTCAATGAGCTAGCCTCAACTGCTTCCTTGGGCAGAGAATTCCACAGATTCACAACCCTCTGGGAGAAGAAATTCTTTCTCAACTCAGTTTTAAATTGGCTCCTCCGTATTTTGAGGCTGTGCCCCCTAGTTCTAGTCTCCCCTACCAGTGGAAACAACCTCTCTGCCTCTATCTTGTCTATCCCTTTCATTATTTTAAATGTTTCTATAAGATCACCCCTCATCCTTCTGAACTCCAATGAGTAAAGACCCAGTCTACTCAATCTATCATCATTTCTGCAGGGTTTCTCCTCCCGCTCTTGCCCACACTTGTTTCTTCTTCCTCTCAGCAGGCATAATATGCTAAGCTGGTTTACACATTTTCAAAGCACTGCAACAGGGCACACATTAACACACTCCCACTTTTCTTGTAGGAGAAGTTAGCACAAAAATGAAGGGAGACTTCAAGGACAGGAAGAGTTCCGCTAAATTGCAAACTTTGACACCAATATGTGCAGGAAAGTGGAGTTCAGGCCAAGATCAGATCAGCCATGATCTAATTGAATGGCAGAGCAAGCCCAAGGGGCCAATTGGCCTACACCTGCTCCTATTTCTTAGGTTTTTATGTATGAGAATAGCGGCAGTATTGATTGACAGCTTGTTATCCTATTCTCCTGTCATGCTACACAGGGGCATTTGTCTTGTGTTGGCTGCAATGATATCTGTCCTATCAGCTTAGTTACTATCAACAACAACAACTTGTAATTATATAGCGCCTCTAATGTAGTAAAACGTTCCAAGACGCTTTACAGGAGTATAGTGAGAAAAAAATGTGACACCGAGCCACATAAGGAGAAATTAGGGCAGGTGACCAAAAGCTTGGTCAAAGAAGTAGGTTTTAAGGAATGTCTTAAAGGTGGAAAGAGAGGTAGAGAGGCAGAGAGGATTAGGCAGAGAATTCCAGAGCTTAGGGCCTAGGCAACAGAAGGCACGGCCACCAATGGTTGAGCGATTATAATCAGGGATACTCAAGAGGGCAGAATTAGAGGAGTGCAGATATCTCGGGGGTTGTGAGGCTGAAGGAGATTACAGAAATGGGGAGGGGCAAGATCATGCAGGGATTTGAAAACAAGAATGAGAATTTTGAAATTGAGACGTTGCTTAACCGCAAGCCAATGTAGGTCAGCGAGCACAGGGGTGATGGATGAGCGGGACTTGGTGCGAGTTAGGACACGGGCAGCCGAGTTTTGGATCACCTCAAGTTTGCATAGGGTAGAATGTGAGAGGCCAGACAGGTGTGCTTTGGAATACTCAAGTCTAGAGGTAATAAAGGCATGGATGAGGGTTTCAGCAGCAGATGAGTTAAGGCTTAGGGCGTAGATGGGCGATGTTACGGAGGTGTAAATAGGCGATCTTAGTTATGCTGCGGATATGTGGTTGAAAGCTCATTTCAGGGCCAATTATGAAACTACGGTTGCGAACAGTCTGGTTCAGCCTCAGACAGAAGTTGGGGAGAGGGATGGAGTCACAGGCTAGGGACTGGAGTTTGTGGCGGGGACCAAAAACAACGGCTTCAGTCTTCCCAATATTTAATTGGAGAAAAATTCCGCTCATCCAGAACTGGATGTCTGACAAGCAGTCTGACAATTTAGAGACTGTGGGGGGATCGAGAGAAGTGGTAGTGAGGTAGAGCTGGGTGTCATCAGCATACATGTGGAAACTGACGCTGTATTTTCGGATGATGTTGCCAAGGGGAAACATGTTGGGGGCCAAGGATAGATCCTTGGGGGACACCAGAGATATCGATGTGGGAGTGGAAAGAGAAGCTATTGCATGTGATTCTCTGGCAATGATTAGATAGATAAGAATGGAACCAGGCGAGTGCCGTCCCACCCAGCTGGCGAAGGTGGAGAGGCATGGAGAAGGATAGAGTGGCCAGCCGCGTTAAAGGCTGCAGACAAGTCAAAAAGGATGAGGAGGGATAGTTTTTCTTTTGTCAGAGTCACAAAGGATGTAATTTGTGACTTTGATGAGAGGTGTTTCGGTACTGTGGCAGGCGCAGAAACTAGATTGGAGGATTCAAACATGGAATTGCGGGAAAGATGGGCATGGATTTGGAAGGCGACATCATGTTTAAGGACATTGGAGAGGAAATGGAGGTTGGAGATGGGGCGGTAGTTTGCAAGGGTGAAGGGGTCAAGGGTTTGTTTTTTGAGAGGGGTGATGACGGCAGATTTGAGGGAGAGGAGGACAATATCCTCTCTCAGGATGACAACATTCCTGTTCCCACCGCTCTCACTCCGCCAGTGCCCTTACTGTTGCCTGTCAGCCAGCCAGCCCAGGCTGAGATGGTGCAGTCTGAAGCTGGGCCTTCTAGGCCCAGAGCTGCTCAAGGTCATGCTCCAAGGCAGTCTCCTCAATTTAATGTCAGCAGCCTTCCACCACCCATTAAAATAAGTAAATGGCGGATATGTTGAATAATTACTTTGCATCAGTATTTACAGTAGTGGAATTGTTGGGAAATTACTCGCCTATAATTAAGGATGAGGTGACTGAACACCTTGAAAATTTTCAACTAATCTGAGACAGCCAGCATGGGTTTGTAAAGGTTTGGTCATGCCTAACAAACCTGACTGAAGTTTTTGAAGGGGTGACTAAAGTATTCGACAGGAGAATGTCCATGAATCTTATTTGCAGGGACTTCCAGAAGGCACTTGATAAAGTTGCATTTGATAAAGTCCCTCATCAGAGACTAAAGTTGAAGCCCACGGAATTGAAGGCAAATTATTGACTGGTTATAGAAATTAGCTGAGCAGCAGGAGACAGAGGAGTAGAAATTCACCTCCGCCCTAAACGGGGCGCACCTTCCGTTTTTTGAAGTTTTTCTCTGCCGCATGGGTTGCGGCGGAGATGCCGTCGATATTCGGTACTTGGAAGTTTTTTGCTGGTCAGGACGGTTGTAGTTGTGGCTGAGGGGCGGAAGTGCCCTTGAGCGGCTCAGCCGCCCCGATTACTCACCAGCGCCGCGCTAATGATGTCAGCGCGTCGCTGATGATGTCAGCATTGACGTGTCACAGATCAGGTCACAAATCAGCCATGATCTCATTGAATGGCGGAACAGGCTCAAGAGGCTGAATGGCCTACTCCTGCTCCTGTGCTGCAGCCACTCGGGAAGCACCTCATAGGTGTACAAAAAGTGGTAAAAGCACACGGAAGAAGCACTAAGAGAATGCACAAGGGTGATTAGTATATTTCTGTATGCTTTATATAATGATTGAATTCATAAAATTGGTTTGAAATAAAAACTTAACATAAGAATTAAGAGCAGGAGTAGACCATTCGGCTCCTCGAGCCTGCTCCGCCATTCAATAAGATCATGGCTGATCTTCTATCTTAACTCCACTTTCCTGAATGATCCCCATATCCCTTGATTCCTTTAATATTCAAGAATTTATCGATCTCTTTCTTGAATATACTCAACGACTGAACATCCACAGCCCTCTGGGGCAGAGAATTCCAAAGATTCCAAAGATTTCCTCATCTCAGTCCTAAATGACTGACCTCTTATTCTGTGACCCCTGATTCTAGACTCCCGAGCCAGAGGAAACATCCTCCCTGCATCTACCCTGTCAAGCCCTGTAAGAATTTTGTATGTTTCAATGAGATCACCTCTCATTCTTCTAAACTCTAAAGAATATAGGCCTAGTCTACTCAATCTTTCCTCATAGGACAATACCCCGTCCTAGGAATCAGACTGGTGAAACCTTTGTTGTACTCCCTCTTTGGCAAGTATATCCTTAAACGTCCGGTGGTCATGAAAGACGCAATATAAATGCAAGGCTTTCTCTTTGCTTTTTCCTCAGGTAAGGAAACAAAAACTGTACACAATACTCCAGGTGTGGTCTTACCAGGGCCCTATATAATTGCAGGGAGACATAAGAACATAAGAACATAAGAATTAGGAACAGGAGTAGGCCATCTAGCCCCTCAAGCCTGCTCCGCCATTCAACAGGATCATGGCTGATCTGGCCGTGGACTCAGCTCCACTTACCCGCCCGCTCCCAGTAACCCTTAATTCCCTTATTGGTTAAAAATCTATCTATCTGTGACTTGAATACATTCAATGAGCTAGCCTCAACTGCTTCCTTGGGCAGAGAATTCCACAGATTCACAACCCTCTGGGAGAAGAAATTCCTTCTCAACTCAGTTATAAATTGGCTCCCCCGTATTTTGAGGTTGTGCCCCCTAGTTCTAGTCTCCCCGACCAGTGGAAACAACCTCTCTGCCTCTATCTTGTCTATCCCTTTCATTATTTTAAATGTTTCTATAAGATCCCCCCTCATCCTTCTGAACTCCAACGAGTAAAGACCCAGTCTACTCAATCTATCATCATAAGGTAACCCCCTCATCTCCGGAATCAGCCTCATGAATCGTCTCTGTACTCCCTCCAAAGCTAGTATATCCTTCCTTAAGTAAGGTGACCAAAACTGCATGCAGTACTCCAGGTGCGGCCTCACCAATACCCTATACAGTTGGAGAAGGACCTCCCTGCTTTTGTACTCCATCCCTTTTGCAATGAAGGCCAACATTCCATTTGCCTTCCTGATTACCTGCTGCACCTGCAAACTAACTTTTTGGGATTCATGCACAAGGACGCCCAGGTCCCTCTGTACCCCAGTATGTTGTAATTTCTCCCCATTCAAATAATATTCCCTTTTACTGTTTTTTTTCCCAAGGTGGATGACCTCACACTTTCCGACATTGTATTCCATCTGTCAAACCTTAGCCCATTCGCTTAACCTATCTAAATCTCTTTGCAGCCTTTCTGTGTCCTCTACACAACCCCCTTTCCCACTAATCTTTGTTTCATCTGCAAATTTTGTTACACTACACTCTGTCCCCTCTTCCAGGTCATCTATGTATATTGTAAACAGTTGTGGTCCCAGCACCGATCCCTGTGGCACACCACTAACCACCGATTTCCAACCCGAAAAGGACCCATTTATCCCGACTCTCTGCTTTCTGTTCGCCAGCCAATTCTCTATCCCCATGCTAATACATTTCCTCTGACTCCACGTACCTTATCTTCTGCAGTAACCTTTTGTGTGGCACCTTATCGAATGCCTTTTGAAAATCTAAATACACCACATCCATCGGTACACCTCTATCCACCATGCTCGTTATATCCTCAAAGAATTCCAGTAAATTAGTTAAACATGATTTCCCCTTCATGAATCCATGCTGCGTCTGCTTGATTGCACTATTCCTATCTAGATGTCCCGCTATTTCTTCCTTAATGATAGTTTCAAGCATTTTCCCCACTACAGATGACAGCTTGGGCTGGATTTTCGCTTTAATGATTTTGGGGCGGTAATGGCAGTGAAACGGTAAAGTTTGCGCCCGGGAGCAGTTTGCGCCTCAGTCATCAAAATTGGGTAGCTGGGCCCTGAGTCTGGAGCACAGCGCTAAGGGAGGCGTTGTACACCTGTCTTGGGCATTAGCATAGGAAAATCCCGAGCTTAAAGAGCCAGGCCGGGAGACGTCTGGGGAGAAACAAAAAAACCTGAAAAAAAACACAAAAACATTCCCAATACATAGCCCATGCCACAACATAAATTGCAAAAAAAATTAAAACAAAAAACAATCACACTTACCTTAGGACTGCATTACTTACCTCTCTGCACATAGTTGGACCGACCGATTTCCCAGGCAGTGCGGGGCGTACGGATTGAACGGGAGTCAAAATGCGCGCTGGTGTCACAACCAAGGGTGTTGCACACTGGCACAACTCTTCCGGACGGTGTTGTTCCACCGCAAAACTGGCCCTGAAAACCCCTGCGGGGCGCTGGAGGCTAATCGCCCGCCCAGAAGACCTTACCGCCGCCATTGCCGCCGCTCCCGGGTGAAAAACGGAGCACAAAACACCGGAAAAATCCGCTCCTATTACTCATAGTAAAATCCTCTTGTAATAAAGGCCACCACACCATTTGCTTTCCTCATTGCTGTATGTTAACTTTCAGTGTTTCGTGTACAAGGACACCCAGGTCCCGCTGAACACCAACATTTCCCAATCTCTCACCATTTAAAAAGCTGTTTTTCTTTTTTTCCGAACCAAAGTGGATAACTTCACATTTCTCCACATTATGGACCCAAGTTTCCACAAGAAAAAAAACGGGCGCCCCTCCGAGCTGGGCCCCCGTTTTTCGCGCCTAAAAAAATCCTCGGTATTCTCCACCTACTTACAGGTCCTCTGGCCCTCGGCGCAGCCAGCACAAGCTGTGGGGGGGCGGAGCCAGGTCCCGGCGCTGAAAACAGTGCCGGAACCTCTGCACATGCGCGCTACAGTCGGCACGCAAGTGCAGTAGCTCCAGGCGCCGAACTGTGTGGGAGGGGCCCGAAGCACGCAGCCCCTAGCCCTGGCTGAATGGCCTCAGTGGGGCTGCGTGAATGAGGCTCCTCCCATGGCCAGCTCCTGCTCTCCCCCCTCGCCCCGACCTGACACTCGCTCCCCCCCCGACCCCCCGCTGACCAGACCCGACCCGACACCCGCTCCCCCCCCCCCAGCCCCGACCCGACATCCGCTCCCCCCCCGCCCCGACACCCGCTCCCCCCCCGCCCCGACCCGACACCTGCTCCCCCCCCCCCCCGAGACCCGCTCTCCCCCCCCTCGCCCCGACACCCGCTCCCCCCCCCGCCCCGACCCAACACCCGCTCCCCCCCCCCGACCCGAGACCCGCTCCCCCCCCCCCGCCGACCAGACCCGACTCGACACCCGCTCCCCGCCCCCCCGCCCCGCCGACCAGACACCCGCTCCCCCGCCGACCAGGCACCCGCCCCGACCCGAGACCCGACACCCGCTCCCCCCCCGCCCCGACCCGACACCCGCTCCCCCCCCCGCCCCGACCCGACACCCGCTCCCCCCCGCCCCGACACCCGCTCCCCGCCCCCCCGCCCCGCCGACCAGACCCGACTCGACACCCGCTCCCCGCCCCCCCGCCCCGCCGACCAGACACCCGCTCCCCCGCCGACCAGGCACCCGCCCCGACCCGAGACACGACACCCGCTCCCCCCCGCCCCGACCCGACACCCGCTCCCCCCCCCGACCCGAGACCCGACACCCGCTCCCCCCCCCGACCCGAGACCCGACACCCGCTCCCCCCCCGCCCCGACCTGACACCCGCTCCCCCCCCCGACCCGAGACCCGACACCCGCTCCCCCCCCGCCCCGACCCGACACCCGCTCCCCCCCCCGTCCCGACCCGACACCCGCTCCCCCCCGCCCCGACACCCGCTCCCCCCCCCCGCCCCGCCAACCAGGCACCCGCCCCGACCCGAGACCCGCTCCCCCCCCGCCCCGACCCGACACCCGCTCCCCCCCCCGTCCCGACCCGACGCCCGCTCCCCCCCGCCCCGACACCCGCTCCCCCCCCCCGCCCCGACACCTGCTCCCCCCCGAGACCCGCTCTCCCCCCCCCGCCCCGACCCGAGACCCGCTCCCCCCCCCGCCCCAACCCGACACCCGCTCCCCCCCCCCCGCCGACCAGACCCGACCCGACACCCGCTCTCCCCCCCCCCCCGAGACCCGACACCCGCTCCCCCTCAGCCCACCCGCCCCGAGACACGCTTCCCCCCCCGCCCCGACCCGACAGACCCGACCCGCGCTCCTGTTCACCGACCCTCCCCCCCCACCCCACCCGCTCTCTCTCCCCCCCGCTCTCTCTCTCCACCCCCCCGCTCCCTCCCTCCCCCCCCATCTCTTCCCCCCCCCCCCCGCTCTCCTGCTCCCTCCCTCCCTCCCTCTCTCTCTCTCTCTCTCTCCCTCCCTCTCTCTCTCTCTCTCTCTCTCTCCCCCTCCCTCCCCTCCCTCCCCCCTCTCCCTCCCTCCCCCTCCCTCCCTCTCTCTCTCTCCCTCCCTCTCTCCCCCTCTCTCCCCCTCCCTCCCCTCTCCCTCCCTCTCTCTCTCTCTCTCTCCCCCTCCCGCTCAGCGGCACGAACGGCTGCACCATTCTCCCTGGCTGAAGCACTTTCACACAGGTCGGAAGATGGTTTATTTTATCTTTTCTTGGCTTATAAATGTTTATTCAGGTTAGATTTATTTGTATAATATTTGTAGAAGTATAAATAAGTATTTATTGTCGAATTTAATGAGTTCCCTTCCCCCCCCTCCCCCCCACCTCGTTCTGGACGCCTAATTTGTAACCTGCGCCTGATTTTTTAATGTGTAGAACAGGTTTTTTCAGTTCTACAAAAATCTTCACTGGCTCCATTCTACTTTAGTTTGGAGTACATTTTCACTGTGGAAACTTTCAAATCAGGCGTCAGTGGCCGGACACGCCCCCTTTTGAAGAAAAAATTCTGTTCTAAACTAGAACTGTTCTACCTGACTAGAACTGCAGAAAAAAAAATGTGGAAAATTGCGATTTCTAAAATAGTCCGTTCTCCACCAGTTGCTCCTAAAAATCAGGCGCGAATCATGTGGAAACTTGGGCCCCATATTCCATTTGCCATGTTCTTGTCCACTCACTTAGCCTGTCTATATCCTCTTGAAGTCTCTTTGCATCCTCCTCACAACTTCCATTCCCACCTAGCTTTGTATCATCAGCAAACTTGGATATATTACTTTTGGTCCCCTCATCCAAATCATTGATATAGATTGTGAATAGCTGAGGCCCAAGCACTGATCCTTGTGGCACCCCACTAGTTACAGTCTGCCAACCCGAAAATGACCCGTTTATTCCTACTCTCCGTTTTCTGTCCGTTAACCAATCCTCAATCCATGCTCGCATATTACCCCCAATCCCACGAGTCCAAATTTTGTTCAATAACCTCTTGTGTGGCACCTTATCGAATGCCTTCTGAAAATCCAAATACACCACATAAACTGGTTCCCCCTTATCTATTCTGCCAGTTACAATCTCAAAAAACAGATTTGTCAAACATGATTTCCCGTCCATAAATCCGTGTTGACTCTGCCCAATCCTATTATTATTTTCAAAGTGCCCTGTTACCACGTTCTTAATAATAGATTCAAGCATTTTCCCTACTACTGATATCAGGCTAACTGATCTGT
Source organism: Pristiophorus japonicus (assembly GCF_044704955.1). Lineage (NCBI taxonomy): Eukaryota > Metazoa > Chordata > Chondrichthyes > Pristiophoridae > Pristiophorus > Pristiophorus japonicus. Next base: position 283,971,722 of record NC_091978.1, read on the forward strand.
AGTTCCCTGTTTTCTCCCTTCCTCCTTTCTTAAATAGTGGGGTTACATTTGCTATCCTTCAATCTGCGGGAAATTTTCTAGAATCTGTGGAATTTTGGAAGATGACAACAACTATCTATATAGCCACCTCTTTCAAAACCCTAGAATGTAGTAGGCCATCAGGTCCAGAGGATTTATTGCTTTTCAGTCCCATTAATCTCTCCAGTAATATTTTTTACCAATACTAATTTCTTTCAGTTCCTCATTCACGCTAGACCCTTGGTTCTCCACTATTTCCGTGTGTGGAAATCAGAAAGGGGATGGTGTGATGGTCAATGATAGAGGAAAGGTAAGGATCATGAGACTGTTGGTGAATGGGAAGGTGTGTTTCAGGTTACTGGTATTGTTCATAAATTATTTGATCACATGGAGCTTGGGCAGAAAAGCCTGTCTATGTTGTATCCCCCCCTTCCTTTTTCTATTCTTCCACTTCCTGTTGTACTTCCTCCTCTTCTGCCACTTGCTCCTCCTACTCTTCTCGTGCTCCTGCTCCTCAGCTTCTCATGTGATAGGTGGTGGCAAGGGCTGTTCGATCATAATGGCAAGGTCGTACAGTATGCAGCATATTACCACAAATCTTGATATCCGCTCAGCTAAGTACTGCACGGCTCTTAGAGTGGTCTGGGCAGTGGAAGCTTAAGGACGCTGATGGTGTGCTCTATAATGTTTCTTGTGGCAGCATGGCTCTCATTGTAGTCCTACTGTGCACGTGTGTGTGGGTCCCGGACTGAAATCATGAGCCATGTCATGAGTGTATAGCCCTTATCACCCAGTAACCAGCCTCTAACTTGCCATGACGCGTCAAATACACTTTGCACAGAGGAGTGCTGCAGGATGAAGGAATCATGAGTGCTGCCATGATAACAGGCATTCACCTGCATGATCTGCTGCCTGTGTTTGCACACCAGCTGCACATTGAAGGAGTGAAATCCCTTTTGGTTCATGAAAAAGGCAGAGTTCACATGAGGCGCACACAAGGCAATGTGCATTCAGTCAATGGCATCCTGCAACATGGGGCAGCGTACAATCCATGCAAACCCTTGTGCTCACTCCACCTGCTTATCTCTAGCAAGAGGGAATGAGATTAAATAGTTTCTCTGTTTATAAAGATCCTCAGTTACGTCCCTTATGCAGCAGTGCACTGCAAACTGCGAGATGGTGCTCGTATCTCCAGCAGCAGCCTGGAAGCAGCCTGACACATTAAAGTTCTTGCCCTGCTTTGTGGCTGCAGTTGTGGCTTCAGCAGTTGGCAGATTTCAGTTTTGACCTCCTTTGTGAAACGAAGATGTCTCAAGCACTGGTCCTCACTGAAGCTGAGGTGAGGGAATTAATCCCTAAAGACCCTCTGCAGATATGGCCTCCTTGCTCTTCTAGCAGCTTGTCCTGCTCCGTTTGGCCTCTCTTCATTCTCCCAGTCATATTCAATTCCCAAAGGAGACCCTACCAGGCCATTCATGTCTGGAAGCAACTTCTTTCAGCATAAGCTTTCAAACGAACTAAAAAGTACTTCAACACTAGCCAGACCAATCCCTGTAGAATATTCAAACTTTAGCCAAGTGTCGGAAACCTCCAAAACACGTCCAATTGCACCAGCACCCAGAAAAACTAATCCAGCACCAAACCTATATGTAATTCATGATCCCTTTAAATAACACTGGTCGGGGAGGGCGGGGGCATTCTGTTTAACATTGTGTTCAGCTGTGCCAGGTTAAGACAAGGGGGTGGCTGGAGTGTGCAGTTGGAAAATGGCAGCGCTGGCATCAACTCAGCGCTGTACACAGATTGACGTCATGATCTGCCTGCTCTGCAAGTTGCCAGCCATCGTTAGGTGAGTGTGTGCAAACCCCTTTACCAAGATGGAATCCTGTGCACTTCCCATCGGAAGTGTGCTCGGGCATCTCGGACCCTATTTTAGCATGTTAGGTGGCCACGCAGCGCCTAAAAAATGGGCACTACGCAGCCCTAGTTAGCCTTGACTACCTCTGGGGTACTAGTCCAGTACCATAACAACTAGGCTCCCTGACACATGCACTCCTGGTTCTCGAGAGGGGTGGTGGTTCAAGAGGAGTCTGGTAAAATGGCTGTCAGAAAAATGGTGTTTAAAAGCCAAACTATAATGCCTAGTGAGATGAAAAGAAGCTCTCCCCAGGACCACATCTAAATATTTGGACAGAAACCTGTCCATGAAGTAAGCTTTTCTTAGCTACAGCTGAGACATAGCCACGGAATAGCTAGTCATTGCATATACTGGTTAAATGTCTGCTAAGTTACTTGAGAAGTAACAAATCAACTATATCAGAGGTAAATTTGGATTGATCAGAATTGAAGCATTAACACTATCACTAAAGTGGCAAAAGGCAGCAACTGGCAGAAATTAAGCAGGATTTCACAGGGAAGAACATGAGTTGGAATAAACCCAGAAAATAGGGATTTCAATTCTCCAAGAATTAAAAGTGGAAAAAATACACTTTGGATTAAAATTAGAAACATACCACAGTAATTTCCGCAAGGGTTCTTCCAATTTCCCGCTGTAACCTTGGCAGAAGATTGGCGGAAACCCCAGAGAATTCTTAAAGGCTGTTCGCACCATTTTTCCGGGATTTCCACCAAAGTTACAGCAGAAGATCGGGAGAACCCCCCCCATGGAATTTTACTCATCTGTCTTCTTAAAAACAGATATATTAATTTTGAGATGTGTCCAGACTATATATTAATCATGTTTTTATAACGAACATTATTAATGATCATTTTTCCAAAAGTATGTTGGAAAATGCACATATTGGGCTAGAATATGCTGAAAAAATAACAGCATCTGGACAACACACACCATTATTAATGTGCAAATCAGCCAGCAACTTGTGGCGAGGAAGCGATACCCCGTGAATTGCGGATCGCTCCAAGTTGCTGGATGATATGCGGCACTCTGCCATTAGCTAAGTGAAAACGGCATCTCGCCCTTAAACTCTGTAAGTTTGATGACGTTGCTGTATTTGCATATTAATTGCCCATTAAACTTGTCACAGAAAGTTAAACATAGTATCTAATAGCATAAGCACCCTTTTAACAACGTGCTAATTGTTAATGTCTGCCAATCAAGCTCTGGCCCAGAAAGTGTGGAATCGCATTCCTTCAGGTTGTGAATTGTTGGTGGAGATTTATTAAATGACAATTTTTAAATTAAAAACAATCTTTCTTTTCCTTTCTCTATCTCTCTCTTATTCCAATCTTTCTTTCCCTCTCTTTATTTCACTTTCTGTACCTGATTTGACATTGAATTCATCCACTCTAATTCACCCTCCTTCTCAGTCCTTCCTCTGTTTATTTCTCAATCCTTAAGTCTCATTGGTAAAGGAGAAACACTGTTTTTTTCCGTTGTTTAACAAGGTCCCAGGTGCCCTGTTGCCCTCACTGCTTCATTATCAGCTCGTACTTCCAACAACTTGCAGGGCAAAACATTTTTGAGCTGAAGGGTGCAGGAAAAAGTTTAACTAACCGGTGCCCTGCTTCAGCAAATTCCAGCTCATTAAGCAAGACCTTGACCATCCTCCGTTGCTATACATTCTTTAGGGAATGTGAGGATAGTTTGCCAAACCAGAATCTTTTTACATTTACATTTGCAGCACCAAGTCTGTCAGGAGCCTGCAGCAACTAATCTCATTTCAATATCATTAACACACAGCTACAATCAATTTACTGTGCGAGAGTGGCAGAAGCATTCTCTGATTGGCTAATAAAACCCATGCCTATCATTGAACTAGAGGCCAATAAAAATGGTACACCATGTGGACACAATTTGCACAAAAGTGGGAACCTGCTTCCTTGCAGTTGCAAGTGATAAAATTGACTAATATAACAATCCTGGAATTAATGACCCCTATAAACTAACATTGCAGGCCCGAATTTTATAATGATTGGTTCCAGACTGGAGATAACACGAGCTTTCATATTGATGCATTAATGACCTCTGCTGCAGGGGAAAACTAGAAACTCGGCTGTTCCAGTCCCACTTTCTCTTCCTCTTCCCAATGGATTAGAGCACCAGCCCCAGAGGAAACTAGTGGTATTATCCTACTGCTGGCATTCTTCAGTGAGGGAGTGAGAGAAACTTAGAAAATAGGTGCAGGAGTAGGCCATTCAGCCCTTCAAGCCTGCACTGCCATTCAATAAGATCATGGCTGATCATTCCCTCAGTACCCCTTTCCTGCTTTCTCTCTAAACTCCTTGATCCTCTTAGCCATAAGGGCCATATCTAACTCCCTCTTGAATATATCCAATGAACTGGCATTAACAACTCTCTGCGACAGGGAATTCCACAGGTTAACAACTCTCTGAGTGAAGAAGTTTCTCCTCATCTCAGTCCTAAATGGCCTACATCTTATCCTCAGACTATGTCCCCTGGTTCTGGACTTCCCCAACATCGGGAACATTCTTCCTGTATCTAACCTGTCTTGTCCCGTCAGAATCTTATACCTTTCTATGAGATCCCCTCTCATCCTTCTAAACTCCCGTGAATAAAGGCCCAGTTGATCCAGTCTCTCCTCATATGACAGCCCAGCCATCCCTGGAATCAGTCTGGTGAACCTTCGCTGCACTCCCTCAATAGCAAGAACGTCCTTCCTCTGATTAGGAGACCAAAACTGAACACAATATTCCAGGTGAGGCCTCACTAAGGCCCTTTACAACTGCAGTAAGACCTCCCTGCTCCTATACTCAAATCCCCTAGCTATGAAGGCCAACATACCACTTGCCTTCTTCACCGCCCGCTGTACCTGCATGCCAACTTTCAATGACTGATGAAACATGACACCCAGGTCTCGTTGCACCTCTCCTTTTCCTAATCTGCCGCCATTGTGATAATATTCTGCCTTCGTGTTTTTGCCCCCAAAATGGATAACCTCACATTTATCCATATTATAGTGCATCTGCCATGCATTTGCCCACTCACCTAACCTGTCCAAGTCACCCTGCAGTCTCTTAGCATCCTCCTCACGGCTCAGACCGCCACCCAGTTTAGTGTCATCTGCAAACTTGGAGATATTACACTCAATTCCTTCATCTAAATCGGTAATGTATATTGTAAAGAGCTGGGGTCCCAGCACTGAGCCCTGCGGCACTACAGTAGTCACTGCCTGCCATTCTGAAAAGGACCCGTTTATCCCGACTCTCTGCTTCCTGTCTGCCGACCATTTCTCTATCCACTTCAGTACATTGCCCCCAATACCATGTGCTTTGATTTTGCACACCAATCTCTTGCGCAGGACCTTGTCAAAAGCCTTTTGAAAGTCCAAATACACCACATCCACTGATTCTCCCTTGTCCACTCTGCTAGTTACATCCTCAAAAAATTCTAGAAGATTCATCGAGCATGATTTCCCTTTCATAAATCCATGCTGACTTGGACCGATCCTGTCACTGCTTTCCAAATGCGCTGCTATTACATCCTTAATGATTGATTCCAACATTTTTCCCATTACTGATGTCAGGCTAACCAGTCTATAATTACCCATTTTCTCTCTCCCTCCCTTTTTAAAAAGTGGTGTTACATTAGCTACCCTCTAGTCCATAGGAACTGATCCAGTGTCGATAGACTGTTGGAAAATGATCGCCAATGCATCCACTATTTCTAGGGCCACTTCCTTAAATACTCTGGATGCAGACTATCAGGCCCCGGGGATTTATCAGCCTTCAATCCCATCAATTTCCCTAACACAATTTCCTGTCTAATAAGGATATCCTTCCGTTCCTCCTTCTCACTAGACGCACTGTCCCCTAGTACATCCGGAACGTTATTTGTGTCTTCCTTCGTAAAGACAGAAGCAAAGTATTTGTTCAATTGGCCTGCCATTTCTTTGTTCCCCATTATAAATTCACCTGAATCCAACTGCAAGGGACCTACGTTTGTCTTCACTAATCTTTTTCTCTTCACATATTTATAGAAGCTTTTGCAGTCAGTTTTTATGTTCCCTGCAAGCTTCCTCTCATACTCTATTTTCCCTCTCTTAATTAAACCCTTAGTCATCCTCTGTTGAATTCTAAATTTCTCCCAGTCCTCAGGTTTGTTGCTTTTTCTAGCCAATTTATATGCCTCTTCCTTGGTTTTAACACTCTCCTTAATTTCCCTTGTTAGCCACGGTTGAGCCACCTTCCCCGTTTTATTTTTACTCCAGACAGGGATATACAATTGCTGAAGTTTATCCATGTGATCTTTAAATGTTTGCTATTGCTTATCAACTGTCAACCCTTTCAGTAACCTTTGCCAGTTTATTCTAGTCAATTCACGCCTCATACCGTTCAAGTTACCTTTCCTTAAGTTCAGGACCCCAGTTTCCAAATTAACTGTGTCACTCTCCATCTTAATAAAGAATTATACCATATTATTGTCACTCTTCCCCAAGGGGCCTCGCACATAGGCCCCAAGTTTCCACACGCGGCGAAAAAGGCGCCCCTCAGAGCTGGTCGCCTGTTTTTTGCGCCGAAAACGGCGCCTGAAAAAAAACGCGGTATTCTCGAGCTCCTTGGAGCTCGATGTCTGCTTGGCGCGGTGCACAGGGGGCGGGGCCTACCACTCACTCCGATTTTGTAAGTAGGAGGGGGCGGGTACAATTTAAATGAGGCTTCTTGGTGCCGGCAACCCTGCGCGTGCGCGTTGGAGCGTTCGCGCACGCACAGTCTGAAGTAAACATTGGCACTCGGCCATTTTTAAAAGTGCTGCAGAAAAAGTGAAGATTTGTTACTTGGACCCCTGCAAAGGCTTGCATTTTAATTTTCTTGATATTTCTGTGTGTGAGGGAGTGCTTTTAGCAGCACTGCTGAATAAATCACCTGCTGAAATCAGTGAGTTCAGCTTTTCACTGCTAAACTTGCAGAACCGGTGCCTGCAAATTAAGGACTGTGTGTTTGAAGAAATAAAAGTGCCAATTCAACTTTGCAATGGATCAACTTCCACCAAGAACAAAGAATTTCTTGCATGAGGAAGCAAACCATTGTATAATATGTGGTGCACCCATTCTGCAAATTTAAATATAAAGATGTCGATGTGGCTGCCTCTCCCTGTCCAAATGGCCTCAGTCAGTCCCCCTCACAGCTCCAAGGCTGCTGCTGCTCCCGACCAGCCACTGACGCCGCTGCAATCCCATGGCCGAATGGCCTCAAGTCCGTCCGGGTGCTGCATCTTCGCGGGGAATGAAGGCCTGCCTCAGGCACCAAGGCTGCTTGCTGCTTGCCCCCGAGACCGACGCCACACCGCTGCCTCAAGCACTGAAGCTCAGCACCAAGGCTGCTTGCTGCCTGCCCCCGAGATTGACGCCACACCGCTGCCTGAAAGGCCTGCCTGAAGCACTTTCACACAGGTAGGAAGATGGTTTATTTAATCTTTTCTTTGCTTATAAATTTTTATTCAGGTTGGATTTATTGGTATAATATTTGTATAAGTATAACTAAGGATTTATTGCAGAATTTAATGACTTCCCTTCCCCCCCCTCCCCCCCCACCTCGTTCCCTACGCCTAATTTGTAACCTGCACCTGAATTTTTAAAGTGTAGACAAGGTTTTTTCAAGCGTACAAAAATCTTCACTTGCTCCATTCTAAGTTAGTTTGGAGTACATTTTCACTGTGGAAACTTTCAAATCAGGCATCAGTGGCCGGACACGCCCCCTTTTGAAAAAAAAATTCAGTTCCAAAGTGAAACTGTTTTACCTGACTAGAACTGCAGAAAACTAAATGTGGAGAATTCCGATTTCTAAGATACACCGTTCTACACCAGTTGCTCCTAAAAATCAGGAGCAAATCATGTGGAAACTTGGGGCCAAAAAGATTGCTAATTAGTCCCTTCTCATTACACATCACCCAGTCTAGGATGGCCAGCTCTTTAGTTAGTTCCTCGACGTATTGGTCGAGAAAACCATCCCTAATACACTCCAGGAAATCCTCCTCCACCGCATTGCTACCAGTTTGGTTAGCCCAGTCAATATGGAGATTAAAGTCGCCCATGATAACTGCTGTGCCTTTATTGCACACATCCCTTATTTCTTGTTTGATGCTGTCCCCAACCTCACTACTACTTAAGGAGACCTATGTTTGGGCTAAAATTCGGCCCTCCGGTTAAAATGGCACACTTGCCTGAGGTGTGCTGACTTTGTACTCCAAAAACGGCGCCGAAAATGTAGCTCCGTATTCTCCCCGCTCCATGGACCATCGTAGGCCTTGACGTGGTGTGGCAAAAAGCAGAGGGGGGGCGGAGCCAGGTTCCGGTGCTGAAAACAGTGCCGGGACCTCGGTACATGCGTGCTGGAGTGTGCGCGCATGC